>NC_142010.1:141016278-141346278 GCF_049901735.1 Notechis scutatus
TGTAAGAGAATGTGCCTCAAAACTATTCCATTTGCATGAACCTAAAAACATGGGAGGTTAGTTTGATTCATTTTATCCACTGTTGTGGACACCGACGGAGAGATGGTCTTCTAGTTGCTGGTCAGGATGTTACCTACTGGTGATGCTAGAACTGAACCTAACGCATGCATTGCGCGTGCTCACCACTAAGCCTAAACTAATATTCTGTCTTTCACCAGAATAGTGCGTCCTTCCAATATGTTAATGAACAACAGTTCCAAAAGGCACTGAGAGATATCGATGCTGATATTCCCCGGACTGACCGACACAGGACCTTCTTCCAGTGAGAAAATCTCCTTCTCCAGCCACAGCTAAGCCGAAACAAAAAAAGCTGATTGACAAGCCCACTTTGCAAACTCTCAATTTTCAGGCTGGGTGGCTATTTAAAAATACCCAGCCGGTCTTCTTCTGTTTTGCCAGATTCAGGAAGAAGCACATTTATAAACACCTGATGAACTGAATGACTGACAGGGTTTCATTCTGACAGGGCTTGACAGATCAAAATTTGTGCAGGGCTAAGTGGAAATATCTACCAAACCCGATTTGATTAAAATATGGGCATATCAGAAACCCAAAAGCATTTTCTTGAGGAATATTTGCATTTTTACTACAAACTGATTTGATTACTCATCCCTCTCAGAAAATGCAGAATCTTTTTACTGTGCTTTTATTTGCTAAAATTTACCCTGCATTCTACTTTGGAGAAAACAAAATTACTCAAAAGTGAACTCTTGCAGCCAAGACAGATTCGGTGTATAGGTGATCTAAAGTCTGACCATGTTTTTGTAAATTAAAAGCAGTTATAGTGCGATCCAGACTTGCTCGTGGCAGGGTATCCAGACAAACCGATGCTTAACTTTCCTATTCCTATACCTCCTAATATAGTTACTAACTTTCTGGATAGAGGCCACTTAAAGGAGTTAAACATCCCTGCCTTAAACCACTGCTCTAATCCAATTGGTTTTCTCCATTTCCAAAGCGCTTTATTGCTTCTTTAGGGACAGCCTCAGTTTATCCGTGCCAAGAACCACCACAACAAAACAGGGACAACCTTGAAGTTGCTAAGTTACCTTCTGGCAGCAGATTGAGCAAACTTTGATTTATATTTCTACTTAGATTCTAAATATTATTTATACATGAATGCAGAAACACACATGTCACTGTATAATCTGCAAACTCTGTGCAAACCCATGTTTTCTCTTATTTGGAGATGAATGATCTGTCTCTGCCACTGTAGCTAGCACCTGTGACTTTCCTCTCTCTCTTTACAGACGTGAAGGGCTAGTGAAGCTGCTTTACCTCCGGGATATTCTCATCACGTTTGCAGCCTTTCACCAAGGTGAGGAAACCACTACACTATGTACTTCCAGGAACTGCAGCTGACAATATGAGTCTGCGGCCTATTTTTTTCCCTAGCCTCTCCATTTCCCCCACTGTCTCTATTCCTAACACTTAACAGTTCCACCGTTCATCATTTATATGGGCCTCTCAATGTGCCAAATACTTTCCAGTTCAAAGTATTTTTCAAATAGATGCAGGCAGGGCTTTTCTTAAGGAGGTCTAAGGAAGGAACAGATTTGTCCTCCAGAGGTATCTGCTGAATGTTGTGTTAAACATTCCCATATTCCACACAGAGCCTGGTAGATGTTGCATAATGCAGATGTGCAAAACCCTCTCTCTGGCTCTCCTCACGCAGGGCTGGCTCCATTATTGGGCAGAGTGTGCCAGCTGCCTTAGGCCAAACATGCTTATAGAGTAAGCAGGCAGGGCAATTTATGCATGCTTTCTAAGATATAGTAGCTATTGCTCTCAGGTGCTGGAAGGACACCAATCTGATCAGCTAATCAGTTAATGTACTGATTAAATTTGGACAGGTGGGTGGGTGAGCTTCAAGCAGCAAATTGTCTTAGGCTAGCTGTGTTACCCACCCATAAACTTCTGAAGCAGTCACTTCATTTCTGTTCTTCCCTCTTAGATCAAGAGTGTCCAACCTTGGCAATTTTAAGACATGTGGACTTCAACTCCCAGAATTCCCCAGCCAGCATGGAGAAAATTCATGGCTGGCTGGGGAATTCTGGGAGTTGACGTCCACAGGTCTTAAAATTGCCAAGGTTGGGCACCCCTGCCTTAAATTATTCTTTATTCTGTGTTTCATAAAGTGCTTTGAAAGGCTGTTATATAGAAAGCAGCATAAAAATGGTGCACACGTGTCACTTTAAAAAGTTTATCGTGCCACCCAATGCCTTTTCATTCTGAAATCAGTTCTGCTAATTCAATAGGATATTTTCCAAAGAGGGCTGCATGACATTACAGTCTAGAATGTAAGATTCTACCTGCTGGGAAGGGACGCTCTTAAGGATTTTTGAAGGTTGGGGAACTTCTGTTCCACTAGCACAGCTTCAGCATTCTGGAAAAAAAAAAGAAAATTCATATCAAAGTGTTAACCATTGTGTTACAGGAGTAGAAAGCCCCATTGTTGTAAATACGGAATTGGCAAATACTGAACCATTGTCAGCTTTGGTGCTGGAATTACAGTAAATTCTTATCATTTTCGGTAGTTACATTTTATCAAATTGTCACGAATAGTAAATTAACAAATACGGAACCATTACTCCTAGGGAAATGCAACATTAGATTCCTGCAAGCGTCTGGTCCCAAGGTCTTCATCAACTGATCAATACATCACCTTGTTTTACATGTCTCTCTGTTAAAGGACACCTTATTTAATATACTTCTATTTCTTACAAATAATAGTCCTTGGGGGGGGGGGAAAAGGTTAAACAAAGACCAAGTATTTAAAGTTTCGTTAAACAATCTTATTTATAATGGCCATTTTAACCAGTGAGATCAGAAGGCGGACATGCGCAGATAGGTCACTCAAAATTTTCACCACATTGCACATGTCCTCAAAGATCCGCAAAAGCACTTCGAGTATTGATTTGGGGGTTACAAATAAATTTAGCAAGGAGTCAAATCCTCAAATACCGAACCCACAAATAATGAGGATTGACAGCTATTTCTGGTCACTTGGAATTGCACTTCTGTGCGTGCTTTTAGCTATGAATCCAGTGAGACATATTTTTAAGAAAGCATGCAGATGACTCTGTTGCCTGCATAACAGCATTCCATAGAGGACATTTATTATTTATATCCTGCTTTTATTTTGCTGGGCAAGTAACCAAACCTCCAAAGAACCTATAATGTGCAAAAGTAATATAATTTATATAACAGCGTATAGAACCCAAACAGTCTTTGTGTGAGAAATGACAGCGTTGAACTTCTCTGTTCTCATTATTATTATTATGCAATTCAGTCTCTGAGTGCATTATTGAGCTAATCTCCCCTACCTAGTTTTGAGCAATTCAACTATACAGGAATTTAGGCCCCAAGAAAGATACATAGAATAACTTCTGAGCAATTTCCTTTATTATTCCTTGCCTGTAGATAGAAAACTTGCCAAACTAAAGCAACTGCTTGCACCATTGAAGATCTAATCCAGGGGTGTCAAACTCATGTCTCGTAGTCATGCACTGGCCATGCCCACCCCCCTTTTAGCGGGGGGGAAAGGCGCGATACGTCACGTGACGACAACATGAGGCCGTGAGTTTGACACCCCTGATCTAATCAGAATTGATAGGGTGGAGTTGTCTTCATTTTCTTTCTCTCAACCAAACTATCTAAACTTCCCTGCCTCCTTGCCCTCTAAAATGCAGCCCCTCCCACCTGGGAATCCAGACTACATTCCACCACAGGAAAAGATACTCTGGAATCCAGTTCAACTTTTGGAGACTGCCTTTGTGCATATTTCATGGCTGCATGATGAAATTGGTTTGCCACCACCCTCTTCCCACCTGTTTTTCCATTTCCCAGTCTAGCCAATGACGGTGGAATTCCACAGTGGTTCTCATTCAACTGCTAACCAAAGTTGAGCCTACTTGGCTTCCCAACCCATAGAAAGTGATCTGAATCTAAATTATGAATGATTGGTGGTTGGATAGTCCTCCCCTTTCTTCCTGCTTCTGCTTTATTCTCTCCTATCCCAAAGAGATTGGATACTGCCGGGGGATGCATTACTTTGCCAGCCGTTTCTTAGAGACCCTGGACAGCGAGACAGAGGCTTTTTGGTGCTTTGTAGGATACATGCGGCGGTCTGCATGGGGCTTCACCACCATGGGTGTCCGTCGGAAGATACGTGAGTGAAGGGGAAATGGAGGGGTGCAAACAGATGCAGGCTTTGCAAAGCGGCTGTGTTGACTAGTAGCATTCTTTTTTGATGCAAACACCGCGCCTTCTCTTCAGCAAAAGCTTCAAGGGAAGAATAGGATGCTTCCTGCAAGTTTGCAGCAAAAATGGATTGTGAAAAAATAGCCATTGGCTGGTACTTTGGCTGCAACGCCACCCAGGGACCTTCCCCCACTGGAGAGTTAAAAGTGTCCTCCAACTATCCCGGAGTTGGCAGAAGATGGTAACAGTGTGAAACATGTTGTCTCTCTTGCCCTTCTCTATCCTGCCCAGTCATTGCATTCACAACCAGGGTTGTGAATGGAAATGCCTAACAGATTTCATTCACCCTGAGACTGCCCTGAGACAGTGTCAAAATTAAGGGGGAAATGCAACTTCTATATTGTAGAGCTAAGGGTAATTTAAGAAGGTCTCAATATCATGGGGACAGAAGAGACAAAGAGTGTTGTCTGCGCTGTGATTAAGTGTGTGTGGGGGGTGGGGGGGGAGCCCTAAGACTTGTCACCAGGGGTGGGATTCAAAATTTTTAACAACCGGTTCTGTGGGCGTGGCTTAGGTGGTGGGTGTGGCTTGGTGGTCATGTGACCTGGTGGACGTGGCTTGGTGGTCATGTTATTGGCTGGGCGTGGCCAACTTAATATCACTCACATCGAGGCACGCATCTCCTTGCCTGGCCTCTCATGACTGTGGGGATGCTGCAACAATGTGAAAAATGGTCATAAGTCACTTTTTTCAGTGCCGTTGTAACTTTGAATGGTCACTCCACACAAGCAAAGTACCAGCAAAGGAGAGGGAAAAAAAACCCAGAGATGTTCCTGAGACAGGAAGTCTAGTCCTGCCAAGAATGTAATAAGGTTTAACGGAGAGGCAGTTTCTATAAGCAACACCAGAATGTCTCCTTCCTGCCTTCCTTACAGGATTAAGCCAGTAATTTCTTCTAACAACCGGTTCTCCGAACTGCTTAGAATGTTAACAATCGGTTCTGCCGAATAGGTGCGAACCTGTAGAATCCCACCCCTGCTTGTCACTGCAAATCTCAAAGCAGGTTTGTTTTTTAAAGACCAAAAGCAAGCACACAAAGTAATCAACATTTATGTGTTGTGGCCCTGGGGGAAAAACATGTACAGCAGGTGTGTCAAACTCAATTTCATTGAGGGCCGCATCAGGGTTGTGTTTGACCTCGGGGAGGTCGGGGGGGCATGGCCAGAGTAGATGTGGCCAGCTTGAGGTCACTCGTGTCAGAGGCACCTGTGGTGGTTCAAGTGCTCTACCAGCAAAAACAGGCTCCCGAGCTCTGTTTTCTGCTATGATGCCCTCCTGCAGCCCTCTGCCAGCAAAAACGGAGCTTAGGTGGGCCGCACACAGCCCCCTGGGCCCCGTTTCCGGCCACGTAGCCTCCTACAGCCCCCTCCCTGAGCTCTGTTTTTGCTGGTAGG
This sequence comes from Notechis scutatus, assembly GCF_049901735.1. Lineage (NCBI taxonomy): Eukaryota > Metazoa > Chordata > Lepidosauria > Squamata > Elapidae > Notechis > Notechis scutatus. Next base: position 141,021,996 of record NC_142010.1, read on the forward strand.
GGAACCGTGGGCCGTTCCTTCACTGTTTCCAAGGCAACTCCGTGGGCCAGATCTAAGCACCCCATGGGCTGGATTCAATCCGCAGGCCTTGAGTTTGACACCTCTGATGTAGAGCCATGTATACCAGCCAGCCCTGATAGGTTGTTACCTGTATCATCAAAGTGAGAAGAAAGACGTTTTCACAATGGGAGCAACAAAAAAAAAACACAAAAAAAAACCCTGCTCTAGCATTGTTTTAATTATAGCTGCCTTTGAGAGGGACAAGAGAAAATCAAGCAGGTAATTTCTGAGCAGGTGGAAGAGAGATTAGAAGGGGGAATGGGAAAGATTATTAGATGTTGAGACAATGGCTGCAGGCGTTGACTTGCAGTTGTATATTCAGCTTCGGAAAGATAAATGGGTATCTAAAGCAAGGTTGTGTGGATTTAATTATTTAAAAAAAATAATATGTGTCAGGAAAATACAAGCTTTGCGATTTGTGTAAGTGAAGAGACAGGCCAAAGGGCTAATGTTTGTGAGTGTGTGCCATCTGCCAAGCCTGAATCTCCACGGATACAGGGAGCTTTCTCCTGGCAGTCTGTAGAGATTGTCAATCATCCAGGTTGTGGTTGTCCCAAAGGTGCTTTTCCAGGAGACAACTGGACTTCCTTGGTTTGTTTGTGGCTTTTTTGGTTTTGTTTTGGAAGATGTTTCACTTCTCATCCAAGAAGCTTCTTCAGCTCTGACAGGATAGTAGGGGTTTCTTTAGCTCTGACAGGATCCCCACTATCCTGTCACAGCTGAAGAAGCTTCTTGAGTGAGAAGCGAAACGTCTTCCAAAGGGGGGGGGGGGAAAAAACCAAAAATTCCAGTTGTCTCTTGGAAAAGCAGCTTTGGGACATTGTCCTGGGACAATGGAGCGAACCTGAAGGGGTGAGAAATTTAGGCCAATCGAGGTCTCTGTGAGCAACACTCCAGTTCTGATCCTTCTCTGACAGAAAGATGACATCAAGATATACCGAAAAGAAGGATGATCCTCTCTTGTCTATGCCCATACAGAAATCTGTGAGGAACTTTTGAAGCACGTGGATCCCGAACTCTATGTCCATATTGAGAGTGTCTCCAAGGAGAAGCTGCTCTTCTGCCTCAGGTGAACATCCGTTTCCTTCCACTGGGTATAGCCAGTGGTATGATTCAATTTTTCTTTTACTATCAGTTCTGTGGGCGTGGCTTGGTGGGTGTGGCAGGGGAAGGATACTGCAAAATCCCCATTCCCTCCCCACCCCACTAACCTGCTTTCCAGCTCCATTCTCCCGTGCAGGGCAACAAAAGAAGACCCAGCCAATCAGCTGGGACTCGGGAGGCAGAGAATAGATGGGGGCGCGGCCAGTCAGAGGTGGGATTTGCCGGTTCTCTGAACTACTCAAAATTTCCGCTACCGGTTCTCCAGAACTGGTCAGAACCTGCTGGATACCACCTCTGGGTATAAGCAGGAGCTGACCAACTGCCCTCCACCTGCTTGTAGGGTAGCATTCCTCTTCCCTCCAATCTTGCATCTCTAGAAGGCATATCTACCGTTCTCATGGTTCTCTGGGACTGCCCATGCTAGCAGCATCTAAAGGTTGCAGGATGCAGAAGGTTGCAGCTATGGGTTATCAAATTCTACAGAGAAGTTGTTATCTGTAACTTGCCTAAATGCACTTAGGCGTTTCTTCTTCTTCCTCTTGTGCCATATTCGTCATCGGACGTTGGCGATCATGTTGGTCCTCCTATTTTTATCAACAACTGCACACAACAGTGCCGTTGAGTTTTCTCCAAACCAGTCCCTTAGATTTTGAAGCCATGATGTTCTTCTTCTGCCTGGACCTCGTTCGCCTTCAATCTTTCCTTGGAGGATTAAGTGAAGTATGGCGTATTTTTCTGGGTATCGCATCACATGTCCAAAATATTCAAACGGTCACTTTTTTTATGGTTTTGATGGCTTTCCCAGGAGGCTTAAAAAAATTACAATGCTGGTAATTATATTTAGAAGAAGTCCTATCCTATCTTCTAGCTTCTCCTACAATTGACCCCTTGGCTTACACACAGAAGTGTGCTTTCTCGCGCTCTCGCTCTCTTTCTTTCCCATCTTGAGTTATACAATGAGTGGAATATCCTTTGGGTCAATCCTTATCACCTGTTTAAAAAAGCTTTAAAACAAACCCTTTTAATTACAAAGAAAAAGTAATTTGTTTTTTTTAAAGACTTTTAAGCACCATGGAGATAATAAGCAGCTGTGCAGCCCAATATCTTGCTTTTTCACATGGAAGATATTAGAAAAGAAAGCGGTGGAGGGGAGGCTGTGTGTGTGTGGGGAGGGGGAGAGATGTCTCTGCTGCTTCCTGGCAAAGCAGGATGATCAAAAGGAGCGTGATTGCAGGGGGATTGGGGGGGAGGGGGGAGAGGGCTGAGTAGAAAAAGAAACTGGGTGGGGAGAAGCATCTAAAATACCAACAGTTGGGGGGTGTAAGAACCCCTAATGGGCACCTGGTCTTCTTTAATCAGGCAGAACTACTCTCAAGTTCGAAAACATTTGCTCATAGGAATGGCATATCCCAGGAACATCTGGTTTACTTCTGTATCCCCATGACATCGCTTTCATTTCATCCCCCAACCCATCCCAGCCTTTAAATTGCCCTTACTGATCCAAGAAGGGTAGTCTTCGACTTATGACGCTTTGTTCCCTTGGCCGTTCAAAGTGACAACAGCACGGACAACAGTCCTCACCCTTGCCACGTGATCAGAATTTGGGTGCTTGGCAACCGGTTGCAGGCGTTTAGTAGTGTCCCGGGGACACGTGGTTCCTGTTTTTGACCTTCCCAGCTGGCTTCTGACAAGCACAGTCCATGGGGAAGCTGGATTTGATTAATGACTGCATGATTCCTTTAACAACTGCAAGTGATTTGCTTAATAATCAGGGCCAAAAAAAAAAAAAAAAAAGATTGTGACATTGGACTTAATAACCGCCTTGCTTAACAGTGGAAATTCTGGTTTCAATTGTGGTTGTAAGTCAAGGACTACTTGTATCAAGCTGGGTTTGCAAGGTTTGCAAGGTGGCTCCTGGTCCTTTCAGCTGCAGTGGCCACAACTTCTAGCCTCTGGGCATTGTCCTGCAGGATCATTTGGCAATAGGAGAGTCTGGCCCTTCCAGATCAAAAGTTGGAAACTATCTGGCCAATTCAGTAGCTAGTCCTTTTCCTGATCATGTCTCAAAACTTTCCACCAAACTCCCAACTGATCCTGACCAGCTTCAAGGTTGACGCAGCCTTCCATCCTTCCAAGGTCGGTAAAATGAGGACCAGATTGTTGGGGTCAAGATGCTAACACTGTAAACCACTTAGAGAGGCACTATGAAGTGGTATATAAGTCTAAGGGCTATTGCTATTACTAACTGTAAGCAGGGTTGAGAGCTGACTGGGTATTGCTCACACACACACACAGACACACACACACACAAAATTGGGGTGGTGGTGGAGAAAAACAGGTCAACACATAACCAACATAGAGTGTACATAGCACACTCTGCAAATGCAAAATCAAAACATCACCACCAAGAAGCAAGCCAGAGTACAGGCATCTGGGAAGAGTAGCAGACACAGCCCTGTTGTGTCGCTTTACATTTTTAGATGGTTCAGAGAAGGAAAAAAAGAGTACTTTAACTAAACCAGGACAACAATTAGGTCCTAGACTTGGAAACCCTGCCCTCTCATTTCAGATTTGATGATTAAATAGTGGAAGAAGCAGTGTTTGTACATCATGAGAGACCTCTTACCTTTTCTGGAGCATAATATTCAAAATAAATGCTCAGGTCAAAACCCAGCAAGCTTTTTGCAGCAGACATAATCGGCTGAGAAAGCCTCTATCAATGACAAAGTGGGTTGGGGTTCTGGCCAAGGGAGAGGTTAGGACAGCAAGCGCTTTTTTTTGGCTTTTGCCACAGCTCTCCTGCCTCCATCTTAGGTGGCTGCTGCTGCTTTTCCAGAAGGATCTAGAACACTCAGATGCCGTGAGAGTCTTGGAAATCAGCGCTTTGGAGTCCGGAAAGATGAATTTTGGTGCCTGGATATGGCGGACACGCAGGGAAGGTGAGGACTTCTCCATGTGGAAGAGAAATCCACATCATATTCTGTTATTCTATATGAAACTGTTTCAGTAGGGAGTTGGACTCACTAGAAGACCTCCAACTCTGTTATTCTGTTATTCTCCTGTAGCTAGAGCTCCTCTGAAAGTGCCCTGATGTCTCAGTGGTTGGACTGTTGGTGGTTGGTTGGTGTTGCAGGCAAACCCTGCTCACAGCCAGGACTTCGATTCTGACGGGGCTCAAGGTTGACTTAGCCTTCCATCCTTCCTAGGTCGGTAAAATGAGGATTGTTGGGGGCAATAGGCTGAGATTGTAAACTGCTCAGAGAGTGCTGTAAAGTACTATATAATTCTTAGTGCTATTGTTAAATGCTCAGCAGCATGAGCCGAGGTCTCAGGTGATGATCCAGGAAGCCGAAAGGAAGTAAAGATGTAGGAGCCTTTGATAGGTTAGGCTGCAAAGAGTCTAAAGGATAAACTATCGTCCTAAGCTGCAAGTGCTTATCGAAATTCATCACAGGTAGTCTTCCACTTACAACTGTCATTGAGTCCAGAATCATGGTTGTAAGTCGCGGCAGAAGTAAGTCAAGTCAAGGAATCCCTTGATTAGATTCAAAGTGTTTACTATTATGGTTGTTAAGAAAATGGCAATTGTTAAGCAAATCTATTTCCCCCAATAGATGTTTTTTTGCTGGAAACTTGAAGTAAAGTCCAGAAGCCAGCAAAAAAAAAAAAAAAAAAGGACATCATACATTGTGGTCACATAACTACAGGATGCTGCAAATGGCTATAAAAGTGAGCCAGTTGCCAAGTGCCCAGAATGCAAACACATGATTGCAGGGGTTGTGTGGCCATTGTAACTCTGAAAATGGGTAATAAGTAGCTCTGGGGAGCTCATCTTAATTTTGAATGGTCATTAGGCCATCGGTTGTTATGTAGGCATCTGTATATGTCCCTTACTTGGTCAGTGTTCTAGAACAGGTAGTCCTCAACTTACCACAGTTCATTTAGTGACTGTTCAAAGTTACGGCACTGAAAAAAGTGACTTATGACCATTTTTCACACGACCGTTGCAGAATCCTAAGCTTTTGCAACCTTCTGACAAGCAAAGTCCATGGGGAAGCCAGATTCACTTAGCAGCGGTGTTACTAATTTAACAACTGCAGTGATTCACTTAACAAAAGTGGCAAGAAAAGTCATACAATGGGGCAAAATTCACTTAACAAATGTTTCACTTAGCAACATAAACTTTGGGCTCAATTGTGATCGTAACTTGAGGACTACCTGTATCATAACTATTACTGCTGCTAGTCATAGACCATTTTCCTCAACCTGGCACTTTCTGCATATCTTGAAGCTGAATGGAAAACTTGGAAATGTAATCTTAGTACATCTGGAGCTCCTGATTAGGGAGGGCTGATTTGGGACATAATTCAAACACACAGCAAAAAGAAGTGGTGGACCTTGCTTGCATGTTTTCAGATTTTAGGCGGGAGGGATCACTTTGTTAAAGACAAGAAATGAAACTTCAGCTCAAGTCGACGGATTTGAAGACAGGATCTTTTAAACCAAGTTTATCCTTAACATTGTCTGATCTCCAAGTCGCAAAGAGCCGTTAATGTGCAAGACCATAGGCGATACTGGAATGGCACAGATGGGCCACTGTAGTTTTGGCACGAGAGAAAATGTAAGTGGGAGAACTCCCTCTCACTAGGTAAGACAAGGCAGCTAACTTACACCAGGAAGTTTGAGTATGTCATTAATAAATAGGAACTCTACTGATGAGGGGTCCTTGGTTTTCTCTGAGCTTGTTTTCTTGCAGACATTTCATTTCCCTAACAAGGTACCATCATTAGTGCTAGTCTTATTAACTGTGCTTAAAACATTTAACTATACCTTTATTTAAATGTCTGTGGAGATTCTCAGTCATCCAGCCCATGGTTGTCACAAAATTGCGTTTTCAAAAGGCAACTGGCCTTCCTTTGTTTTTCCTTGAAGATGTTTCACTTCTCATCCAAGATGAGAAGCGAAACATCTTCAAGGGGAAAAAGGCCAGTTTGCCTTTTGAAAAAGCGCCTCTGGGACTTTTATTTAAAAGATAGTTTGACCTTCTTTTCAGGGCATGTTAGTGACAGGCATTCTGTGATGAATATTTTTAGATTTTTGTGTTTTTAGATTTTTAGATTTTTAATAGTTTTTAGATTTTTGTGTGGATAAATCAGGTACCACAAATACACATAGAAATTTTATTCCCAGCTTTGTAATCGGATTGTGTATTATGACTGATGATCCAAGGAATTGGTGATAGCTTTCACATTAAACATAACACATCATATTCTCTGTTATTTAAAAAAATACACGCTATCATTTTGATGACATTTTGATTTGCTGCCTTCAGCTAGCTACCTTGGTAAGTAAAAATTGTCTTTGAATCCATACGGGGATTAGGATGTTGGTTCCTACTAAATGTTGTTGAACTTTTGCTTTAGCTCCAGAAGCAGATGGAATGTTGCTGGTTTCCTCAAAAACAGTGTAACCAAGAAAAGATAAACCCTGATCTCACTTTCCCCCCACTTGGGTTACCAACATCTCCCATGATTGCTACCACACCTCTCCCTTCCAGATATCTTCCAAAACTGATCTTAGATCCGGCCCAGTTCAAGAGAAGGTCTTTTCAAACACATCCTGTTCTCTTCTCATAGGTGTGGAAGCACCAGCTCCTATCACGTCCGTGGATCGGGATGAAATCACGTTTGAAGTGTTACTTTGCACTGCAGTCCTAATCCAGAACCGGAAGCAGCTGCTTCAATACCAGGATGTCAATGACTTTTTCCTATTCACACAAAGGTAGGCAAGCGGGCAGGTTTCCCCCCCAGCGGATTCCACTTCCTTTAATCAAATTAAAGTTCAGGACCTTTAACGTGCGAAAGGAATGCATTCTGGGAAGACGTGTAATGCAGAAATCCAATCATCACTGGGCCCTTTTGATGGTGTTTGCAGGAAGTTCAGAGTTACCCCATGCACATTGTGTCAATCACCTGTACAACAGTCCTTTAAATAAGGCCAATATTACATCCTTCACGCAGACATATCACATTCCAGGAAAAGGGCTCAGGCCAGCTTTAGCGGCTTCCTCGAGCCATCAGACAAAGTGGTTGTGGTTAGTATAAATGGGCAGGTGTCTCGGGATGCAGGAAGTCCACTTCAAACCATTTCCAGTTAAAACCAAATGAGCAGACTATGGCCTTGAGCCCTTTGTTTATGTGTGCCTCCCCTCTTATCAGTTACTGCTTGAAAATGAACCAAGTGGTTTCCTGCCATTAGGCAGAAAGAGGCATAACCTGTAAGATACTCCCCAAATAAAGGCACCTCTTAAAAGCCAGGTGCTGTTGTGTAACTGCCCAAGGCAAATCATCTTCACACCAGATCCCATCAGCTGGCAAAACGCTTCCATAATAACCCATAACCCTTCTCAGATCTGATCATCTCCTTCCTTCTTTACCTGTGGAGCAACACAACTGGAATATATTCAAGGAAGAGGGGGCAGATGACCAGACTGTGGAAATGGGCTGTTCTCTCTCTTTGGGTGCGACATATAAAGCTCAGTAATGGCTGACAAAGAGAAGTGATGTTTGATGTCACTTAGATATCCTGCTTTGGGATCTGATGGCCCTTCACCTTGTAAGAGCTTGGCTGGCACTTAGTTTAGGGCCCGCTTCCAAATAAATCCAGCCACAGGTAAACACAGAAGCCTAGCTAGATGGATCCAGCAATAACAACACGGTTCCCAGCAAGGGATGGGATGCAGAGTTTTCCTCCCCTGTGACTAATGTTGTTTCAATGTTGTCACAGGATGCAAGGCAGACTTCAGCTGAACATGCTGCATGGGGATGAGCGGCCATGAACATCATGTGCCAGAAAAGCTGGGCGCTATTCTAGATGTGAAGAACATCCCAGTAGGGGGGGAGAAATGGGCTTGAGCCCCCTCTGCTGGACGAAACGAGATAACAGCTTCTTGAGAACTACTTCCAATGAAGTTATAAAAACGTAACAAGTTAATATTTTGTCCAGGCCTCTTAATAAGTGAATGAGGAACTTCAGACATTCTTTCACATAAAATCTGTATCTGACTGCACTGTTGGCCCAATTTTTATTTGAGGAATCTCACAGAATTTTCAGCATCTTCTTCAATGAAATGCAGATACCAGGCTGCCTCACAAAAAAATGCAAGTTACTTAGTTGTGTTGATCTTCAGAATACAGCTGGAAGGGATCTTGGAGGTCTTCTAGTCCAACCCCCTGCTCAAGCAGGAGACCCTGTACCATTCTGGATAAATGGCTGTCCAACATCTTCTTAGAAACCTCCAGTGGTGGAGCATTCACCGCTTCTGGAGGCCAGCTGTTCCACTGGTTAATTGTTTTCACTGTTAGGAAATTTCTCCTTAATTCTAGGTTGCTTCTCTCCTCGATTAGTTTCCATCCATGGTTTCTTGTCCTGCCTTCTGGTGCTTTGGGAAATAAATTGACCCTCTCTTCTTTGTGGTGGTCCCTCAAAAACTAGAATACTATCATGTCATCCCAACCCAGATTATTAGATGCTCAGAAACATCTGAGGGAAGGGGGTTGTTTATGCTTGTTGGAGGAAGGTGTAGTATACCAAAACTAGGATGTAGTCAGTTTACTTAGTATTGTGTCATAAATGTGCCCTTAGTTGCAAGAAAGATTTGCTTGTCTATTAGCTACAAAGGGAAAAAATACTTCTGGATCTGATAGACAACCAAGTTCAGGGATAAAAATAGAAATAAAAACAGGAGGTTTGGGACCAAATTAGATTAATGTGCCAGGAGGTCTGAGATTAGATTATTTTACCATTTAAAAATGTCCCTCCTAAACAGACAATTATTAAAAATGAAAAAACATACATCAAATTCATTGACATTCTCCAATTCTGCCATGCTGGTATTAGTCCATAATTCAGCAATTCAATGTTTTAAACTGAGTTTGATACACCTTAATATTTGTGGCAGATGACAAATAAAAAATACCAGGAGCTTCAGCTTTTCAAGTATCATGTACCACAGCATCTCCTCTATCAAGTATCATCAATTGAAAAAAAAAATCCAACTACAGGGTTTAAAATAATTACACGCCTCAAGTGTTTGCTGAATGAGCAGGATAGAGATACAATCGGCAAGAATGAACTGCATTTGTTAGGAGCACATTTCCTATGTTTTAGGTGCCTTTTCTTACAAATGTCTAACTATCCTGAAGTGACAATGCCCCAGGGGTAAGCAGCCTGTTGCTTATATGCCTGAGGACTCCTTCCTTCCAGGTTTCCTGTCCCTCCTGAATCTTCTAAAAGATGCTTTTCATTTTTTTAAAAAAAAAAAGTTCGACGCTGAAAAACATTTGTCTTCGGCATTAATTTTATTTCTAAGAATGGCTGTAAATCTCACGTCCGAGTCAGGCATGCTTAGCAAATAACAGTGTTGAATGTGTGGAATCCAGTGCTTTGCTGGAAAATGTCTTGTGAGGGGTGGGGGGAATTGAGGTGGGGGAGGGAAAGAGGGTAAGATAATAGAGAGGGGAGGGGTGGAAGGCACAATCGAGAGCAACTTCATCTGCTAAAAGGTGATTCTGAAACTCTCCACAGTGTGGGAGCCACTGTAGTGGTTAAGGCACCAGGAGGACTGAGAGTTCTAATCCTGCCTTGCTGGGTGACTTTGGGCTAGCCATTCTCTCTCAGGCTCAGCCCTAAGAAGGAGGCAAGGGTAAGCCACTTCTGGAAAAAAAACTTGTCACGAAAACTGCAGGGTCAGTCAGTCACCAGGAGTCAATATGCTAACTTAAACTGTAGACACACACAAAACAGTGACTTATTGAAAGCATCCCCAAATTCCAAAATGGCAGCTATTCCCCCCCACCACAGATTGCCCACCCTTCCATTACTTTATCCAGTGGCTATTGCAAGATTCTTTTTTTCCTTTAAAAGTATTCTATTAAAAAGCGGGACTGTGTTCATCTCTTCCTTGAGATTAAACAAACTTTTCTGTTTTGTGAGACAAAAAATAGCAAACCTTGCTTACAGCGAGGGACGGGCGGGCAAAATATGTTGAAAAAACAAGGTAGTTATGTAAAAATGATTGGGAAGATTTACCTTGTAGCGTCCATTTTAGACTGAAAAAAATTCACATAAAAAACAGAGAACCTAACGATTCATTGATACTGACACATGGGAAGCCACGGAAGGTTCTTGATCTATTTTCAACTTGTCCTTCAACAGCAAGACCGCCACATTATCTTGGTCATCATTAGGCCCAAAATTTGAGGGCAGTTGTTCATTGAGTTTTGCCCCATTTTATGACTTTTGCCACAGTTGTTAAGTGAATCTGGTTCCCCCGTTGACTTTGCTTGCCGGGATGTCACAAAAGGGGACACTGCAACCGTCATAAATATGAGACAGTTGCCAAGCATCTGAACTCTGGTCACGTGACGATGGGGATGCTGCAATGGTTGTGTGGAAAATGGTCACAAGTCGTCTTTTTTCAGTGCCGTTATAACTTCGAATGGTCACTCAAGTGAACTATTGTTAAGCCAAGGAGTGCCAGTCTAGGCAAGTCCGTTTCAGATGGATTGCTCCTACCGCTCCATCAAAAAGCTTTCCAGTTGTGGAATGCGTGTCTAAATTTTTTTTTCCCCCTCTCCCTTTCTTTGCACCTCTGATATTTTTCCATGCTGCTTCCATTATCTACATTGAAACCCATTTCCTGCAGAATGAAAACGGGTGTGATTTAGTGAATCGCCATGATAGATTATGAAAAACGAAAAGAAGTTTGGAGAAAAGGAAATGGAGTCTTGAGCCCACAAAGCTGAAAAATGTGCTGGTGTTAAAAAACTCCGGTCCCCCAGTTTAAGGGTTATCTGGCCTGGGAGTCAAAAAGATACAAATGCCTAGAATTCTGGGTTGTTGTTTTTTCCAGAGAGGCTGGCTGGAGATGAAAGGAACTGTTTTTTAATACCTCTAAAAGGCATTAGGGTGGGGAAAGGCCAGAGCACACACATAATAGCATCAGCACTTATATACCGCTTCACAGAGCTGGTATTCAGCAGGTTCTGACCCGTTCTGGAGAACCAGTAGTAGAAATTTTGAGTAGTTCGGAGAACCGGCAAATACCACCTCTGACTGGCCCCACCCCCATCTATTCTCTGCCTCCCGAGTCCCAGCTGATCGGCTGGGTCTTCTTTTGTTGCCCTGCACAGGAGGACAGAGCTGGAAAGCAGGTTAGTGGGATGGGGAGGGAATGGGGATTTTGCAGGTTTGGGGGCCTCTGGTATAACCTATATTATTCAGGAATGTTTACACATTATATAAAATGTATCAACAAAACACAGGTATTTAGAAATACTTAATCCTTAACATTTCTGACATTCAAAAAATAACAACTCAAAATCTGATAAGCTGCTCCTTGACTGTACCACTTCAAATTGCAGGTCAGAGTTTCCATGCCTGAATAGTCTCTTCACATTAATTAGCTACATAAATCGAATGAATGAATGAAATTAATGGACACACCCATGTCCGTTTATTAATGAAGAGAGTCTTCCCTATCTGCAGCCACAGGAAAACTCACACTTGCAGCCTTAAATAGTCTAGACTAGAAATGTTTTTTTTTTTCCCAATAGTAGTTTTATTAAAAATTATAATAACAAATGAGAAAATTAATGAAAACTAAAAAAAAGAGAATAAAAACAGTGCAGAAGACAATGCAGAAAAGAAAAATATGAATTTAATAAAGAAAAAGAAAAGAAATACACGACTTTCCCCTTCATCACAAGTATAAACAATTTTAACAACTTATCTTGTCTTAAAATGCAACAGCTATGGCTGGCCAGGGAATTCTGGGAGTTTAAGTCCACAAGTCTTAAAGTTGCCAAGTTTGGAGATCCCTGACTTGAACTCATATGTATTTATTACATTTATATGCCACTCATCTCATCCAAAGCAACTCAAACTGTAAAGCTTCTTCTGCTAAGGATTGAAGGAAATCCATGTGTTTTCAAAATAATTGATCCAAGGATTTCTAATAGTCGAAAAGCAGTTAAGAAGTAATTGTTGAAAGTGATTAGAAAATAAAATATGAGAACTCAATATCCTTAAAGGTGCAGTGGTTTGCACAAGACGTCTATTTCCTCATCTCCCAGAGCTCTAAACCTTGTAGAGACCACCATCTTGCAGTCTCTTCGCAAGGAACAACTGTCTGGAGCACTTGTGAGCAATCTCAAGACCTCTGCTTGCCAGAGAGAGGAATTACAAAGAGGCATCTACTTGCTGGCTCTTTGTTTCACTGCTGTTATATTCTGTTGTGGTTATTTTCCTGATCTGTCAAGTTAGGAGCCTGAATAGCCTTAGGAACTGGGTAAAACCTTTTCTCTTGGGGCTGCCATTCAAGATTGAATTGATTTTGGCCTCTGATGATTAGATCTGTGTGTGTGTGTGTGTGTGTGAAAGAGAGAGAGAGAGAGAGAGAGAGAGAGAGAGAGAGAGAGAGAGAGAGAGAGAGAGAGAGAGAGAGAGATCACGCATCATCACAAAATCTCCAGAACTGTAAAGCCTACAAACTTGAAATTTGGCATACTCTTGGCTTCTAGGTGCTTACTAAGGAAGGATTTTTCAAAATGACCATCAGAACATTCGTATTTTGTATAATATTAACACACTCTGATGCTAAGGAGTTCTACTCCCGCTCCCCACCTGAAAAAAAAATCTGTTCCAAATGCAAAATAGAAGCAGAGGAGAAGAGTTTCAGTTTTAGTTTTAGTTTCATAGCACCAAGCAGCTTTAGTACAGAACAGTTGAGCTAAGCCATGCCCAGGCTCCTTGCTGTCTCCTTCTTGCTCACACAGCAAATACTATTTCAGTTTCCAAACAGCCTTCAACTCTAGCCAGATGAATACTGATGGATGCTGAGAGGCAGAATTTTTCCCCCCTTATTTTCCTCCTGCAAAACTAAGCCTGACCACATCATTTCGTAGCAAAGCATGGGTATTGAGCTAGTGATTATATAGAAATAATGTGTTTTATGGCGAGTTTTAGATGAAGAGATTAATATATTTTATTTTTGTAACTGTATTGAAGAAACTTGGAGGTTACTTTTTATTTTTCCTTTTTTTATGAATGCTCTTTGTGTGTGTTCGGTTATGTCACAAATGTACGATGTGGCATGGCTAGGGTTTTCTGACTCTCCTAAGCTGCCATCAGTGATCTGAATTTTTGCATCCCAATGTGGGAGTCCTAAAGGACTACAGGTCAAGAATAAAACACAAGGTTTGCATGCCAAACAGTCCAAAGCCTATCTTTTGCAGCCTGTGCTTTTTTTTTTTTTTTTTAAGAGAAAGAGACCTTGAAAAACTGTTCTCACTCTGGAAAAGATCGCAGGGGGATTGAGAAACGAGGACAGACCAAAGGAACCAGGCTAAGGCTACCAGATTTCAGCTAGAAAAATCTGGGCAACCACAAACAGACCCTCCACACCACACAATCTCTTTTCTGCCATCTAGTGGTCATGTGAATTGTTTGCACCCAAATTTGACGGCTTTCTCCTGAGGAGAAAGTATTGACTGTACATACAGATTGTTTATATCCCTGCCTTTATTTTTACATATAACTCAAGGCGGCAAACATATCCAGCACCTCTTCCTCCTCCTATTTTCCCCATAACAACAATCCTACGAAGTAGGTTGGGCTGAGAGAGAGAGAGAAAGTGACTGGCCCAAGGTCACCCAGCTGGCTTTCATGGCTAAGGTGGGACTTGAACTCACGGACTCCCACTTTTTAGTTTGGTGCCTTAATCACTAGACCAAATTGATTCTTACAACTGCAATTGGGATTGGAACTTCCATCACTAAGTGATGCAATCATTGAGTCGTCATGTGATCATGCTTGATTTTACGATATTTTTGCTACAGCTGTTAAGTGACTTATGTGGTCCTTAAGTGAATCCATGTTCCCCAATTGAGTCTGCTTGTTAGAAACGGGCTGGGAGGTTCACACATGGTGCTCACACGACTCAGGGTGCTGCAACCCTAGTAAATACCTGCTGTTGGCCAGGCACCCAAATCACAATCATGTAACCATGGAAACACTGCAATAGTTTTAAGTATGAGGAGTTAAGTCATAAATCACTTTTTTCAGGGCCATCACAGCTTCAAATGATCTCTAAACAAACGACCATAACTTGAGGACTACCTGTATATCATTCCTGTATCCTGAACTCTTGAAACACAGATTAAAGACTGAATAACTGCTGCCCCTAGGTGTAAAACTGATGCTTTGCAGTAAGGGAAGATTAGAAGGGGGCCAAGGTCACTAGACGGTCTCTGGCTGCTTATCCCCAAGTGACAAATTACACACAGACATGAATATCCACCACACTGTTCCTTTTCATAATAAGCAATATGATGCAGAGCGAAAGAGAAAAATAAAAATAAAATGAGCCAAAGAAATCAAGAACATGAGTTAAAAGAAAAAGGACACGTAGCTAACGTACTAACACCATTCCTTACATCCTACCAGGTGGATCCATGGTCAGGGCAAACATTGAAAGCAATATAAGGCATTGCACTGCAAGCTTTGCCCTTGTCTATGTGGATCGCATGCATCGACTGCATGCATGCACAAGGGGGTTGAAGCTTGCATCACAACTACTTTTGCAGTTTTGATGACTGCATCAAAGTAAAGGTGCCTCTGTATTTCTCCATTCCTTTCTACCCTTGCAGCCCCAACCTTGCTTTATACATTACTTTTCACACTTTCTGGATTATCAGATTTTATTCATTTATTTGTCGAATTTGTATGACCACCCATTTTACGTAAAGTGTCACTGCCTGGTGTGCAATAAAACCAGAGATTAAAACGTTCAATAAAATCAGTTAAACAATAAACTTGGATAAAAACAAATTAATGCAAGATCACAGGAGGAGAAATATTTTATTGATTATATTTTTAATCTCACCTTTATTACTTTATAAGTAACTCAAGGCAGTGAACATGCCTAATACCTCTTCTCCTTTATTTTCCCCATAACAACAACTCCATGAAGTGAGTTGGGCTGAGAGAGAGCGACTGTCCCAAATCATCCAGCTGGCTTTCACAGCTAAGGTGGGACTAAAATTCAGTCTCCTGGTCTCTGGGCCAATACATTATACTAAAGTGGCTCTCACACCAATTACAGATAATATATACGTAATGGAACCCACATTACGTATCTGATATTAGCACAATTGAGAAAGTCCAGAAATATTTCACAAGAAGAGTTCTCCACTCTACTCGTTGTAGAATACCTTATGCCACCAGACTCAAAATTCTAGAACTAGAAAACCTTGAATTACGCCGTCTTCAGTCTGATTTAAGCATGGTATATAAAATCATACATTGCAATGTCCTACCTGTCAATTAATACTTCAGCTTCAACCATAACAACACAAGAGCACACAATAGATACAAACTCAAAGTAAACCACACCAAACTTGATTGCAGGAAATACGACTTCAGCAATAGAGTGGTCAATGTCTGGAATACTCTACCCGACTCTGTAGTTTCTTCCCCAAACCCCAAAAACTTTAACCTTAGACTGTCTACTATTGACCTCACCCCTTTCCTAAGAGGTCTGTAGGGGGTGTGCATAAGCGCACCAACGTGCCTACCGTCCCTGTCCTATTGTTTCTCTTATTCTTTTTTTTTTTTCTTATATGTACCCATTTCATGTATTCACAACTATGTATACACTTATACTTATTATCTTGTAAACAATTGGCAAATCAAATAAATAAAATAAATAAAATAAATAAATAAATAAAATATAGCCAGCTTGCAAGGTCACTTTCACTAGGTGATACCTGCGCTTGTTGGGGGGGGCGGGAATATATTTAAGATGAGGAATGATGGACTGAATGTGTACACCAACTCGCAATCAGATATCTCAGTGTTTTGGGCAGAGACCTTGTTGCATATGAATCACTTAAGACTACTGTCCTCAACACTGGAAAACACCTCTTCTGGAGGAACAAAACCTGTGAAGGTAACTGTGGTTGACAAAATGTAATGTGCAATCATCATCTTGGCTTGTGTCTCTCACAAACACTCATGCAAACATCACAACCAACGAAGCAGAATTCAGTGATGAAAAGAATGCTAACAAAAAGGGAATCACATTTCTTTTTGTAAAGATTCCATCTTACCATGAGCCGCGGTGGCGCAGTGGTTAGAGTGCAGTACTACAGGCTACTTCTGCTGATTGCCAGCTGACTGCAGTTTGGCAGTTCGAATCTCACCAGGCCCAAGGTTGACTCAGCCTTCCATCCTTCCGAGGTGGGTAAAATGAGGACCCAGATTGTTGGGGGCAATAGGCTGACTCTGTAAACCGCTTAGAGAGGGCTGTAAAGCTCTGTAAAGCGGTATATAAGTCTAAGTGCTATTGCTATCTTAACACAGAGATGGGCTCAAGTGTCACCCCATAATAAACCAAAAAAAGACTTACGATCACAACCCCACGTATTTATGATTCTCCTCCCACAATAGGATGTGTAAGGAGTTGAGAAATTGAGGGGACTGCCATACCAACACATCAGAGGGCTTGGGAACAACTAGCCTAACCTTGGCAAAAAAAAGTTACATCTGAATCTGCAAAATCGAATACAATCCCTTAAAATGTGGTGTCAGAACAGAAATGCACCTGGCTAGTAATCCCCATCTTAGAATCTGGAATGCTCTCCTAAAGTCCTCGTTATGCAAGAGCTTCCTCTCCTGAATCAGTCACCTGGGAATGCACTCTGCACTTCCCCCGAGTCTCTTTTCAAGATGGTCCTACTTTTTCCTCAAGCTGTTCCTTACCCGAAACAGCCCCGATTAAACCTTTGACGCAAATAAAGCTGGGCGTATGGGAAGGCGGAGATCGCTGGTCCACATTAAATACATTGCGGCAAAAGCAAGCTCGAGAGACAGACCCTTCCCTTTCACTCGCAAACGCGCGCGCACAGACACGCGCGCACACACACGCGCCCTCCGCTCTACTTTCTCTCCATCCTTCCGCCGCCACAGCAGGCGGCCGCCTCGTCGTCCCCCTTTCCTCTCTGCAAAAGCGGCTCATTAACCTGAAAGATATTGACAAACTGGAAGCATGGGCAGGGGAGAAGGCGCTACAAAAATGATGGAAGAGGCTGGTGGGAATGAGTTACGAAAGCAGATTATGAGAATTAAATATAAGTAGAGGTTGATTGCGCGACGTTTGAAGGCTGCAAAGAGGCAGCGGATCCAGCTGGCAGAAACCGGAGGAGGAGAACAAAGAGAAGCCCCGCCCTCTGAAAATAGGAATTTGGGGGTGGGGTGGGGAGAATAGATAGACCCCGTTTCTAAAATAACAGGTGCCGCGTTCGGGCCTGGCTGGGAACTTACGTGTTAGTTACGGAACTGCACCCCCAAGATGCAGACATTGCTAGACATGGATATCTGAACATAGATCCTTTTTGACCTTTATATTTTATTGGGTTCCACTAACCTCGTTAAAATGTTAATTTATATTGCTAGTCCAGGTGTGATATGCCATACGCTAAATAAATAAAACCCCAACCTAGAGCACCTGGAGCCTTCTATAAGTTTTTGGACTACAATTCCCAGCAGCCCCAACCAGCATGGTAATAGTAGTAATGAGGGATGCTGGAAGGGGTTCAGAGTAGGTTTCCCCACTCCTATTTATAAAGTCCTTTGGGAGTCGGCCCCACTGAATTCAGTGGAACTTGTTGAGAAGGATTTGCACCAACTCAATTTTTAAAACCTATTTATTTTAATTGAAAAAAACAACTGAGTACAGGTGAACTGTGTTTCCTTCATGTAGGGTTAATTTAACCATGATTTCTTGAATTAACCACAGCTTTTTAGTTTGCACAACCCTTGGCCTGGGTTTATCCAATATTCCAGGTTAAAATAGGATTGGCTCAGTTGTGGTTCAAGGGCCAATTTGGTGATAGGAATGGAGAAATTGAGTTCGAATCCTACCTTTTGGACAGAAGCCACTTGGCCAGTCACCCTCTCAACCCTAAGAAGAAGGCAAGGGAAACTTCTGAAAATGTTGGCAAGAAAACTGCAGGGACTTCTACAGTTGTCAAGAATCAAGACGGGTTTGAAAAATACTAATTTAAAAAGCTGTAGTTCAGGACAGTATGTACACATATGTTAAAGGTTGCATCACTGAGAAATTTCCCAATATGACAAGCTGAGATATGAAAATTTCAGGACCTGAATTTTGCTTGGTCCAAAACAGTTAAAGGCACAAACTAGCCAGTTATCTATTGTCAATCCTTCCTGTGACATATAGCTTGACTCATACATACCAGGTGCTAGGCCAAAGCATAGCTGTTTTCTAGCTTAAAATAACCGTATTTGCCGGCGTATAAGACGACCCGGCGTATAAGACGACCCCCACCACCACCGGAAACGCCCTCCAGAAATCCCGGGGCTGCAGCGGCAGGGCAGAGTGCCAGGGGCCGTGGGAAGAGCAGGAAGGCTGCAGCCTCGGGCGGAGCCGAGGCGAGCGGATGAAGCGGAAGCGACGCAGGGGATCCAGGAGCCAGAGGCGCGCCGCTGCGCCCAACAAGCATCCGAAGCCGGCAGTGGATATACCGGCGTATAAGACGACCCCCACTTGGAGGCATGTTTTTCGGGCAAAAAGTCGTCTTATACGCCGGCAAATACGGTACTCTGTGTGACAAGGCCCTGTGGTCTGTAAACCAATTGTGTATGGCTTTGCATACTGTGTGAAGCCAAGGGTAGTTCATTTAGCACACTATGGCTAAACAACTTACAGTTTCCAGTGACATGTGAAACAACCAATCATGCTTTCCTAGACTGGCTTGTCCAAGTATCAAACGCATCCAGGAACAGTTTGTCTCAACAGCCTGACCTAAGTATTGGCAAGAAGACAGCATTTTCTTCCTAATTACACAAAACAGACATGTTTCTCCTTAAATACTCCCATAGAGCTTGTTTTTCTTTCTACCACTCCAGCACAACAAACTAGTCATAGTCAGGTCTTTGCATGGCTTCTGTCTTCTGAAGAATGTTGGTTGAGGATCTTGTTCAGACAGTCAGGAATCTTTGCCCGATATGAGAGAGACAGCAAAATGAGGTAATGGTTTGATTAGCAAAGTTGGTGGTGGATGTCAGAAGGCAACCTAAATGACATCAGGCCTTAAGAGAGCTGGAGCCCATTAGCAAAACCAGCATCCTATCTGCATAGATCTCTGCTGGACTCTGGGGAAAGAAAGGGTGACATGAAAAGTGCAGGAGAGAGAAAAGTGCACCTCCCAGTGGGCTGGGAATTGACAGCCTGAAAGGCTACACAGATCTCCTATGCAGGTTCGCTTTTGCAAGGCTTGATGCTGTTTTAAAGACTGGCATTATGTGTCTTAATCATCATCTTCTGATTTGTCACCAAGTGTTATAAGCATCCCAGAATGATCCTGTCTCTTCAATGGAAACTGATTCTGACAGTCTCTCCCTGAATTATAAGGACCCCTTCACAATTTCCACAAGCCCTGGAGATTTTCTCAGGCTACCAGACTCTGTTCCATCTCCAGATTTCCCAGCACAGCAGAGTTTGCCAGCACGGCGGGTGCTGGCAGGGCAGCTAGGCCATCAATCCCTGGCGGAGTGTAATTAACATAAAACAGAAGCAATTAATGGATTGCATTCCTAGTCCATTAAACCTGCAATGGATTTGGAGTTCCCCGATCTGACATTTAGTACCTTTTAGCCAGTTAAATACCAATTGCTTATTAAAAACTGCTCACTGATGTTTAGTGCTTTCTGCAATGAATAGCTGGCAAAGAGAGGCAAGTGGGCACCATCTACTCAGACAGACTGGGGACATGCCAGCCTGAAGCATTTTGTTCCATGCTCAGCTCTCATCTGCCATCATCAGGCTTCTGTATTGTGTTCGTCTGCGAGTCAGACTTTTACAGTTGTTTCAGTTTTAAATTTGGGGCTAGCCTACTGCTCTGCCAGAATAGTTTTTTTCTTCATCCTGATTAGTTGGGAGTCTTGGTCTGTGTTTATTGGTCTTGGAGTTTGCTGTGTTCTGCTTGATTGGTGTCTCTAATATCTTCTGTCTGTTTTTTGGCTCTTTTTGTATCTTGATTGGCTGGCAGCATTGTGTTTCCTGTATTGGAGGCTTTTAGTGCAGCTTGGCTCCGAGTAAATGGACGGCTATCATTTATTAGGAAGCTAGGTTTCATCTGGGTGCCTGGTTGGGGTGTGTTTGAGCTGGAGGTATCAGGGGGGATCTGTTTGTGCCCAGGTGTTTGCCTGACTTGTGGTGTGGAGATTTTTTTGTTTGAGAGTGCAGGCTTCCAGATAATTGACAGTCTGGTGGAGTCATCTCTTCTATTCATGCTTTCAGGTCTTTTTTCAATCTCTATGGTTTCTCTGATGATTCTGTGCCTGGGGTTTAATATAGTGGCTAGGGTTTTGGTGCCATTGAAGTTGATGCTATGACCTGTGGCTTTCATGTGTTGGACTAGTGAGGATGTGTGTTCCAGCTTTTTTACTGCATTTTTGTGTTCATCCAGGCGGGTACTTATTCTTCTATTGGTCTGTCCAATGTATGTGGCCGGGCATGATGCACAGGGGACTTCGTATATGCCTTGGTTTTCCAGGTCAATTTTATCTTTGGGGTTTCTAAGGATGGCTGCTATTTTTCTGTCTGTTTTGAAGGCAGTCTTGATGTGATCCCTGTGTAGTATCTTACTGTTTTTGTCTGTAGTACCTCTTATGTAGGGCAGGACAGCTGTTCCATAGGTCTGTTCATCTTCTAGGTCTCCATTATGTCTCAGTGTTTTTTTGTGGATCAAGCCAGTGATTTTGCTTTTGTGGAGGTCGTTAGCTGTCAGTATTTTAGTCAGGGTGCATAGTTCAGTCTTTATGTGTGTCTTGTCTGCCAGGCGTTTGGTTCTGGCGATTAGTGTTTTGGCCACGGAGTTTATCTGTGCTGGGTGGTGGTGAGATTGGGCATTGAGGTAGCGGTTGGTGTGTGTTTTCTTCTGGTATATGGTTTGTCCTAGTGTGCCATCTGTTTTTTTGTAGATTAGTACATCTAGGAATGGTAGTTGTTTGTTTGTTTCCGTTTCCATGGTGTATTTGATTTTGGGGTATGTACTGTTTAGTTGTGTTAGGAAATTGTTTAGGTTTTCATTTCCATGGGGCCAAATCACAAATGTGTCATCGATGTATCTTAACCATAGTTTGGGTTTGTGGGTGGCGTTAGCCAGGGCTCTGGATTCGAATTCTTCCATGAACAGGTTTGCAATGACGTGTGACAGTGGTGATCCCATAGGGGCTCCTTCAATTTGCTTGTATCTTTGTCCTTTGTATATGAAATATTTGTTGGTTAAGCAGTGTTCTGCTAGTTCCATGAGGTGTTAGCTGGTTGGTATTTATTTTTGATGATTTCAAGAGTTTCTTTTATCGGGACTTGAGTGAATAATGAAATCCCGTCGAAACTTACAAGCAGATCTTCTTGTTCCACGTGTAGATCTTTGATCATTTCCAAGAAGTGGTATGAGTTTTGTACATGTGAAGCTGCTGTTTCAGCATGGGGCTGTAGCTCTTTTGCTAGGTGTTTAGCTAGGTTTTGTAGTGCTGCTCCTCTGGAGCTGACTATGGGTCTGAGAGGTATGCCTTCTTTGTGTATTTTTGGGAGGCCGTATAGTTTGGGGCATCTGGAAGATTTTTCTCTTGGGATGATCGTCTGTTGGATCTCTTTGCTCATGTGGCTGGTTATAATTTTCTTCTTGGTTATTTTTTCCAGATATGTGTTTGGGTCCGTGTTTATAGGTTTGTATGTGGAGTCTTGGAGTAGGTCCGTCAATTTTGTTTCATAATCTTTTCTATCCATTACTACTGTGGCATTCCCTTTGTCTGCTGGAAGTATGATTATGCTGCTATCCTTTTTTAGGGCTTGCAGGGCTTTTAGTTCTTCTTTGTGCAAGTTGCTTTTGGGGCCTTGAAGGATAATTTAGCAAACCTTCCTCTTGTTGGAAGTTAAAACCCACTCCTCTCCTAGGAAAATGAAATATTTTAGGATATACTAAAAGGCAGAACATTTCCCCAAAAGAGAAGTAGAAACTCAGTCCCTCCCACCTTTGTTAATGGGCCATTAAGGCCTGGGCATCTATTCTACATAACAAAGATCTACCTCCTTCAGGCAGACCCATAATAGGAATCCCAAAGCCCTTTCATTACATCATCATCCAGCAAGGCTCAACCAAGCCTGGAACTCAGGACAGCCTACAGAGTTGCCCCTGCATGGCCCCATGGGAGTCTGACAACCAATCAGAATACAAGCTCCAATTCAAATCTCAACAGAGGATATAAAACCCAGAGACTCTCAAGCATCTCTTCCCTTTTTCTTCGCCCAAGGGCTTCAAGCCATGTGGTCCTACTGTCCACCATTAAACCATCTTTTCAAACAGCCTCCATGTTTCCAGTGTCTTTTTCCTCACTTGGAACTGAACCCATTTCTTCCAACACTCTGAATGCTCCCCTAGCTACTCCAAACTTGGCAACTTTAAAATGTATGGACTTCAACTCCCAAAATTCCCCAGTCAGCATGGCTGCCTGAGGAATTATGGGAGCTGAAGTCCATAAGTGGCCAAAGAGGCCAAGTTTGGAGACCCTGATCTAGAATAGTCATGACTGCTGGATATCTGCCCTCACAACATCATTGCATATCAAAACCCTTTCCTTACCAAATAAGTATAGATTGAAGGAAGGAAAAGAATCACCCCTTCTCTGCTATGTCCAGTGGCCCTATTTTCAGCTATCTATTCTTGACAAACCATTATTTTTGTTCTTATTCTGACTCTACTGGAGAAGAGGATTCCTTAAAAAAAAAACCTTCTACACAGCTGTAAAAGTAGTCTTCCTTCCATCTTCTCATCGCTGAGGGTGCTGAATGAGTCCCAAGAAATCATCTGTATAGGGTGCTTGCTTAAAATTATATTACACATTACACATTTCAGAGTTGGAAAATAGCCATAATCGTCCTGGTGTTGTTAGGAAAACTGCCCAATTGCGGAAGCTCAGTAAAGGGAAATACGGTGGAGGGAGACACATTTGTGATTTTCCAGATGTAGCTTGATTATTTATCTTTACTCACACCCTTATTTTTATAACCAACTCAAAAACATATTTAGCATTCTTTCCTTCTATTATCCCTACAACAACAACCCTGTGAGGTGGGCTGGGTTGAGAGGGAAAGTCACCCAGCTGGCTTTGTGACTAAGGTGGCACTAGAACTCCCAAGTTTCCTGCTTACTAGCCTGGTATCTTAACCACCGTACCAAACTATTTCCATCACCTTTGGCAGCTGACTAACCTGGCTTGGACTGAGGAAAGGAAAATCCACATAGCCACTGATTCTTCTCCCTGTTTTGAGTGCAGGAGTTCGTGCTCCTGAGATTTGAGAGCAGGGGTGGGTAGTCTTAAACAATGCCGTCATTTTAAAATGGATGTTAGATTGGGATGTTCCAGATTGACATTTACATACTGTAGATGCGTGTTTCATAGTTTTTCCAGTTTTTACTGCTGCATCAACACGGTTAATGGTGGAGGTAATGAGGATGGGTGCTCCATAATTCCTCTAAGCTAACTTTCTACCATTGTTAAGACGATGCTTACAAGCCTCAGGAGTGACATAAGCAAGAACAGTCTCTTCAGAAGTTATTTCTAATTCATCAAGCCCACGAGGTGCAGACTTTGAGTTAATGAGCCAGCAGGAGGATTTGTGGGCAAAACTCCAAAGTCCTATTTTCAAAGTATTTGCATAACAACCAGGCTTGCTATCCTGAAACCACAGGGATTAGTGTAAACACACACACACACACACACACACACAGAGGGATATGATCCTGAGTTCTTGTTCACTTAAAAATAACCGAACCAAAAACCACAGCTTTCAGCCTTGTCTTTGCCCAACTTAATTGTTGGCAACTGTCTGGCAGAATCCCAAACCGTCTAATTTAGTATGAAAGAGGCCAGGGCAATGGGCCAGGGAGAGATAGAGAAGAAATGCCACTGTACTGCAAATGAAGCTTCCCTCTTCTTACTTATTGGCAAAATCACATTCAACCTCTAAAGCAGTGGTGGGATTCAGGTTTTTTTACTACCGGATCTGTGGGCGTGGCTTGTGGGCATGGTGTGGCTTGGTGGGTGTGACGGGGAAGAATACTGCAAAATCCCCATTCCCTCCCCACCCCACTAACCTGCTTTCCAGCTCCGTTCTCCTGTGCAGGACAACCAAAGAAGACCCAGCCAATCAGCTGGGACTCGGGAGGCAGAGAATAGGCGGGGGCGGTCAGAGGTGGTATTTACTGGTTCTCCGAACAACTCAGAATTTCCGCTACCGGTTTTCCAGAACTGGTCAGAACCTGCTGAATACCCACCTCTGCTCTAAAGGTAGAAAATGTCAAAAAGAAGTTTGCCAGAACTTGTATGAATATATGTGTATTGGGAGGGGGGGGGAGAGAGATGGGGACTACACTGATTTTAGAGCCCATGGGCCCAGGGGTGGGATTCAAAATTTTTAACAACCGGTTCTGTGGGCGTGGCTTAGGTGGTGGGCATGGCTTGGTGGTCATGTGATTGGGTGGACGTGGCTTGGTGATCATGTTATTGGCTGGGTGTGGCCAACTCAATATCATTCACATCGAGGCACGCATCTCCTCGCCTGGCCTCTCATGACTGTGGGGATGCTGCAACAGTCGTAAGTGTGAAAAATGGTCATAAGTCACTTTTTTCAGTGCCATTGTAACTTTGAATGGTCACTCCACACAAGCAAAGTACCAGCAAAGGAGGGGAAAAAACTCCAGAGAAGTTCCAGAGACAGGAAGTCTAGTCCTGCCAAGAATGTAATAAAGGTTAACGGAGAAGAAGTTTCTGTAAGCAACACCAGAATGTTTCCTTCCTGCCTTCCTTACAGGATTAGGCCAGTAATTTCTTCTAACAACCGGTTCTCCGAACTGCTTAGAATGTTAACAACTGGTTCTAGCAAATAGGTGTGAACTGGTAGAATCCCACCCCTGCATGGGTATACAGTCTTGATGTGCAGGTACTCCTTGACTTACAACCAATAGTTTAACAATCATCTGAAGTTACAACCGGAAAACTGGTCCTCCCACTTACGACTGTTGCAGCACCCTCATGTCAGGTCATCAAAGCTTGGGCACTTGACAGCTGGTTTATGACAGTTGCAGCATCCCAGGTTATGGGATCACCATTTGCAACCTTCCGACAAGTAAAGTTCAATGGGGGAAACTGGACTCCCACGATTCATTTAATAATGCCAGTGATTCTCTTAACAACAAAGGAGTTTGTAAAGTTGGGAGCCACTCACTTAACAACTACCTTGCTTAGTAATGGAAATTCTGGTCCCAGTTGTGGTCGTAAGTCAAGGATTACCTGTATCAGTAGTCTTCCTTCGCCTGTTGCCTTCCAAAGCAGAGGTGGGTATTCAGCAGGTTCTGACCAGTTCTGGAGAACCGGTAGTGGAAATTTTGAGTAGTTCGGAGAACCAGCAGATACCACCTCTGACTGGCCCCGCCCCCATCTATTCTCTGTCTCCCGAGTCCCAGCTGATTGGTTGGGTCTTTTTTTGTTGCCCTGCACAGGAGAACGGAGCTGGAAAGCAGGATAGTGGCGTGGGGAAGGAATGGGGATTTTGCAGTATCCTTCCCCTGCCACACCCACAGAACTGGTAGTAAAAAGATTTTGAACCCCACCACTGTTCCAAATGTTTTGGGTTATATTATGTGTCAAAATATTATGGGAATGATGTAGCCTAATCACATAACTGGGACTTCGAGTGTGAACAACAATGATGTACTATTGCTATGATTCATCTGAAGAGCCTGAGCAGATGCTGCATAAAGTATGTCAACAAGAGAAGCGACAATGCAACTGAATGTGCCATCTTAGCAATCCATTTTTATTTTCAGTTCTTTAGAACTTAAAGCTAAAATAGTCATTGAGTTTTTATATATATATATAATTTGGAGGAATTTGGAGGCATCTGAGCTATGGTGGCGCAGTGGTTAGAATGCAGTATTGCAGGCTAACTCAGTTCACATTGCCAGGAGTTTGATTCCCTCAGTCCTGACCAGGGGTGGGATTCAAAAATTTTAACAACCGGTTCTGTGGGCGTGGCTTAGGTGGTGTGTGTGGCTTGGTGGTCATGTGACTGGGTGGAAATGGCTTGGTGGTCGTGTGACTGGCTGGGCGTGGCCAACTCAACATCACTCACATTGAGGCACGCATCTCCTCATCTGGCCTCTCATGACTGTGGGGATGCTGCAACAGTCGTAAGTGTGAAAAATGGTCATAAGTCACTTTTTTCAGTGCCACTGTAACTTTGAATGGTCACTCCACACAAGCAAAGTACCAGCAAAGGAGGGGGGAAAAACCTCCAGAGAGGTTCCTGAGACAGAAAGTCTAGTCCTGCCAAGAACGTAATAAGGGTTAATGGAGAGGCAGTTTCTGTAAGCAACACGAGAATGTTTCCTTCCTGCCTTCCTTACAGGATTAGGCCAGTAATTTATTCTAACAACCGGTTCTCCGAACTGCTTAGAATGTTAACAACCGGTTCTAGCAAATAGGTGCGAACTGGTAGAATCCCACCCCTCATCCTGACCGGCTCAAGGTTGACTCAACCTTCCATCCTTCCGAGGTGGGTAAAATGAGGGTCCAAATTACTGGGGGCAATAGGCTGACTCTGCAAAATGCTTAGAGAGGGCTGTAAAACTCTATGGAGGGGTATATTAGTCTGAGTGCTATTGCTATATTGCTACTGGTGGTTCTTTTAACAGAACAAAATCACAAAATAACAGAGTTGGAAGGGACCTTGGAGATCTTCTAGTCCAACCCGCTGTTCAGGCAGGAAACACTATACCATTCCAGACAAATGGCTATCAAATCACTTCTTAAAAATCTCCTTCTCCCCTGCCCATGCAAACTAACAGCAAAACAGTAAATGTAAGATCCTTATTTATTCATTCTAATATTTTATAGTGTATTTTATTCAATGCCTGTAAGCCACCTAGAATGGCCTCTGGCAATTTAGGTAAGAAACATGTTTGATAAATAAAGAAACAAGAAGATTGCTAAAATAATACCGCCAGGAAGCCAATAAGGAAGGCTACGAGAGCTCAAGACACATCCACAATTTAGGTAAGAAACATGTTTGATAAATAAAGAAACAAGAAGATTGCTAAAATAATACCGCCAGGAAGCCAATAAGGAAGGCTACGAGAGCTCAAGACACATCCACATCACCATATTTGACTTCTGACTTTGTCAGCACCCAGCAAAAAATGCGAACATGCTCAGAGCAGGCCTATTGGCTCAAACAGCAAGCATGTTTTTGTTCCATGCTTGGAACAAACTGTCCAACTGCAGATGACTTGTGTGTTCCACCACGGAGAATAATGGGAACGCTAGAAAGCTCTCCCACGTCTTGCACATCCCAAATTCAGTTCAAAGACGGATTTTTTTTACAAAATGCTATCAAGCAGACCTTCCAAAGAAAGATGTCTCAGAGTTTGCACCATTTCCAAAAAGAGTTCTCTTCTGAGTCTTGCCTAAATACATTTTAGATGTTGATGGGGCTGAAGGGAGTCTCTCTCCCAAAACTTTCAAAATCCTGGCAGGAAGTAGGCAACTTCTCCTATTCTGGCAACTGGCCTAAAAGGATAAAATTGTTGTACCCAGTCATAAAAAACTGCCTGGGGGGGCAATTAGACAAGCAACAGCCAGGAAAGATGCACTGATCTCTTGCCATGCACCAAGTAAAACAAACGTGTAATATACGTTCAGCTGTGTGTGGAAATGCCTATTAAATACACTATTTGACGCTCATATAGCCTTCTCCTGCTTTTCATCCATAAAATATATGCATATTATTTGAGGAAGCTGGAGTTTCTCTAGGCTCCTGCTGAGAAGCAGCATCTTCCCCCTTTCTCTCTCTTATTGGGTTGGCAACGTAAGAGGAGGGAAAACTGCTTTAAGCAGCTTATGACACTTCCTCATGACTCAGGAAATTGATAAACTACACATTGGGGAGCTCAACCATCTACATTGTGCATATCAGCTTTGCCCTTGAGCGTCTCTGCAGCAGAGTAGGCTGCTCCAGTGTGGGGCACATCTGCACGTGTGAAACAAGTTGATATCGCCATCGATGAAGCAGCAAGCTTAGTGACAGGTTGCCTCAAACCTATACCCATTGAGAAAATATATCCTCTCCCTGGCATTGCTCCACCTAAGACCAGGAGAGTAATAGCAGCAGATGCTGGGAGAACTAAGCAAGAGAGCGGTTCTTGACTCCTCTGAACGGACACATGGCCCACGCCCACTGACTCGGATCTAGGAACAGCTTCACGTGCAAGAGCAAACATTCTTGAGGGAGGGTACACAAGAACAAAATTGAATTAAAAGATGGAGGAAGGGGATCATTGAGCTAGGAATAACATCAAAAGAGGATACGGCTGAAGGATCTCGCCTCACCTATATTACTTTGATGACCTGAATAGGTTGCAAGTTGGAGTGCCTAAATGTAAAACCAGTATGCTTGTGTGGAGGCTCTTAATGGATAATAACACGCTATATGAATGTGTAAAGACAAAGAATCCAGCCCAACTGCTAGTATGTCACCACTACCAGAAATATCTACTGATAATGACTTGTTTTTGGTGTATGACAAAGACAAGAATGTGGCTGCATTCTGTCAGTTTAACGTTTGACCAGGTTGCCAATTTTGCCAGTACTGAGTTTCTCCTTATGTCTTGTAGTTTTTCCAAAGAACCACTAGGTTCTAGCAGCGCTCAAACAAAGCGGTCTCAGGACCTATTAAAAATGACTGAGAACCCCAAAGAGCCTTGGTTTATGTGGGTTATATTTATTTATTTTTAACCTACCTTTAATATTTTTTATAAATAACTCAAGACAGCGGACATATCCAACATACCTTCCTTCTCCTATATTCCCCATAGCAACAACCCCATTGAAGTGAGTTGAGCTGAGAGTAAATGATTGGCCCAAAGTCACCTAGCTGGTTTTTCATGCCTATGCCGGGACTAGAACTCAAAATTCCCTGGTTTCTAGGCCACCACCTTAACCACTGTATCAAATTACCTCACCAGTTGTAAATATTTTAAAATATCTATCTTTAAAAATAATCTTTATGTTAGATCTGAGGTGGATCGGCTTGAAGGAGACGCGAGACCATTCTAGTGAGTTCAGCTCTTTATTTAGAATAGGAACAGTCTGAAGAATACAAGCCGCGGCAGCCCTTCCATATAGGGCTGGCTCGCGGCTTGGCGGTTAATGGCAGCGCTTTGAATCTCCCGCGATCGGCACAGCCAATCGCGGTAGATTCTAGCGCTCCAATCACGGCCGGGGCTTCGAGCCAATCAGGTCGCTGTCCGTCTGGACCAATCAGTTTGTGAGGGTTTGGAGTATGCTAATACAGCACACTTTACTTGTAAAAAATCTATAAATATTTATTGTATTAGAAACAAAAAATGACATGCTTTAAAATATTTATTTGACCGTGAACCCCCTGAAAGGGTCTTGTGGATATCCCCAGAGGAACCTCAGAACATATTTTGAAAACCGCTGCTGTAGGCCAGGGGTCCCCAACCCCCAGACTGTGGAGTGGCCAGAAACGGGGCCATGCAAACAAGTGAAACCCCATCCACAGGATACAGACAGTATACGAAACCATGCCCGCTCTGGTCTGCAGGAAAACCTCCCTCCAGGTCACCGGTTCCTGGTGCCCAAAAGTTTGGGGGCCACTGCTCTAGGCTGTCCCATGTGAAAATTCAGAAGCCGTGTCTGAGGATACCTCAGATCTGTAGAACAATCCTACAATCAGTAGTTAGGGGAGAATGAGTTAATCAGTGACCAGGAATGGCAGGATATGGGAAACATAAGCAGAGTATAAAAGCCTTTCTGGGTCCCCCCCTACAAGATGTCTGATATGTGGGGGAGAGACTACAAGTGGAACCATTTCACATTCTGGCACCACGGTTGCTAGCTAAGCTCCTGAACTGAAATGGTCGAGCCATTGGCCCCCCTCTCTGTCCCTCCAATATAGGTTAAAGAGTAAAGTCCTCTCTGGTAAAAGAGATTTTCTCCCATTATCTGCAGTTCCCCTTTTAACTGTAAATGCCAGCGACCTTTTGCATGGAAAGTGAGCATTCTGCTGATGAGATCTGGTTCTTCCCTGTTTTCCAATGTTCACTAGATAGAACGGTGCCTGCATATGAATCATTTTGCTTGAAACCAACTTTCAACATAAAGATACTGAAGTGCAATCTGGTTTGGGCATCTCTGCCTTCAGTGAAATTAATGCCCTCCTTGACACCTAATAAATATCCTTTGATGAATATCCCCAGTGTTAACTTATAAATATATTTTATTCTTCTGGGATTGTTGGGGATGTTGCTTGTATTGTCTGAATGCATCCAGCAACAAATTTATGGAGGGCAGCTGCAGGCCTGGCCTTGAGGTATCCTACATCCACATAATTTTCAGATCAGGTCAGGATCAGGGCTGGGGTTTTTTGTGTGTGTGTGTGTGTGTTTTTTACAATGTATGCCTTGTGGATTTGGAAATTGTTCTTTTACTGGGAATTGAGGTATCTGATGCTTGTAGAGTTAGCACCTAAAGACCTTGGTGTCTGAAGAGAGATGAGGCAGGCAGGCCCGAAAAAAGAGGAGAGGCACCAGGGGAACATTGAGGTTTCCTCAATTGGACATCAAGGAAACTACAGAAGTTCTGCAATGCAGTTTTCTGCATCATTTAAGCAAGGCTGCCAGTATATTCCATGCTTGTATTCTCAGATATGGCAAGCAAGACATTCAGAATGAAAAGGTCAATGTCAGCCTCTAGAGAAGCAATGCTCTCTCGCTCTCTTTTTGCAGCTGCAAATGGACCTATTTTCCTTATCTTTAAAGATAAAAGGAACTGCAAACAAAATCCTGAAAATGAATGTTGATGGGATCACAGCCAAGCGCATCCAATGGAATACTGAATAGGGCTGGGGGCTTCCTTCAGCTTTTTCATCGCCTCTGGGTTCTTGCACTCGGTAGGCCACAATCCTTTAAAGCGGTGTTTTTTTTCAAATTTGGCAACTTTAAAGATGTGTGGACTTCAATTTCCAACTTCAGTTTCAACTCTTCTTCTGGGAGTTGAAGTCCACACATCTTAAAAATTGCCAAGTTTGAAAATGTTGCTTTAAATTGAGAAATAAATTTGTGTATCCCTCCTCCATGAAGGGAATTCATGATTATATTGAAGTTAAGGCAGAATGAGGCCTGGAATAAGCTCACCATGAAATTTGTGTGGCTCCCAACTTGATAGTATTCAAGAGTGGCTTAAACATCTATCTAGGGATAGACAGGATGAAGTCTCTTTTGGATATGCCTGGCGCACACAGTATATTGCATCCCTTTTGGTGTTGATTGTCCTAATTTTACGTCTGGTTTATTTTCATTAGTGTGTTTTTATTTACCTTTTTTGTGTGTTTTATCTTGTTCTGTTTAGGTTGAAAGTCAGCTAGTTTGAAGTTGGGCAGTGCCAGAATCAAATTGAATCAAATCAATCAAGAAGCTGCACTTTTATCTATGTATCTAATAATATAATGATCATATTTTAGAGTTTTATCAAATAGAATATTTCCAGTGGGGAAAAAAGAATGAAACAATCCAATTTAAAACCATTTTAGTTAACAGGAAGGAAGAGCTTGTTTAGTTTGGCATAATTCCCAGAATCTGGGTTTAATTTTTGAGACAGCCACTGTAATTTTATTCTGAACTTAGAGCAGCAACTATAGACAATCCTGACTTTGCCATCAACTTGTCCAGGCAGAGAGGAACAAGTTCTGACAATGCTGCAGTTTTGCACGAATGTAAAATTTTCCAAACTCGCTCAGGATTTTTCATGACAAGCTGGCTGCCTCCATGTCCACACAGAGCAGAAGTATTGATGGTGACTCTGCTTTGCCTGGACCACACACAAACACAAAATTGCTCACAATTCTCCGGAGATGCCACCAGAGAGATTGGCAATCTCTTCCCTCACTGATGAACAATGATGCCATCAGAGTAGGACTCCCAACATGTCCAGGGCCTAACTCAACAGAATGGTCCCCAAATCAAGCAGCAGCAAGAAAAATGTATAAGACCTATATTTCCAGGGGTTAAATTTACAGGAAAATAGATACGTTGGTTATACCTTTTTTATTTTTATCTGATTACTGTTTGGGGCATGTATGCTACTCAGAGTGAATCATGACCGGAGCAACATCTAACCCCAATAAATAATAAAAGTGGTCCTAGCTAAAATCCTGAGTAATTTATTGTTTAATGTATTAAATGTAAGTCCTGCCTTTTGTTCAGTAGCTTAAGCCCCATGCATAGAGCTGCCCATTTTCCCTCACAAACAACAACTCCGACTACTATGAAGTAAGTTGGAGTGAGACAAGTTGAAAGCAATAGGCATTGTGTGGAGGGAGACAACCCCTCTGCGTTCTTCCATTATCGTGAGTTTATTGACTATACTCCTGTTGTGAATGAAGTAGTTATTTGAACATGTTTCACCAGGGATGGGATCCAACTGGTGTAACTACCGGTTCAGTGATTTTACGTTTTGCTAAAAAACTAAAACATTCTGTACATGTTCAGAAATGTTCATGCTTTCTTGTATTGAGATGAACAGAAAATGAGCCTCCCTCACGGAGTTCTAATCCATTAAGATTGGTTGTGTATCGTATGTGCCACAACTTTCCTCTGCAAATGTTGCATACATGCTTTAACATTACACATAAACGCACACATGGCGTGTGCTTTGGCCCCCAGGATGGCTGTGCTTATAGAAACCTGGATGGTCAACTTTCTCTCACAAATGTCAACTTATTGTAATTATTGTAGCTGAAGCAGTCCCCAAAGTAAATGACAGACATGTGACTAAAGTTGTCTGAAGCAATTTTTTTTACTACCAGTTCTGTGGGTGTGGCTTGGTGGGCGTGGCAGGAGAAGGATACTGTAAAATCTCCAGTCAGAGGTGGCATTTGCTGGTTCTCTGAACTACTCTAAATTTCCACTACTGATTCTCCAGAACTGGTCAGAACCTGCTGAATACCACCTCTGGTCTGAAGCCACATCTGCCCCATTCCTTGCTCCAGATCCATCAAAATATATCCTCCATTTGCCCCTTTTCTCTTCCTCATCATTTCACACCTGAGGAATTTTGCCTGAAGCGCCACAGCTGACAGCTCTCAGGTGCCAGCCCACCAGGGCTGATACATTCAAAGTGAGCAGCCAAAGGTCACGAATCATAAAGTCAAGTAGTGCTACAGATGTCCATAATTGTTTACAAGGCAGAGAGCAGCGTTACCAGTAATTCAACAAGGTACCTTTAAAGAGTGGAGAGAAAGCAGACCAGAAAGATCCAAAGTTTGCAACTGCAGAAGAAAAAAATCTCCATGGTAAGAGAAAACTGGAAGGAAACTGGGGTAAGGAGGCAGGGCAAGAAAGAATAGCGGCTATCTAAATAGGTTTCCAGCTATGCCATGTCTTTTTCTTAGTTTTGCTTCTGTTCCTTCGTCTTGACATATCATGGCCATTTCTCAAGACCCAACTAGACAGCAGCCGTTTCCCACAACCAGCTTTTGTGTGTGTGTGTGTGTGTGTATAAACTTGTGTTATTCAACTTAGTCCCTGCAATGGTTGCCACCTGTGATGCAACATGGCCAAGACATAAGTGATATTAAAGAGTGGAAGATTGGTTTAGCATCCTCCAACGTGTCACTCTTTAGACATATGACCTTTAATCCCAGAATCCCCAAGTCAGCAAAATTGTTGCTAAGAATTCTGGGAGCTGAAGCCTACATGTTTGAAGAGCATCTAAGCTAGATAAGGTGCCAAGTGCAAAAAAATCAGGAACCAGAGTTATTCAACTGAGTACAAGTTTATTCCATGCTATCTCTAAGTAAGAATCTGAACTACTAACCATCAAGGTAAATTGGTGGTAGATAAATACACACTTAGAGCGGGCTGTGAAGCGGTATATTATTCTAAGTGCTGTTGCTATTGTTTAGGCCAGTGATGGTGAACCTTTTAGAGACCGAGTGCCCAAACTGCAACCCAAAACCCACTTATTTATCGCAAAGGGCCAACCCGGCCACACTGCACCTTCACACTTGCATGTGAGCCGCCTGCCTTACCCCAGACAGGGGAGGGAGAAAGGGCTCCCATTGGGCTCCTGGGCAGAGGGGCCACCACTCTTCCATTCACAGAGCACACCTCCCGCTGCCCACCCTCCCCTTGAACCTCTTCCAAGCACATCACCCCTGCTTCCCAGTTCCAAATCCATTGGGGAATCGCTTTTCCCCTCCCTCCTCCCAAAGGGGGCAAGGAAAGACAATAGGCTAGGGGAGAAGGGGTGGCCTTCCTTCCACCTCCGACCTGCAGAGCCTCCAGTGACCGACAGCGTGCTACTCAGAGAGGTAGCCGACGAGGCCGACCATGACGCTGCTCCCCCTAAGCCCGCCGGGCTGCTCAAGGCTGGCACCAGCCCCAAAGAATTGAAGCTCGATGAAGAAGAGGAAGCCGAGCTGGAGATGACGGGTGGCGTGAACTGCCCGCTGCTTTCAGAGCCAGAGCTCTCTCACTCTGCAGGAGACTTCTTCTTGGCCGGCCAGCTCTTGGCGCCGCTGCTGCTCTGCTGCTGCTGTTGGCACTTAGCATGGTGAAGGTGCACATGCCCACAGAGAGGGCTCTGAGTGCCCCCTCTGGCATGCATGCCATAGATTCGCCCCCTCTGGTTTAGGCTGTAGTTCCTCCTCCTGCTGTCTCCCAAGGTTTTTCTCATATCACAATGCATGTCCTGCATAGTTGGGGTAAATCTGGGCTTCAGTTGTGCTTATGGCCGGTCTACTGGCTAAAATGTGTCAGCATAACCCATAACCCTATTATGCCCTTATCAGGGAATATAGGAATATGTCTAAAGCTGGCAATGCCACCTTTCTTTAGTGAGCTTTATGTGAAAGGCTGGGTTAACCCAAGCAGAATGGATCATGAAGGTCAACATTCGTGGACCCGGCTGTCAGATGACCATGAATTCGTATGTGTGTGGGGGGTGGGTGGGTGGGTTGGTTATCTCTTTTTCAGCCTTGGAGAGAGAGATTGTGTGTGTGCGTGTGTGTGACTATGCTCAAGATAATAAACAGAAATGTTAAATGCATTTCATTCAACACAGAAACATTCCATGGGTAGCTTCTTGCTCTCCTTGATGAATTTCAGCTATAAGTCAAACCTTCTTAGCTTCTCTGTACAACAAGACAATTTGACAATTTTCCTTGGCTGGGGGAAGGGGAAAAAAAAAAAGGCTGTGTGAGTCCAACCCTTTTTTCCTCCAAAAGAGAAAATTGAGGCATTTGAGAAAGTTTGGCAGGAGATGGAGGGAAGAGAAATCCCCTCCCCGCTTCTGCTACCCTGACAATTTCCCAATATAGCCCAGCTCTTTTTGAATTCTGATACCCCATGCAGCTAAATTTATGATGTCTCTGATTGGACTAGTCAGTAGAACCCATAGATAAATTTCGACCCTGAAGGTAATAATTCAGGAGAGAAAGCTGCTCTTATAGCTAGCCCCATTTATTACTTCTCTTATTTCAAATGGTGATAAAATAGGGTGGATTCACTGAGGACCCTTCTATTCATCTCGCTAAAAGTGTTGCTGGATATGTGCCTCTTCGTCCAGCTTTCTCAGTGCAAGCCAAATTACACTGGACTATTAAGGGACGTTTCTGAATAGTGGTCTATGGCTTCAATGCAGCCCTCTGTTTCAACATAATTGCTTCTATGCAATCCCAAATTTTGCTCCCATCCATTCATCATTCAGTGAACCTGGCTGAGACAGTATCTGCAGCAGAAGTTCACTAATTACTGGTCTACCCTCACCCCCCCCTTTTTTTTTTTAAACAAATGAGAAGTCAGACTAGAGGGTTTGTTCATTTAATGCAGGGTCGTGGGGGAGCTCAGGCAGGGAGATCTCCCTTGGCCAGCCCAGATGCCTTTCGTTAGAAATTGTACTCAAAGCAAAGTAACGCAATCTCTCTGCATTGCTGCAGTGGTGCTCAGTTGTCGTCCCCCTCCTCGTGTCCACCAGGATTTCGGGCGGATACCAGGAACTTGCAGTTGAATCCCAGCAAACCCAACCAGCCTAACAGTGAGGGGTGTTGGGAGTTGTAGTTCAAAGGCATTTATATAGTTTCCCTGCAACTGTAGGATGACAACTCGTAGGAGAGCACTGCACTTCTTCCAGGGATTGCAGACTTAGTTCTTTATTTCTTAAAGATCTATGGTTATCGTAAGAGGATAACAGCAATGGATGAGCTCCAGCCAAATTCTAGGCCTGCTGCTATTCAGGCGCTTCATTCAGGTAGTGCTGAAGTAACAAGCTGTACTGTATGCAGTATTGATTGACAGCTTCAAGTGACAGCGCCCAGAAGCATCAGCCTTTTTCAGTGGAAAGGCATAATATGATCAGCTACCCAGCCTGGAATCCTCTGGTTTCTTCCTATCTTCCTATCCATGCGCCACCTGGTGGCCACTAAGAACCAGTAACTATTTATTGACCAAGTCACATCAAATTGATTAATACTTGACAATTAATAAACATGCACAGTAAATTCATAAAGTTTCCAAGCAGGATAAAGTAGCAATAAATCCCAGGCACCTATAGTGTAGATTAACAATGCATAAATACAGTATAAAATATCACCAGTTGTAAAAGAGTTTATTAAATTCTAATTATGCTCCCTACTTTCTCTTTTCATCACATGTATATATTATTTTGTTGTTGCAGGGTACGACTGAATATGGTATAAAATATATGCCCCATTTCCAAGAAACTGGAGCCATTTTAGGTGACAATCTTTTATATTTATTTTCTGTAATTGATGCTAAAGCTCACAGTATCTTCCTGATAGGTCATAACTTAATGGGAGAGCACATGGTTTGCATGCGAAAGGTCTGAGATTCAGTCCTCACCACAGAACTGGAGAAATAGCTGCAAATCCTGACTATCCACGTGATGAGTTTAGTTTTGGTTATGCCACAAAAGAGTTGCCAAGGTTGGGACGGGTGCTACTTTCCAGCAACAATCCCCAAACCCTTTTCTCATTTTCTTAAGTAATAGTAACAACACATTATCAAAAGAGATGGGAAACTGAGGCTAATGCAAACAGGACCAGAAAGCGAGAAAGAGAGAAGAGACTTATCAAAGTTGCAGTTTAAAATCTGCTGCTTTTAAAAGTTATACTCAGGGCAGAGTTATAACAAATATGCAATATGTAGACTACAGCCTTTTATGTCTGGGGGACAAAATAGAATATTTTGGTAAGCAGATTGGGAACTGCTTTGCAGCAGCCTGGGAGTCTGCAGGGGAAGCCACACAGGGTTGTTGTTGTAGTGAGGAGGAAGTATTAGATCTATTCAGCCCCCTGAGTCACTCATAAAGTAATAAAGGTGAGATAAAAATCTAATAAATGACAATGACAACACATGTGAGATAATGTCATCACAAACATTAAAGATTACATACAGGTGTCAGATATTTTGCTGCAAGGCTGTAAGCAGAGCATCTACATAATGACATCTTCATGCATATTTCTTCATTTTGACATGATTACAATTTGGTACGGATCCTCTTGTGTAATGGGACACTTGGTCAATTTAACATGACAGGTAAAGGGTCTTGCAATGATAGGGATTAAACCTAGTCATAGGCATAAGGCTATCAAACAGTTTCTTGGTGCCATCTAGCAGTCATCGGAATTTTTCGCAGTCTAAATATTTGCAGGTTAAATAAAGAAATAAGTGCCCTAAACTGATGGTACATCATCAATCAGTCAGTCATTCCCTGATTTCTGCACCTGCAGTTCATCAGGCCGTGGGAGCAAGGAAGCAACAACAGTCATAAAAATGGCCTCAGTGAATCAAGTTCTCTTGATGATGCCTCAATCAGCTTTCTTGCTGGTACCTCCTGGTGAAATGAGAAAAAAGGGCTAGAAGAGAAGATCTCTCTGCTCTATTGCTTGTTAGTCATCCATTAACTTGTTAACTTCCATTAACCTGGAGATCATTTTGCATACAAGAAAGAGCACAAAGGGGAAAGAGAAGTCCCAGGAAGTACAGACAGTGGCTTTGTTGCAACGATGTCTTTCCAAAACTTCACTCGGGGTTTGGGCTTGCAATACCTGCCTATAATGTTTGAGAAACTGAGCTATGGGCTCTCAGTAAGTATGATCATTGACTATGTGTCCCAATTTTTACACTTGGAAATTTGTCAAAAGTGCCCATAAAGACTATGGAGCCCAACTGACTTTATTCTTTAGAAAATTGTCTAAGGGGGAATGAAATTAAAATATAGCGAGCGTGGTAGAAAGCAAAGCAGAGCCTGGCTGCTAGATGACAGCAAAGAGATACAGAAATCTTTACTCAAAGTCTTTGCTGCCATCTAGTGACTATCTGACTCTTCGTGGCCCAACTACAGAGCCCTCCTGAGCTTATTTTCTTTTAGCAGTTTCTCCATCCACCACTTACTCCAATTCCCAAGTTACAGAGTGGTTCTCTGTAGTCTGGAAATTTAACGTTTCCCTGCAGATATTCACAATGGTAAACAGAGACGATAGTTAGTGAGGCTGCAAACCCAGGATCCTGACTCAGCAGTTGAAGACCAACTAATTAATTAGGGGAAGGCTGGAAATTGGATCCTTTGCTCTGGTTTTGAATGTGAACAAGGGCATCGAGTTCTGTCATGCGTCCAGCTGTTCCTGTCTCTTAAGGCAGTTCCCCAAAGGATCTTTCAGGCTGCTTTTTAATCTACAAGTTTTATTTTTAAATGCCTATTATTGCCTCTGTGAAATGGTTATGTTTTGCTTATTTTGGGATTTCCATTACTTTCTTTACTTTCAAATGTTGATGGTTTCATAGGGAAGGACCCTGACCAGACCCTGTCCTTTACCATATCGACTACTACAAACCATCTACTAGTTTAGACTAGTGGGGCATGTCAAGAAGTGAAGATCAAGATGCAAAGTGAGAATAAGCGATAGAGAGAGAAATAATGAAACACTCTTCAGCAGGCACAGCCATTCTGTACTATTCCGTATTTACAGAAATGGAAGTAACATGGCTGGAGGAAAATGTTTAGGACAATTGTGGGCCTGTTTGCCAGGGGCTAATTTTTGGCAAACCATCCAAGCAGAAATTTCAGAAGAGCTGCAAGGTTCCTTCTATAAGCGTGCCAAGATTTGGCCACCTCTAGTGCTTCTATTTTAGTCTATTTCTGAACCCTAACCCAAGTCAGGGCAGGAGACCACTGAATGACAGATTTGCCTTGATATGCCTGGACCTTAAGAGTTTCCTGATATCAGGCTGCAGCAAGTGGGTTCTGGAGAAAACAACCTTTTCAATTGGTGCTTATTTTTAGGATTGCACATGCTTCAAACATGATTTAGAAGAAGGGCTTCAGAATGCATAAGCATGGCTCCTGTTTAAAAACCCTACAATTTATTTTTCAGGTTAACATGGAGGCATGTGGTTGCATAAAAGAGGGGCTGTACTTATGCTCCCATGAAGGACCCCTGGCGAAGCATTTTAAGCATATAGAGTCCTACTTATTTAGGGTAGCCTTTTATGTGTTTTTGAGCCCTTTAATTCATTTCTACTCTAATTTAGCTTTGCAACTATGGCATCTTGAGTCTTGATTTATTATTTTACCAGCTCTGTTGTGTTGTAAAGTATCAAGATCCTGGTGACTGATATAATTAACTTTTAGTCTTGATTCCTATCCCAAACTGTCAGGAAATCTATAAATGTATAGATAAATGTAATGTATAACTATTTAAAGCAAATATAGTATCTAGTGCACATAAGCTTTACAGCTATTGAATTGCTATCTTGCAATAATTTCTTTGAGACAACTGTGTGTATGTATTTCTGCTAATTATTGTTAGCTGACTTTTGCTTTTCATACATTTTTGGAAGCTTTAGTAAAACAAAAAAAAGTCTGACTTTTTTAAGCTTAACATTATTTGGAGGCATTCACACAATTGAAAGGGGGGAGGGAAACACAAGCGGAAACCAATTTTTAAGGCCAAAGAGCGAAATATAAATTGAGATGCATGAGGCATTTCCACCCCCTGCAAACCACTTTAGATAGGAGATTTGCTTAGTTATATTATATATATGCGTGAGAATGAAAGAGCACTCCTTGCATGTCAGTAGGGCCCTTGATGAGTGTGACACAACCACCTGTACCTGTGTGTTACGTTGCATTACAGAGAAACACAATGGCCACCAGATGGCACTACAGGAAAAGCTGAGCACATAGTATTGCAGAGGCCCTCTGAGCTACAGATGTCACCTACTCTTCAAAGCAGAAGTGAATAGAGGGAGGAACCGCAGATTATGCAACTATTGTGCCTTGATTTTTGTTGTTTTGTTATTATAATAGCTTATTGTTGTTGTATTGGGTCTGTTTGGGGGAGTGTAACCCCATCTAGAACTAGAGTTGGAAAATCAGTAGATCCACGGGGAC
Source organism: Notechis scutatus (assembly GCF_049901735.1). NCBI lineage: Eukaryota > Metazoa > Chordata > Lepidosauria > Squamata > Elapidae > Notechis > Notechis scutatus. The sequence goes on from NC_142010.1 coordinate 141,062,802, forward strand.
TTAAAATCCACAGCCACTGGATCTTGCTAGAGTCTGTTTCTCAAATCTATGGAGATTGTCAATCAGCGGTTGTCTCAAAGGTGTTTTTTGTTTTTTTTCCAAAAGGCAACTGGACTTTCTGGACTTTAAAAAAACATTTCATTTCTTATCTGAACTGAAGCAGCTTTTTGGGTGAGAAGCAAAACGTTTTCAAAGGGGGGTGGGGGAAAGTCCAGTTGCCTTTTGGAAAAAGGCAACCTTTGGGATGCGTCTTTAGGATGCACCTCTAGGATGCTGTCTACTTCTCCCCATGCAAACCCATATAGCCTCCAGGCATAGAGTCAGACCTTTGACTTAAAGGCAGGGGGAGCCCTTGTAAACCAGTAAACATTTTGCTCTGAGGAAGACATGAAGTGAGCCAGATTATTTTGCTATTTGAGGAAAAATAAATCCTGCAGTGCACCCCTATTCTGGCAGTAAAATACATAATGATAACCAAATAATTAGCCATGTGTATTTTTTCCTATAATCATTAAAGCCAGACATTTGTTTAGAGCAAAACCTACTAGAATATTCCCGAGATACTGGGCTCAGTGGTGGGATTCAAAATAGTTTATTACCAGTTCTGTGGGCGTGGCTTGGTGGGCATGGCTTAGTGGGCGTGGCAGGGGAAGGTTACTGCAAACACCCCATTCCCTCCCCACCCCACGAACCTGCTTTCCAGCTCCGTTCTCCTGTTTTAGGGCAACAAAAGAAGACCCAGCCGATCAGCTGGGACTCGGGAGGCAGAGAATAGATGGGGGTGGGGCCAGTCAGAGGTGCTCTTTGTCGCTTCTCTGAACTACTCAAAATTTCCGCTACCGGTTCTCCAGAACCAGTTAGAACTTGCTGAATACCACCTCTGGCTGGGCTTCAGTCTCTTGGACCCAACCTCATTTTTCTTGGAGATAATCAAGAATCCTCTCTTTTGAAGTTCAATATGTGAATCTACTTCTTCTTACTTCTTCCTCCCCTGGATATTACCCATTGAAGGAAAACATGGTCACCTTTTCCCCATGTATCAATTACCTTCATTTTCTCAACTACTGTGTTTCCCCAAAAAGAAGACCCCCGTCTTATTTTCTTTTGGGCCCCAAAATAAGCACCAGGTTTTATTTTCTGGGGAAGTCTTGCCCGCTTACCTTAGGACCACTGCAGCCAGGCCTCCCATGCCCTGACACCTGTCACGCTGCTTCCCGATGTCGTCTGCAGCCGCTTGCAGCCATTTGCGGCCAGACGCCATATGGCATGTCATGCTAGTGCCACCGATCACAGAAGGATGCCGCGGGCTCGTGCCGGTGCCACCGTCATGGTAGGAGGCCACATTGCACATCGCACTGGGGCTACCACTGGCTGCAGGCCGTGTGGCACATCATGCCAGTGCTGTCACTCACGTCAGGAGGCCACACGGCACATTGTGCCATTGCGCAAGTGAGCATCATGCCGCCCCCCTGCACGGTGTACCCCATGGCATCCAGCCGCGAGTGACCACAGAACCAACCCAACCCTTGCCCTAGCTTGATTTTTACACATGCACCTCACCCCACCTCGTATAACCAGACGGTGGGATGGAGTGGGCAGGGTCTTAACTAGAGCTTATTGTTTGGATAGAGTTTATATTAGGCACACACATAAAAATCAAGCTAGGGCTTATTTTGGGGATAGGTTGTATTCTCGGGAAAACATGATATTTTGTCCCTGTTGGGTATAAAAGGACTAGTACGATGGGGAAGTAAGTAGGTAAGTATGCTGCATGCCCAGATTCTTTGCTTCATTTTGCTGTGCTTGCAAAAATCCACAGACTAATGATAAAGAGCCATGCTCTTTGTTTCAGCTTGCATAGTTTTTTTATTAGCCTCCCAGAGATTATTTCTGCCGTGAATAGGGAGTATTCCGACTTCCAATGAAGGTCATGAGCTCTCTAGGGAAATTTGAGGTGTATGTATATGTAATATCCCAGACATTTTATACATATATATGCTCAAATGCAAATCATCCACCATCCATCTAGTCTTCAAAAAACAAAAATCCCTTTTAAAATATATTAAATTACCATGTTGGGAATTATAGAAAAGCACACTTCATCCAATGAAATTTAATGATACACACATGCACACTAGGACACACTTTCTGGCTTTAGGCGTTGTGAGAAAAGTATTCTCCTACAAATCACAAAATTTTTATGAGATTATAAGAAAAGATCATTGGCTTTTTTTCTGCAATCTTATAAAAAGTCACTGAAATTTTCAGATTTGGCATTTTAAAAAATATGGAGACCAGGGCAGTGGTCATCCGAGTGTCATATTCCTTATCCATTCTATGTCATTGGGAAATCCAGCAGGCACTATATTTCTGGTAGATCAATTTAAGGATTTTGGAGCAGAATAATCTTTGAAAATCTGGAATTCCACTGGTGCCATATGCAATAATTTGGCTGATGTCATTCTAGGCAGCAAGAAAATCTGACAATAATTTGGTGCCAACTGCATTTCCAGGTGTAGTTCAAAGGGTTGGTTTTATCTGATGAGGAGTTATCAGAAGGGGTGCCTAGGCCAGAGGCCTTATTCCTTTGAAGTATTTTAAAATAGGTTAAATAGGGACAAAGCCTTCACAGCAATGGCCCCCTACCTTGCAGAACTCCCTATCCTTACATATCAGCCTGGAATTCTGATGGAAATTTTTTTTTTTTTGTGGTGCAAGTTATGTCCAAAGTTCATCATTGGTATCCTCCCTTAACTTTTCTTCATTGGTATTTTACATATGAGGCCGGGTTTTCCCCCCCTCTTCCATGACTCTACGTGAGAAATCCATGCAATGTTTCTTCCCTGAAGAGAATCCATAACATCCTATTGCAGTGGTGGCTAAACTTTTTGGGCTCCTGTGCCAAAAATTGTACGCGTGCCAGCACCCAGAAGGCAATGCGCGCCCGCCCCACACGGCCTACACATGCACACGCAATCTCCCACCACCACCGCCGCCCCCTTACCTGCACTGCTCCTCACAGCTGATTTTCGGCCAGTTTGAGGCCTGAAATCTAGCCCCTTTCGTCACTTCTGGGTTTTTCTTTTTTCTTTTTTGAAAAACAGGAAGTGACAAAACGGGGCTAGATTTTGGCCTACAAAGCTTGTAGAAGCCTGAAGAAGCCTTCCTCAAGCCTTTGGGAGGCTGAAAAAGGCCTCAAACAGGCCGAAAATCAGCTGTGAGGCATGCTTGTGCCTGCAGTTCACGTGTCAGCACCAATAGGTTCGCCATCAAGGTCCTATTGCATCCCAGAAATAGACCCAGACCACACAGAGAAGTAATTGTGACCAGTGCGGAAGTCTAGCGTGCACCAACTGCATGGATGATGTAACCAAGTTTAGGTCATGAAACATCTGCAAGCAAACAACCAAGCTGAGAGAGCAATAAGGACCCCACAATCTATCACATACTATGTTAAGTACAGAGATACCAAAGCTGCTACTTGAGAGTGCTATCTCTCTCTCTCTCTCTGCTTTTCATAAGTTTATTTTTTCCCCCTTCGGTATAAAAAATTGCAATCTGTTCCCATTTCTAGATGCTGCACTCACAGGAACTACGGTGGAGGAAGAGTGAACAGCACTTGAACCTAAGAAGTTGGTGCAAGAAAGGGAAGCCAAGCTCAGAATTTCCCTGACTCTCAGCCAGACTGGTGTTTCAAGATCTATTTTATTTGAAGGTTATATATTGATCCTGTTACTACCCAACAATCAGGAAAGGATGACTCTAAAATGGGAGTAGGGCAGTCCACTCAGAAAACTGCTTCCACAGAACTGCAGTCATCAGCTATTATCCCCCAGATGCTATTAGCTAATAGCTATCAACACTGTGCTATTGACCTGCAAATCTAATCTATCGGTTATTCCCAGCCAGCATGATGGAAAGTGGCTTTAGATGGATGTTAGACGCCAGAATATCTGGAGGGTGCTTGATTGTGAAAGGCAATCACAGAAGGAAAGGAAGGGAGAATTAAAATAATAATCAACAATGGGATTAAACTAAGTTTCAGTTCCAGAAAAGCTAAAAATTACTGGCACCTATACAAGGTCAATGCACAACCCCACATTTGGAAAAGCAAACAGCTAAATTTTCATAACGCTACTATGCTTTAACAGTTGGTCAAATTCTCTAGGTCCGTGATGGCAAACCTATGCCACATGTGCCGGAAGTGGCACACAGAGCCATCTCTCCAAGCACGCAAGCCGTCGCCCATTGCTCTTCTGGGTTCCGGCACACTGGCCAGCTGGTCTTCACGCACACCGGAGCGCTGGAAACCTGAAGAACAGCCACCTGGTGTGCATGCACGCGCCAGGCAGCTGCTCTTCCGGTTTCTGGCACACACATGCGCACCGGCCCCCAGAACTTCTGATTTTTGGCGCACAAGCATGCACAAAGACCAGCTGGCCATTGCGCATGCGCGCGCCGGAAACCAGAAGATCATCTTCCCGGTGCGCGCATGCACACAGGACGGCTGCTCTTCTGGTTTCTGGCACGTGCACACATGCGCTCCCATTTCAGCACTCAGTGCCAAAATGGTTCACCAACTCTGCTCTAGGTCAATATCTAAACAGCAACAAAGTTATGTGATACATAACCATATCCAGACAATATTGAGGGGTTTAAAAAGGAGAAAAGACTGAATAAAAGACAATAGCCTGTACTGAAAAGTAACCATTTATTAGAACTGATACAAGAAATATATGAAAGAGCGGAGATGAGGAATATGGGGTTATTTGTAACATGTCAAGTTGTACAACAAAGAGCTCGTTTTAAAAATTATTTTCACACTTTAAAAATCAGCATAACCTACTTTTAGTTTAGAATCAAAAGGCTTGGCTAAAATGTTACCCCCCTCACCCCAAGGAAGTCTAACACACATGCAGAGACACACCCGTTAGCCAAAAGTTCAACATTCTGTTGTGGAAGGCAGCATATATTGCTAGGCTGGGAAGAGGGGGAGTTGACACAACCACCTTTCTCTTTTTCCTCAGGAGTCTAATATTGATCATTGGGAACCTGAATATATTTGATTTCTGTAACCAGCACCAGGGGCATTAAACCTCCAAGGCCTTTTCACACATTCTGTGCGCATGATTGGGCTTGTGTTTTCACCTGGATCCAAATAGATCTTCCCGAATCTTCCAAACTGCTTTGTTGCAAGCAAAAGCCGCAACTGGACATACCGTTTGTGCAAATGATTCAAAGCGTTGCATGAAGAATTGTGGCATCCACCCAGAGGGAACAATTCATGCAGTCTTATCTGTCAGAGACACAGAGTTGGGTTCAAGCCATCAAAAAGCTCAATCAAAAAGCTCAATCAAAAGTAGAGCAGTTCCTTAAGCCAATTCTCTCTCATTTTTTCAGAAGGAAAGAAATCTGAATGTTTGCTTTTGAAGCAGCGGAGGGAGTTATTATCTCAGATGTCCCTTGCCCACTAGGAAACTTGCAGAGAAGTAGTTCTCAGTGGAAAGAAAGAGAGAAAGAGACAGAAAGAGACAGAAAGTGATGAGAGATAGAAAAAGGACTATGAGCCAAAACGGAACCAATTTTGTCATATGGTTAAATACCAAATTGAATTGCATAAATTATAGTTCTGGCAAAAATGATAGGTAGTAGGTCACGTGAAACAAAGAAAAGGCAGCAGTGGTATAGAGGTTCTGAGATAATTCAAATTGTGCTGGCTGGCTGATTTCTCTCCTCTTCCTCTTCCTGCTGGTGGGAGGAGACAAAAATCATTAGAGCCCATATAGCCGAGAAGATTTAAATGCCACCTGGGTAAAAAATTACATTGTTAATCAAAAATTAATGAGTGTAATTAACATAAAATTAATTCTCTTTGTATTTTAATCCACGCTTAGGTGACCGAGGATAACAATTCATGTTTGATAGCCACTTAAGTGTTGCATCAGAAAACTGTGCCTACATAATTGAAGTCTTATCATAAACTTAAATTCTGATAAATTCAGAGTAATCGGTTTAAAATGTGCAATTTAAACAGATACACAGAAAGCCAAGATTCAAACTTCCCAATGTATCATACGCATATACCCCGTTCCCACAACTTCCAAATACAAAACGCGAAAAAGCTGACATCAAAAAGCATTTTTTGCTGTTGAAACATTTAGACCAGGAGCCAAAATGTGAGGAGGTGGGATCAGTTTAGGAGCCACCTAAACGCAGCATGGTTTAGAAATCCTGTAAATTTAGAATCAGCTGGCTAGTTCTACTACACTAAGAAAGACAAACTTAACAGGATCTTCAGGTAAAGGATGAAATGTCCCCCCCCCCTTTTTTTTTAAATCTGGACATTCTTTGTTGATGGTTTAAAGAGCTCTCGCTTTTAAAAGAGCCTTTGAACAAGGTTACATCATATTACACAGAGGTCACATTGTGGAACTTACTAAAAGCTGTCACTTTACTTACATTTCTGCCAGTAGAGTATTTTAGCATTTCATCTGCAGTAGCAATTCTTCAAGTGTCAAGTTGCCCTATTTTTGCTTCATTTAAGTTTGACAAAGAACTCTAAGAACCTTCAGATATTCATCAAATTTGCCAAACGGTGAAAGGGTCCTGTGTGTGCTACTTTATATTAATGGTGCATCCAAAATAAATTTTTAAATTGTGTATTTGGGAGTGGAGGAAGGCAAAGATTGTATATTTTATTCTAATGATTCTCCCCACATGGCAACTAATCAGTTACATGCATGCATTCAACAGGCTGTATAAGAGTAAGCATTTAAAACACACGTACACTAGTCCATCTCAAGATCCTAGCAAATACCAGGAAGCAAATGCTACAGAGAACTGCCATTTCTTTTTTTTTTTTACTAACGGCATTGCTGCTACCAACTTTCTAAAATGCCCTTTTCTTTTTAGCCTGACACACAAATACTTGTAATCACAGAAGTCTTATTAACACTCTGTAAGAATTTCTATTAGCAGCCACTAGTGAAGAAGGTAGCTTTTAGGCTGGTACCTACAGGAGTAGGAAAGGTGCACTTCAAGGTATCTTCAGCTTCCTCTCCAATACATTTGAGAATAAAAATAAGGGCGAAATCAGTGAGGTAGCAGGACCTTAAAACCTAAAGGTTACCAGAGTCGATCCCTCAACATTTTGTGAAATGTCTCCCATTTAGTCTGCAATTCAACTTGATTTTGGCTCACCCAGTGAACTTAGCTGGTAAGAAGCAATGCCAGCCAAAATAGCTGAAAGACATGGGCTGGAAAGCCAATATCCTAATTAGTAACAGCAGAGACTTTCTCTATCTTAGACTTGATTTGACAAGATTGCAGCACAGAAAGGAATGGCAGGCTGTCAATCATCCACAGCACTTGCTCCAGATTCAATATTCCTTCTACACAGGTTTGCCCACTTTCACCACAGACAATGCAGAGATAAAAATACTGAGGCATGGGTGGAATCCCCAGGAGCGATTTAGAGCATCATCATACCAATGTAATAATGAGGACAAATTATGGCACCTCAGTGATAGCTGAAATTTGTTACAGGATGCTGTAAATCATGAGTGAGCATTGGCCAGTGCTTGAGGGGAAGAGAAAGAAACCATTATTAAAGGCATATAGCCTTTAAAAGGGAGGCAAGGGCTCTGAGGCAAAGTCTTCAACTTAATGGAGTCCGCCCATTACAGTTAAACCATGATGGTTGTAAATGAGGCCACTCACCTGACTAATCCAATTTTACATTTTTTTTATGCAGTGGTCTTTAAGAGAACTAAATCCAAAGTAAACAGTCATGTAACTGCAGGACTGCAAGCATGAATACAGGCCAGTTGCCAAGTGTCTGAAATGCAGCCACATGACAGCAAGGGGAAAGTGGCCATTGTAACTTTGGCTGCAAGTACCCTGGGTCAGTCTGTTGCATGTCATAAGTAGACTATCTGTATGTCACTCTTGCCCTCAGCATTGACTCTTCAGATGTTTGGCATTTTTTTTCCTGGCCTACTAAGCCCCCTCCTACCAGATCGCTGAGGACACCATTCCCCACCCCCACCCCCATAAGCTCAAGGAGTCAGCTTCCCATCTGCGCTAATAGGCCTAAAAAACTGGATATCAAGGGAAAATAAGGTATTGGTAGCAGTTTTTTTTTTAATTCTCACAGAAGAGACGTGTAGAAGGGAGCTTAAATTGCCAACATATTTCTTAGGGATAGGGTTCTAAAAATGCCACCTTTATCCCTGAACTTCACATGTATTTTTCAGCAGTCCTCATTCTAACACAGAGGAGATGGTGGTGTTCCTCTCCTCTCAACTCCTTCCAGATACTCATCTATTTCCTCATTCTTCCATCTCCATCCACTTTGGTTTACCATTGTTCTTCTTTTCAGTGTAATTCCCCTTTATTCCATTGCCGTTGTTTTTGTGGTTTGCTGGAAGAAAATGGCCTCTTATGAATGCATGCATGCTTTTGTTTGCAGGGTGGACTTGTATTACACAGAAATCATTTAATTTTACAAATGGGTACTTTGTTTTATAGGCCATTATTTTTGGTCATTAATTATTCAATTTATTTTTTTGTCATGGCCTTGTCCTTGTTAGGGGGTGGGTTCTATTCAATGAATGTGTCACACAAGTACATGTTTGTGCAATAAGGAAAACCTCCAGAACTGCTTTCTGCTGGAATTAGCAATTTTTAGGTAGTGAGGTAGAAAGCTGCACAAACTTGGATACTGTATTTGTTTTTCTCTGTTCTATTCTTGAAGGAGTTAGAAATCAGAATAGTCTTCCTTTCAAGAAGATCTGGAACACCCAGGGGCCTTTTGTGTTGCTTCAGGGAGATGCCTGTTAGTAAATTGTCTTTTATCCTTGATAGTAGCCATACAATACATAATCATTTGATCTCTCCAGCTATCAGATAGAAATTAGAGAATTCCAAGGGGAGTGGGGGCAGGATAAATAGTGTTCTGTGAAGCATAATGGATGAAGGAGATATTCTTCTCGTTTGAGAGTTCCCATGCAAAAATCAGAACCTGAGGCTCTTCTTGACTTAAAAAAACAACCCTCAAGTAAGCATTTATTCAGTGTGTAAGTGGTACAAATCACATGCAAACAAACTGAAATCCATATAGCTTCCCAAATCCTGTTTTGCAACTGCTGTCCTCTTCCAGCACAGGAATGAATGAAAACATCCCCTCACTGAAGAACTAATAGTCAAAAATTAAGTTCAGTGGGATTCAAGAGCAATAGCTGGCCATGAGCCAAATGCAGGCAGCTATGCTTCTGTCTATACATGACAGCTTTCAAGTGGAATCAGAAATACAAAGCTAATGTCCAATCTACAGTCTGAACTTTCACATATCTCGTTTAATATTGTTGAAAATGACTGACCAAATAAGGATTCTAGAAAAGAAACATATTTCTATTAATTTAGCAGCAGGGCATTTCTTTCAACAAAATCCCCTTCAAAGTAAATTCTTAAAGGGGTTACCCATCCCCATTCAGGAATCAAACAGTAAAAATCTATTCAGTTCCAACAGAATATGCTGAACAAAGCTATGGAGGCTGCATATTTTAAAGGCAAACCTGCCTCAAAACCACTGAAAGATGGACTGGTTGCAAAATAGATTCTTAAACTACATACATGGAATGATGTCATGATCCAAACAAATTAGAATACATGTTTCATAAATGTTTTCTCTTGATGTGGTTGACAGAAGTACACCTATCAATTGAACACAAGGAAATCCGTCAAAACAAAAATGCCACCAATTTTCTGATGCTGGGCATTTAGCAAGATATGGGGCTTAATCATATGAATCATTAGTTGTGTCACAGATGTAATTCACGTCATGCTACATCACACCATGCCCAGTTGCAATTCCTGACAGATTAGCAAGGTACAGAATACATAAATGGAAGGATGGCAACCTACTTCATCTGCTTGCTAAACAAAAGGAAAGAAATTCAACAATGCAGAAATGAAGTAAGTAGTGGTGGGATTTTCTGACCAAGCATGATTAGGAACATCTCTCCTCATTATATATATAAAAAATAATAGAACAGTATGAGTACTGCTAAGGCAGCAGAGACCAAAGAGCATGAATTCAGATTCTGAATTAATGTTAAGGACCAGTGTCCATTTTAAAGTAGCCTGCACCATTTCAGTAATGATCCAAGCTCCTATCAAATCTTACTAGTATGGAGGATGCTTCTATTGTGAGGTATCCAGAAATTCAGATACTGTAGTAGGAAACTGGCACTTTTAAAAGCTGATGCAGTCAAGTGAGTCTGCAGTGGTGGAACGTAACAATGAAATCCCTACCATGCTACACAATTCAGGCATTACATACGAAATAAAATATGCATGGACTTGGTCAGGAGAAAGGGCTCTGCCAAGAATCTTTGCTTTTTGTTGCCCTGTCCTGAAGCTGAAGAACAGGATGGAAAGCCACTGATGAAATAGCATTTGTTAATGGTCAACAATGTTAATGTGTGACCCTCCAGCTGTTCTGGAGCTGCAATTCCCATCCAGCATAACCAGTGATGAAGGATAATTGGATTTGTAGTCCATAATGTCCTTATTCTGTAACATGGTATTTTTGGCTAAATTGCTAATGTATTTTTATCTGTGAGATCTATTTCACTATGTATTTTAACTGTCAATTGTTCAGAATAAAAATGCCAGTCTAGGATTTTTGAATTTTCCAAGCTGTTCTAGTCATGCAGCCACAGATTACTATGCCCAGTTGGTAGTTTTCTCTGAAAAGTATACTTGGAAGTACATACTTATTCTGAAAATAACAGATTGACATACCAGGATGAAAGAGCACAGATATGGTGGGGAAGTCTCTAAAGAAATAACTGAGAGCCCAGAAAAAAGATTCCAAGTATGACACTATGTTTGGCTGATCTACTCACCTACATAACACAAAGGCCCCATTTGTGCAACATGAATGACCCAGTTCTCTTTAAGCCAATTGATTTACAAAGGCGCACTCAGGGCACATGACCCCGAATGACAGAGACGGTCATTCAGTGACACTATATTTAGTCCTCACTGGAAGCATCACTTTCTTACTTCGTGCTGTACCCTCCACTCCCCGAGGAAGTACATTTAAAATAGAGTTGCTACAATGCAATTAAAGTTGGTGTCAGTGCAGATTCATGGAATTACACATCCCAACAGTACGCTCACGTTTCAGATAGACACCTGGAGTGCAGTGAATGAAAAATCAAAAGGACTATAGAAATGGAATGCCCACAGGAAGAGTATTTTTATAGGGCTTCTCTAGGAGCACATTTTGATCACAGTTGTTAAAAAGAGGCTGTTAATTCTCTAGTAAGTAGTCTGCACAAGGGAGGGAGGGGGGGAAGACATTGCCAGGATAGGTTATAGGTCAATTAACTCAATTTTTTGGAGTGTACATGATTAATTAGATACCCTTATAATCTAACTAAACATGTCATGCAAATAGCACCAGTAATACGGGAGATAAGGAATGAAAGGAATAAGACGAGAAAGGACAGGTTCAAAAGAGGGATGCTATCCTTGCCAACTAATTTCTATTTGTTCTCCAAAAGGTACCTGGTCTGACCTGAAATTAGAAAATATGGGTGAAAATGGCTATCTAGCATCTTTGAATGCAATTCAAGCAACACATTAGCAATTTTGAAAGAAACTAGAAAAAGCCCTCTCCCTCCCTTCCCCAATATCTAGCTTGCTTGTTATTTGGGTGGTCTAAGACTCCAAAGCTTGTGCTAGATCAGTTGAGTCTGTCCTGAATTCAGGGAGCTCTTGCCATTTTTCAATCAGAAACAACGATGCTTAACAATTCTCTACATAGAACATGATGATGCAGAAATAAACAGCCAGGCAGGAAGTTAAGGCCTGGAGGCTCTGAGGGAGCTTTAAAAACAAGAACCATTATTGTTATTACGGTAATGATGAGGTGATAGAACACCACACTGCATGTCAATCTCCTGGAGGGAATCCAAACGTGACTCACACCATTTATGTTATGACTAAACCAACCAATATCAACATTTCTCCTGTCGAGCACAGTAATAAGCACATTTCCATGGATGCATTTGGGCAGAGGGAAAGGGAGGGCGGATATGTACAATTATGGATGGACAGAGAACCCCCAGCCACTTTAGCTTTTCACTGCTTCCCGTTCTTTGTTTTCAGCATCTTCTGGGTATGCATGCCAGGTCAGTCTCTCTTCATAAAATGCTATCACAATTTGAGGGCACTTCACATTGGCTTCTTTTGCTAGAACCAGATCAGCCTCATCTGTGTCTTTCCTAAAGAGAGAAACAGAAAGCAACAAAAGGAGCACTGGTCACTAACTGACTAAGCAAAAACATTCCATCCAACAGGTGGTACAATAAAAATAAACAAGGCTTTAGGTACCTATTTTATAATGGAAAAGAATAACAAAACAGCATCACTAGAAAACCACCAGTAGCACCACCAGGAAGCGGGTGTCTGAACTGCCAATTAACTTGGGATTATGAAGGGAGGCAGGTATTGCAAGGTTTTTGATACTCATTGATTTATGAATTTTAGTTACATTTACTGCATATCATATAATATTTTATGTTTCAATGTGAATATGCTACTGCTTTAACCAGCAACTGTTCCTTCTGGACAATTCATTTATGGATGGAGACTGCGAGCAGTTTCTTTTGTCCCAGCTACTCCGGAGTGCTAGTTTCTAACTTAGAGGACACTGTTGGTCCAGTGGATCCAATCCTTTGAAACTGATGAGCCTAATGCTGCAGAAAGCTTACTGGTGTTGTAACTGCTATTAACATTCAAAAAGACCATCCCATTGCTATAATTGATAAAGAGGACAGATGTATTTTTTACACAATTCTCTCCATCGTCAAAATGACTGAATTACAAAAGGAAACGTGTTTTGAAAGGAAAGAGAAACATAGGGAGATATCTCCTCTTTATTTACAGAAGCTTTGCATTTTCAAGTATGATGCCAAAATAAAATCAATCTGTCAAAATCTATTTTTAAAAAATATGTTCAGTAACATTTTCCCATTAATTAAACTGAAAGTTTTATTAGCATATTTTTAGTGCAAATAGTTATGAGTTGAAGACAGCAAGCCTCTTTTTGAGGCATGCCCAATTCCCAGAGGTATTATCTTAAAGAGGCACCCATTTTCTAAATCTTTTATTCAGTTTTGCCCATTTTCACAAGAGATCCCCATAAAGATAGTCAAGGTGGAAAAGTACTACAAATGTTTACAATGCAGCACCCCCCCCTCCCCCCCAAAAAAACCCAAAACCCCCAAATTTCATTTTCTTGATATATCATTGGGCCTTTAAGCAAATGGTATTTTCTTACTATCTACAGATATTTTAAAGACTTATTTTCTATTTTGAACTCTTAACAGGAAAGAAAAGGTACTACAGACAAATGAAAAATTGCAAAAACATTAAGCAAACAGAAAAGTAAAATATAAGGTTAAACTTAAACAAGAATAAATATTAGTCCATGGTGGTACCCAATAGCACATAAAAAAGAAAACTACAACAATATCTTTTGAAGGACATTTTCTATGGTTTGTTTCTGATCTATTTAAGAACTTTGAGGAAACTTATACCAATTTTATGTTTCAGAAAGTTACTACATAAGTTAATGGCATGGAATAAATTCATAATCTAGAATGGTCCCTTCCATCTGCCCTCAACTACAACTTCCACAATCCCCTGCCAATATGCTATTGCAGGGAACATCTGGATGACACCTGGATGAAGAATTCTAATAGAAAAAAAGGATCAGTTGGTTTATTAGCTTTGTTCCACCCCTGCCCTACCTGCTTTAACTGCCATTCCAGGAACAGTAGTACTGATTAAAGCAGTAAACTTAAATTAATTAATGGCACTCTACTAAAAATTTCATCAGAATTAATCTTCACCCATTTAACTAAAGGGACACAAATGACAAACACATTCTAAGACAGGACTCTCCTCTATCAGGGCAGGATGCCCTATAACTATGTCAGCAATTCTCATAAAAGACATTAGAGAATGACTTTTCTTTTAAATATGTTCCCCAACATTAGTACTTAATAGTCTGTAATGCAAAAGCTTTAACAATCATCAGTAACTAAGATTGATAATGTTCAATGACAATTGGTAAATAAATGTTTAAGCCAAGGTTTTAAATTTGTTGCCTTAATTTTGCTTTAAAAAGCAGTAAATACAATATTTCATATCCCAACAGAGCTGAAATATAGCTTTTCTTATAGCTATAAAAGTTACTGCTCATTAAATTTGCAAACAATTACTATCTGATAAAATTATCATTAGAAAATCTGATTTTCATTTAACTTTCTTTAGAGCAAATGTAATAGGACTGCAATCTTAATTCAGTAACTGAGTTAAAGAGCCAACATAGCTAATATGTGTTAATGAACATAGAGCCCATCAATTTCAAAGGTAAGATTAAAAAAAAAAATCTAATGCACAGCAGAGTTAATTACAATTAGTGTAGTTGAACTTTGCAATCTGTTCTAAGAATATCCTGATTAATTCCACTGTTTAGGATATTAGGCTCTTTTGAACTAGCTAATTTACTGGTCTGAGTACAAGTGCACTGTAAGGAATAATCTGGTCTTGGCCTACAAGCCCGAGGTTTGAATCTAAACCTAAGTCTTTTAATTCAGTTCTTTTATAAAACAGTAAAAGCAATCTAACTCACTAGAATGTACACACTTTTTAATGGTATTTACTGTAATTCTTATATACAGTAAGTGCAGCAATAAAATTATTTTTGATAAATTTATTCAGGATACTGTCTAAAATATTACTCTGCTATTAGCTTTACTGAATGTATTTCCTGTCCTTCAGAATTCAGGTCAGCTGACAGTGATAACCCTAGACATCTACGGACATTCAAACAGTAAATATTTTAGATCTTATTTTGATCAATAGTCTGGGATTTGAAAATCAGGGGCTCAAAGTATACAACCACTACTAAGTTACAATTGCAATTCAGGTGATGCTAAAGGAGTGCCCAAATTAGGAATTGCAACCATTACAAGATAAATTTCGGAGACCCACCGCCCCCAGCACATAACAAAGAAACATGATGGTGGAAAACTACCAAGCCCTTTAGTCTTTGCTCTTCCTTCTTTCCTTCCCTCCCCCCTCTCCTTTCCTAAAGAGTGGCCTGCAGCTGGATCCCCCGCCCCCCACTCTATCTTGCAAAGGAGCAGCAGCCCCATCCATCTCAGCCTAACCAGCTTTACAGACAGGAAAGGAGGACAAGGGCTTATTTCTTCCAGTGCCTTGATGTGGGGGAAGACCTGCTCTCCTAAGATGGAATTCTGATGGTAGGGGGGGGGGGGAGGAAGAGGTGTGGGGGTGGCGGCAGCTGCAAAAGGCTATTTTCTTAAAGGCAGCTATGCTATAACCTCTGGCTGGCTGATAAGCCAGGCTCTGCTCTTTGTCTCAGCTTCTGCTGGGGGAGGGGCAGCTGCTGCATATGCAGCCTAGCCAACTCTCTCTCTCTCTCTCTCTGCTGCCCTGCCTGTCTGCAGAGAGGCTTCCCGCAGAGATAAGCTCAGGAACAAAAACAAGAGGCAAGTCAAACCTTTCCAGAAGGATTTCCTGTGCTCTCTCTACTTTGGGGGTGACAAGGGAGGGAGGCAATAAATTTGCCTTCCTTTAAGCAAAACCCATGCAACTGTAAGCTCAGGGTGGACTTGCATCTGTAAAGCAGAAGCTAACATCCAACCCAGGGAGAACAAAGCCCAGCCAAGGAACTGCCATTAAACCATGGCGCCTCACCCAAGAGTGGTTTATTTACTGGGGGTATTTCACAAAGGAGAAAAAAAATGCAGTTATCGGACCACAAGATGTTGTTTTTTTTTAAATAAATAAAAAAAAGCACACTCACCATTTCATTAGGAACATTAAATCTCCGCAGGAGTCTGTGGCTCCGATGATTTTTTCTGGCTCCAATCCTCTTTCAAAGCCCCTGGCAATATCGGTGCTCTGATGGAGAGAAAGTGAGAAGAAAAAGAGTTAAAATATTCCTATTCCTTAGCCATTTGTTAGTCTCCTCAACCATGAAGCAGAGGCTTCCAGGGCCACTCAGAAGCAGGTGATAAACAGATGCCATACGTGGCGTGATTGTAATTAGCAGCCGAGGAGGCCTTAATATCTTTCCTGCCTGTATTATTAATCTTTGCTCTCTCCCTCACTACATGTTGGGAGAGGGAGAGACTGCCGAGGTGAAGGAAAGAAGCCTAAAAGGTGGGGGGGGAGAGACCCGAAGTCGCCATGAAAATGAACTAAGAAAGCGATGGGGGCAGATTGAGGGAATTAAGTCATCTTGCCTTTGCAGCAGCTGCTGCAGCAGCAGCCATTCGCGATTTCCAAAGCTCCCCATCCCTGCTACGCCTCCCCCGCTCCAGAGCGCACCACCTCTACGGGCTCACACAGTCCTTGAGGTCTTTGTGCCGGTGGTGCCGTCGATGGGTGTGTCCCATTCATGCAGAAGGGGGGAAATTTTTGGTTGGTTGTTGTTGCAACCGAGAGCTTTAAGTCTCCGGAGGGGGGCCCCCAGACAAGGGTCAATCAGCTCCCTCTGCACATACCATCTGAAGGCTGGTAACAGCTTTCAGTCACCGCAAGCCTGGAGCGAGAAGCGTTCTCCCTGCTTTGCAGCAGCAGCAGCACCACCACCACCACCACCACCGCACGCTATTCTGCTAGAGATCCACACATTTGTTGCTCGCACATACTGTCTAGCAGATGCAGCTATGCAGACCAAGCATGTCAGAGGCAGACTGCCTGGCTTTTTTTTTTTTTTTGAAGTACTTTTGAAGCCAGTTGCAAAGTGAGAAAGAAGGAAAAGAAAAGAAATGCATTACAATAACCTGTGATAGTTAAGTGGAAAACAAGATCGAACCAACTCATCTAATGATTGGTACAACCCAAAGGAAGGAAGGAATTTACAAATTGTGCAATCTACTGCAAAAGAAAGCCTTCAAAAAGTACTTAAGAAGCACTCTCGCCTTTTAATTGTTCACTAATGTTTAATATTATGGACAGGATTTTTTTTTAACCTAAAAAAAAAAGACAAGTTCATTTAGGGTGGGAAATTTTTAAGATATGAATTGGTCTTAGCCTCCCAAGACATGGGTAGGAAAAATGGAGAACTTGATGCATATTTTTTTTAAAAAAAATTATCTAGATTCAGCAGAAATGGGTACCTACAATCCTCCAATATCTCCAAGATATACAACTCCCATAATGCCTTATTACTAGCCAAGACAGTTGGGGTTATTGGGAGTTGTAGTTCACCATTTTACCTGGAAGGCTATAGCCTCCCCATTCAATAAATATCTAATTCCTTAAAGTACCAGCAACTATTAAAATTAGTGTAGCCTTAAAAAGATTGCTACTACATCACTCAGCAACTTGGTAGAAAAAGTTTTTCAAACCAAAGGTCTTGTTATATATAAATTAGCCAGAGCAGTACCTGGATAATAGGCTGACTAAAGTATATTACTTTATAAAATTCTGTATTTTCAGCAGGATTTGTAACTATCATTAAGATTTGGTCCTGCACTGTGAGATTGTAGGCCACTTATCTGTGATTGCAGACAGAGTTTTGTCTAAGCAAGCTTGTAAACATGTTTAGCAAATTTAGAGCCTGCCTATTTTACTCACAACACACACAACTTCCTTTTCTCTCTGATCACATTTGAAGGTGTAGAAAGTTAGCACCCACCCCTCTCCTGGAAGAATGAAATATTTTGAGAAATATTAAAAAGGCAGAATATTATGTTTCCCTGGATGAGAAATTAAGAAACATGCTCTTAGAAATCAGCCCCCACCTTCTTTAATAGACCACAGCAGATATCAGCACTTAAGAGATAAAAGAGAGAGATAGCTCTATTCTTAGTAAATACCCACACCCAAGATACAACAAAGGTAGGATTAGCCCTGAGCCACTATAGGAATTGCCCAACACCCCTTTTAAAAACAATAGGAATTGCCCAACATCACCTTTAAAAACTTCAACCAAACTTAGCTCAAACACCTAGGATTTGTACTTTGCCTATAGAGCCAGCTATGACCTCCAAACAACTCCTATATAGCCCATTGGAGTCTGACAACAGCCAATATAATACATGTTCTTGCACAGGAACAGGAAGCTCAAGTGCAAAGCCCAAGAGAAGGTATAAAATTCTCAACTCCATGTAGTCACCTGTCCAGAATCACACATGCTTGGTGGTTCTGCTTCATCAATTATTGGACCCTCTTTCCAATCAGCCTCCAGCCTCCATTTTATCTCCAATGCCTTTCTCCCGGCTTGGAACTGGACCGGATGGATATTTCTTCCAACAAAGGTTTTAAAGATAGTTTGATGATTTGTTTGGGTTTTATATCTGTATATATGTACAGTTTATCAATACTATTTTTGGATGTCCCAAAAACAGATCATACAACTTTTAATTTAAAACACCAGTGCAGAAGGGAATGCTGATATTCCCTCTGGTAAATGTTCCCAAGCCAAATTCCATTACTGAAAGTAAATTTAGTAAGTTAAAGATTTCACAACTTTGCCTACATTCTCCTCCTGTGCTTTAAATGACATGCCCCAAACCCGCCTGGCATATAAATAAATAAAAAAAATATATGCTAGAAGACAGAGGCCCCAATTTTTTACAGGGCCAGTTCTCAAACAGGATACATTTTTCAAGGACCGGGGAGAGAAACACGGAAGTTAGTAGAAGCCGCCATTACCTACCAGGTCAACAATAATTTAAAACTCCAAATATTTTTATTTGAGTGCTGCAAGAATCTTGAGATACCAAAGCTCTTTTATAAAAGAGACCTACCTTTAACAAGCTTCATTGTATTCTCGTCCCTAGAGAATACAGGAAGCTAAGGTACAATCTACA
Source organism: Notechis scutatus (assembly GCF_049901735.1). Lineage (NCBI taxonomy): Eukaryota > Metazoa > Chordata > Lepidosauria > Squamata > Elapidae > Notechis > Notechis scutatus. Next base: position 141,081,734 of record NC_142010.1, read on the forward strand.
AGCCACACATTATATGCATACCCAATATTTAGTAAACTACCACATGTGCACAATCCAAATTGATCACTCCTCTACCACTAGAGAATTTCTCAGAACCCTAAATTGACATCTTGTAATATACATTAAATGGCTGGATCAAACTAACACAAGACAATAACTTAAAAGATTTGTTTTTCATGTGATGGATCCTGAATCGCATTTAATTTTTCTTTGGGAAATATAGCTCCCTATTCATCCAGATAAAAGAGTAGCCCTCTTGGGTTCTCAAAAGGATGCAACTTCCAGTCATGTGTAAGAAAAAAGACCTAGTAAAGACCATTACCACCATCAACAATAATTTAAAATTCAGTGTTTTTGTTGAGTGCTAAGAATGTTGGGATACCAAAGCTTTTCAGAAAAGTACCACCTAATGAAACTTCAATGTTGCTGTACTAAAATTAAGATAGGCTTCTGCTGTAGGAAACAGATCTGAAAGGAAACACTGGTGAATGAGAAGTGTCTTGAGCTACAAATAGTATCAGACACTGCTAACTGTATGCCAACCAGGCTTTCACCGAGGGAGTAGGCATTGACCGAAAATTTTTTTACCAAAAAGATGCGGCGAAAACTGTGGCAAGCTTGTTCCTGACCGTCCGTCAAACTCGGGACCCTGCCCTAGAGAATACAGGAAGCTAAGGTACAATCTACAAGCCACACATTATATGCATACCCAATATTTAGTAATACCACATGTGCACAATCCGAATTGATCACTCCTCTACCACTAGAGAATTTCTCAGAACCCTAAATTGACATCTTGTAATATACATTAAATGGCTGGATCAAACTAACACAAGACAATAACTTAAAAGATTTGTTTTTCAGGGATGGATCTGAATATTGAATATAGCTTCCTATTCATCCAGATAAAAGTGTATCTTGTCCTAAAACAATGCTATACAAGTCCATTTTAGATAGGTTTAGATAGAGAAGATATTCAGAGAAGATGCTTACATAAAAATAACATTAATTAAAAATTTAACTTATCAGAAAGGGAGCAAAAATGTCAGACATTATCAGAGCAAAATGAGCTCAACTATCTATGCACTTTTTTTTTTACAGAAATACCATATATCAAATAGTGCATATATTGGCCATAGTAAGAAAGTGTACAAAGAACACAATGCTCAGAAAGACATCTGATCAGCAATAACTTTATTGTCAACCTATGATTTCCAGTAGCTCTCTGCTGTTGTACAGCCTCCTCAGAAAGCTAATTTATGGGTTGGATGTATATTTAGGATATTAACTATTGTTAAGATCCCCAAGTCTGTTTAATAACAATGATTAAATGCCATGAAGAAGTCAGGAATGTTTAGCCTTGAGAAGACTGAGGGAGAATAATGAAAGCGTTCTTCAAAAACATGGAAAGATATTTATTTTATCAAATTTTTACACCGCCCATCTCACCTACATGACTCTGTGATATCATGCAAGAGTCTTCTTAGGACACTAAATTTTAATGAAAGTCCACTAAATGGAATGTTCAGTTAAATGTTAAGAAAAACATTCTAACTGGAAAAGTGATAATGGAAGCAACTATCCAGTGATGTTATGGACTCCCATTCACTGGATGTGCTGAAGCAGAAGCTAAAAAGGCACTTGTTTTATTTTGGATTCCTGTACTTAACAGGAAATTAGGCCTCTATGAATCCCTGCTATGCATAGTTCTAATTGACTTGCTCTGAAAAAACAGAGGCACCATGTTGAACAGGGAACCATGGCAACCTAAAATGTTAAGAGAACTGAAGTAGCTCTGGCAGGAAACAAATAATTCATTTCACAACTGACAGATTTACTTTCCACATTTTAAGGAAAAATCATAATGGTTTTATAAAACTGTAATCCAAATACACTAATAATAATCTGCTGGATATGAAATGTGTGACCTTATTACCCCCCATGATTTCATTAAGGGCTAACAGTAGAGTGCAGATTTGAATTTCTAATGACAGTCATAATTTTATATAGGCACAGATGTAAAGGGCAGGACATTTTTTTCAGATAAGACTCTTAAAAAAAAAAATAAACACATGGAGTTATAGATGATTTTTCTCTTCCAGAGGGGAATGGCAAGACATAAAATGCCAGTCACAAGATCCTCGTTTATACAGTTTTCACAAGTTCACAGCACCCAGTAAAGATGTGTTTTAATACCATATAACTTGAATGAATGAATGAATTTATAAACATAATGTATATTTAGGTTATAACTACTATTTTTTAGACCAAATAAACTGAAAGCAGATTCCATGCAGCATATTTTACAATTAAAACCAGTACAATGCTTAAAAACAACATGAGAAAACATTATGTAATAAGTGGAAACATCACAACCAAAATCAGTAAGCATCACATGGGCACATCATCAACCTGTCCCATAGCTTGTGGGAAAAAGCCATATATTTAAAGAATATTGCAGGATCAGGCAGACCAAACTTCCAGAAGGATCTATTCCAAACCTCAAGTACCATGACAGGGAAGGCACACTTCCCAAGACAAAGCAACGGACAAATATTCAGTACACTGAATTCAATGTGCACCAGAACCCCCAGAGAGATTTTTTCCCTGGTTTCCTCATGAATCGCATCTGCTCTGAACATCCTTTAATTTCAGAAGCAAAGGCTTCAGTACCATTTGGCTGCACATTTTTCCCCAAGAGATTCTTAAACTAGACTTTCAAAGCTCTTCTAGAGACAAGTTATTTTGTACCCTATGACTATCATTAAATGTTGTACCTTGTGATTCTTGATGAATATATCTTTTCTTTTTATGTACACTGAGAGCATATGCACCAAAACAAATTCCTTGTGTGTCTAATCACACTTGGCCAATAAATCATTCATTCAAGTTCCAAGAAGTTGAAGCAAACTAAAGATAATAAAAAGGAAGAATCTATCTAGGCAGAGAAGTCTTCAGCCTCGTGCATTCTTTGTTTATTGTCACAATTAAGAATCTTGCTTCAGCCAGCCTTTCAAATGATAAATTGCATTTCTTCAGCGCTTAATCTACTCTACCATAGTGCCCCGTTTGATTGTTAATCTTTATTATATTTTAAAGTTGTAATTACTTTAGTGTTTCTTTTCTTTACAATGGTAAAGAAAATAGTGGTGGCAATCAGTTTAAAATACAGCATTTAGAATACAATTACTTTAGAATATAGTGGTGGCAATTAGTTCATCCTGTTATACAAGATAGTTTTCCACAAGAGGTATGTAAAAATTAGCATGAAGTAGGGACTTTATTTTGAAAAGATGTTTTTCACTCCTGATATTATTTGAAAATCCAAATTGAAGTTTTTTGTCCAATTTTAAAACGCAGGAAGAACTGTCTACATAAGTATGCCAAACAGAAATTGTCATAAAAAGAGGAAAGATCTTCAGCAGGATACTCACCTCTCTCTTCTTTTTGGCTTTGATCTCTTCAGTGTTGTTGGCAAGGCTAGACTTTCGCTTGGTGCCCTCTGATTTCTCCCGAGGCTTGTTTTCACCTTCCTTCATTTTTTTGTATTTTTTCATAAACTCAGCAATCAGTTCAGGGCAATCAAGGTTCTTTTCAGGTTCCCAGGTATTATGCTCCCTGACACAACAACAAGAGATGGGCAACAAGTGGGGGGAAAGGAGAGTAACAAACAGAAGAAAAAATGAAGACATTCCCACTCAGTGATCACAAACATCAACTGAGAAGTGAGAGAAGTCATAATCCATAATAAATGTATGAAAGAACAGTTCCATTTTTTCCAGGAATTCATGACCTTTACCAAAATAATGTAATTATTTTTCAAGCTTACCAAAAACTCAAGCTTATACATTACATTTTACATTATGTTCCAATCTTAAAGAGAATTTTTATAAAATGATGTATCATTGATATTTGTCACCAGATAAATTGTCTTGAGTGTATACATATACTTCAAATCTTTGTTGGAAATGTGAATTACATGAAAAAACATATCATGCATAATGGACATGTAAAAAAGCTCGAAAATATTGGATACTAATAATACAGGTTATTAAGTCCTCAAGTTAACATCACAATTGGACCAGAATTTTCATTGCTAAGCAAAATGACTTACATCAGATTTTACGACCATTTTTACATGGTTGTTAAGCAGATTACTGTAGTTAAGTCAATCATATGGTCATTAAGTGAATCCAGCTTCTCCCATTTGACTTTGCTTGTTAGAAGCCAGTTGGGAAAGTTGCAGATGCTGATCACATGACCTCAGGCACTGCAACCATGCTAAATACATGTTGGTTGACAAGCACCTGAATTTTGGTCATGACTATTGGGATACTACAACAATTGTAAGTGTGAGAACTGGTTGTAAGCCACTTTTTGCAATGCTGTTGTAACTTTGAATGGTTATTAAGCAAACAGTTGTAAGTCAAAGACTACCTTTACATTAATTCAGAATATTGTAAAAGTTAACACACAATTGAAACCAGACCTCTCTCTTTGGGGACTAATAGATAAACAACTAGAAAAAAGCTATGGAACTTTTTTTATATGTGATAATTATAGCGAGACTATTATATGCTCATAAATGGAAAGTTCTATAATACCCACAATAGAGAAATGGCTGGTGAACATGATTTATCCAGAGATGGACACATTAACTTCTTTGCTTAGAGAAAAAAACAATATCTTTATTTATGGCTGATTGGAAACCCTTTACAGAATTTTTGCATAAAATAGAAAAAATGTACTTATGGTTTGTGGTTTTGATGATTAGAAAAACAACTGGATAATAGCAACGTGTGAGCTTTCTTTTGTAATTACAGAGTAAGACATAATTTTGCCATTGTACTTATATTTGCTACAAAGAAAATTGAAAACTTCTATTTCATTTTCTTCTTTCTTTTTGCACTTTTGTCCTTTTTTCTGCTTTTTCTTTTTATTAGTTTGTGTTATTTTTATGTTTTTTAAACTGTGTGTGTATATGTGTCTGTGTGTTTTTTATAAAAATTTTAAAAGAACATATATAAAGATGAAGAAAAAACCATTCTGGCACAGCGTAGGCTAGCACCAAATTTAAAACCGAAACGGCTGTGAAAGTCTGACTCACAGACGAACACAACACAGAAGCCTGATGATGACAGATGAGATTCTGCCGAAACGTTGCTACAACTTTAAAAGCACAACTATAATGACGTGGGAAAATACCCGAACAAAGCTGAATACCATACATATACCGTGTTTCTCACATAATAAGGCCGGGCCTTATTTTTTTGAGCCCAGAAAAAACGGCTAGAGCCGTCTTTTCGAGGTGATAATTCCCCCCTTGCATCCTCGCCACCAGCCGCTCCTAACCAGGCTGATCATGGCCAAGCACAGAGAGCTCCCTACTCCCACCTTTGCTGCAGACACCTTTGGCACCCGCGCTGTTGCTTTCCCTTCTGCCCATTACGCCGCCACGTTTGGAGCTGCCGCTTCCGTGATTGGAGCGCGGTCGCCATTTGGAGCTCAAGCGCGGAAGTGGCAGCTCAAACATGACGGCGGGCGATCTTTTTTATTTTGGTCTTTGCGCGAAGTTCAGAGCAAGCAGGGGAGACCGCGATGCCTTGCTAAAGAGCTTTCGCCTTTCCCTCCTTGCAGCGCGCATGCGTCCCAAGCAACCTCCGCCCCGAAGAGTCGTCCTGCCTTCACTCTCGTCAATTACACGACTCCGCCCTCCCCTCCGTCTCACCCTCCTGCGCTTTGGGCATCGCCCGCCGTCATGTTTGAGCTGCCACTCCGCGTTTGGAGCTCCAAATGGCGACCGCGCCCAATCACGGAAGCGGCAGCTCCAAACGTGGCGGCGTAATGGGCAGAAGGAAAGCAACAGCGGCGGGTGCCAAAGGTGTCTGCAGCAAAGGTGGGAGTAGGGAGCTCTCTGTGCTTGGCCATGATCGCCCGTTAGGAGCGGCTGGTGGCGAGAATTGCCCGCCGGGCGCTCCTAACGCAAGTCTCCCGCCCTTCCCCTTATTTTGCATATTTTAAAATAGGCCTAAATTTGGGGGAGGGGCTTAATTTGATTTTATGCCCAAAACACATGCTGGGCCTTCCTATTGGTGGAGGCCGTATTGTTGGAGAAACATGGTACATACATATGTAAGTTTTCATGGGTATTTATATGTATGGTATTCAGCTTTGTTGGGTATTTTCCCATATCATTATAGTTGTGCTTTTAAAGTTGTAGCAACGTTTCAGCAGAATCTCATCTGCCATCATCTGCTGAACGAGATTCTGCTGAAACGTTGCTACAACTTTAAAAGCACCACTACTATGACGTGGGAAAATACCCGAACAAAGCTGAATGCCATACATGTAAGTACCCGCGAAAACTTAAGAAAACACACACACACACACACACACACACACACACACAGTGTGTTCGGGTCTTTTCCCATGTAAGATTAAGAGTATCTTGGCGACGTTTCAGCGAGGTCCCACTCGCCATCCTCAGGCTGGTGCTTTCGGCTTCGTGCCAGTGCAGCACGAAGCAGAAAGCACCAGCCTGAGGATGGCGAGTGGGACCTCGCCGGGCATTTAAGAAATTTGTTATATTTATCTACCATCTCATTCCTGCGTAGGGCTGTTATTTATAAATATGTTTTGATACCTTGATATACAGTTAGTCCTCGACTTGCAACAGTTCAAAGTTACAACGGCACTGAAAAAAGTGACTTGTGACTGTTTTTCACATGACTATTGCAGCAAGCTCATGATCACGTGATTTACATTTGAATGCTTCACAAGTGACTCACATTTATGATGGTTGCAGTGCTCAGGGTTATGTAATCCCCTTTTGTGACCTTCTGACAAGCAAAGTCAATGGGGAAGCCAGATTCACTTAACAACTGTGTAGTTATAACCGTGTTACTAATTTAACAACTGCAGTGATTTACTTAACAAATGTGGCAAGAAACATTGTAAAATGGAACAAAACTCACTTAGCAACATAAATTCTGGGCTCAATTGTGGTAGTAAGTAGAGGATTACCGGTACAAAACATTAGATATACATCTTATTATAGAAATGTATATTCTAAGAATCACTTTCACAAATGGAACATATCCAGGTAAAGGCATTTCCTCAAATATTAGATTATTTCCTGTAATACCAAACCAGCATGACATTTAAAATGCAAAATATTTGTCAGAAGATACCCTTATCTTACACACCCAGTTTCTTAAGATAGTAAGTAAGATGATAAATAAATGCTAATAAATAATAATATTATAATAACCCTTTATTAAAGATAATTAAAAGCTCATGGCAGCAAACTAATGTTTGAGGCTCAGAGAAACAGGTTAGAAGAAGAAATTAAAGAAATCCACTCAAGGAAGAGACATGATGGGGTGAAGGAAAAAACATCCCACAGGTTAATTAAGCTAATTTGTATCCAATATATAGATCACATATGCTAAATAAATAAGATCACAGCAAAATACTATATATATCTCAAAGCATCTTGGGAATAATAAAAATAATTAAACATAGATGCCACCCAACTCCCAGCAAGTCTGGGAGATTAATAATCAACAGCTATTTTACCTCGGTAACAGAGTAAGACAGAATAAGACTTCAGGATGTCTGATTAACTGAAATATTGCAAACCCCCACCAAATATAGAAAGTTTCTTCTTTTTTGCTGTGATATCAGAGGGACTTGCTGTTTCAGTTGCTGCACAATAGATCAACACTTCCATATTGGCTTAATTGGTTTGCCTTCCTACAATCAAGTAGTGTGCATCCATTTAAATATCTCATCCTCAAATCTGAATCTTGTAGATAATGATTCTACAGATAACCTAGTTTGATCTTTTGGAACTGTAAAGCTATCTGGCATAACCCAGGTTAATAAACCACGATACAAATACATATGACTACACACATTCACAAAAATCGTTTGGAGCAATCATCTTGTAAGTTGAGAAAGAATGTTCATCCTGGGTGCTTAAAACACTCTCACTCTTCTGCATATCTTGCTCTGATACATTCAACTGGGCAGTTTTCTATTCAGTTAAGTTCCATTATATAATCCTGGAAATTCTACTTGGCCCATCTTGGCTTCACAGATTTCCAGGCATTATCTTGCAGTTGCAACTTACTTTTAATCACTATAGCAGCTAGAATGGTTCTTTAAAAAAGTAAAAATGAAACACCCAGGATGCTATTTAACACCCAATACCAAAATTCTGTGCTTGAATGATTTATTTTATAGCGTTCAAGGAGCTTACAAAATTTCCCTATAATGCAATAGAGAGTGTTAATTAAAATGGTAATTCAATTAAATCTCAATTTGATTTGATGTTAAAAACAATGTTAAATTTATTGAATATGATGGTAAAAATGGTCATGGTAAAAATTAATCTCTAAGGTCTTCTGAAAGAACCATGCCTCTGCCTGCTTCTGAAAGGTCCTGAGGATCTTTGCCTTGGGGGCAAGGTATGCTAAAGGAGGGAGCTGCTACAGAGTACATCCATCACTAGGCCCCCCTCCTGCTTCCTGATACTCTTAATAAGCACTCTTTTGTTATTTGGGTAGGAAGACACAACAATTGGGAAAAGGAATTGCCTAAAAGATGCTCAGGTTTTGAGCCATTATAGGGCTTTGTAGGTAATCATCAGTGTTTTGATTTGCACTTGGAAACTTACTGATAACTAGTGCAGCTCCTGCCACAGTTTTGTGATTCTTGGCTGAGCATGCATATTGTGTGAAGCTTCCACACAGTCCTCAAGGGCAGCCCCAAGTACAGCAGGTTACAGTAATCTTATCTGGAGAAGTAATCTTATCTGAAGTCATCTTCAGTGCACTGTGTTCCAAGGAGGCTGCACTGGTGAACCAGTTGAAGCTATGCAAAAGCCCTTCTGGCCATGGTCTCCACCCAGTCTTTGACCAGTAGCCATTCACAAACACAAACTGATTGCAATCGTGTGCTTTGCCCAAAAGTGCATTTAGCACAAAGATGGTGCAGTCCTGGAATAAGACATTATCTGAAGCAATAACTACTCTGTCTTGCTTGGGTTGAGTTTGAGCCTGCTTTTCCCCACTCAGACTGTGACTGCCTCCAGACATCAATCAGGTCAGGACTTCTTTCTTTCTCCTAGTAGGCCTAGGGTAGAGAAGTGAATTACTTATAGATGATACTTTGTCCCAAACAAACAGATAACTTCTCCCAGTGGTTTCATGTAGATGTTGAAGAGCATAAGGCAAAGGACTCAACTAGGGACCCCATACAGAATTGTCCAGGAGTCTGACCTGTTTCCCTCCACAGTCAACATCTGGACACCTCAGGTAGGAGTGGAACCATTACAGCATCATGCCTCCAACTCTCACCTCTTGCAGGCAATCCAGAAGGACTGTGATCGACGGTATCAAAGGTTACTAAGAGATTCAGAAGAACAAAGATGGTCACATCTAAGCCTCACTTTAGGACAGCCAGAAGAGTGACCAACATGCCTCCATCCCTTGCCCAGGTCTGATCTATCAAGGGCTAAGATAATCCACCCTCCAGAGCCTTCTGCAACTGCAGCACCACCATTAAATCAAAAAAGGAAGAGGATGTCTAATTTTGTTGTATCTAGTCTCTTAAGGAAATTCTTTAGGGGCTTCTAGGATTTCCCCTTCTCTCAAAAGAATTATTGATTACAGTCTGGATCCTACTTCTAGTCCCCTGCTTGACTGTTTTTATTAGCCAAGTGGGGTAAAGGTCCAATCCACAATGGGGAAGCTAAGATCACAGAATTAATTATTGCAGAATTACTATATTATAGTGTGGAGTGGAGGGAATTAACATTTTGTTTCTCCATGAAGCTCTTTAAGCAATAGTGCTGGTGAATAACTCAAGTGGAACTACCAACTCTGTGAAGTGAGAGAGGGAACGCGGATGCCAGTATTTCCAAAACACATTTTAAGGTCCCAGGCTTTGCCTCATGACCCACTTGTTTAAATGGATGCACGCCACTCTTATTTGGAGTGAGCAAAGCAAGCTCCCACCTGTGGGGTTTACCTTCCTCCTTTAAGGGAAAGCTTGAATAATGGCAATGGATTCTTAATTTGAAACACTGCCTGGAGCTCTGCTACCAAGAAAGATCAAAGCCCATGTCAGAAGGAAAGTTGGACTTACTCAGAGAATCCTTTCCACTTGAGAAGATACTCCACTTGACCCTTCACAACACGCCTGTCTAGAACCTTCTCCACAACATATTCCTCCTCTTCTTCAGAGGACGAACTATCTGCTGTCCTCTTGTTTCTTTTTCCCATAGCGCAGAAGTTGTACCTAATGCACCAAGGCTACCCAATTCCTGCAAATCGGAAGTGAAATGTTAATTGGTGGTAACTGCAAACCAGTTTGTTTCCATAAATCTCATGCTAAACATCCATCCATATAGTACACATCTGAAAAATCTCATGTCTGATTATTAACATTCATTGCTTATAGGGAAATCTGGAAGCATATTTTAGAGGAGAATTTCGATACCAAGGAGAAATAAACAGTTAATATTTTTCTTCCATGTTCTCCTTTAAGATGTCTGATACATGCATAATAATCCACAAAACCACATACAATTCAGCTGAAATATTTTGATACTAGTTGCTAAGGACTGTGCAGCTGATTAATTGATACAATTTATAACATCCAAAAAACCCTATCTCATAAAAAAATCCACAATGGTAAAATTAGCCCACAAATTATTAAATACCAATGTTTATTTTTGCTGATCTGATTGGAATTCAACAAACTGAACATTGGCTATTCATTTTAAATTCAAAATTCTTTGTAGATAAACAATGAGGATATCCAAATCAAAGCCCAATCTCCTACATTTATTACTATATTCTTAAGCTCTATTTATTTAAATACTATCTTTCCTCTAAAAAGTGTTTTAACATAGTTATCAATTATTTAAAATGAATGACTAAAACCAAGAAAAAGTCTTGTCCTTGCCTCTGTCCACAGATATTTATTCATGCAGTATTTTATTCTTGAAATGAATGGTAATTTCACACACATTTTAAATGAATAATTCATATAGAGCTTCTAGAAAATGGAATGATTTGTCATTGTCATCTATGTACACAGGGCCTGTAAGACTGTTTAAAAATCTTCTTAAATTTAAACATTTAAAAGTCTGAGAAGTTTAAAAATATTCTCAAGCAGAGGAAGCATCTCAATTATGATTCTCCCACATTTTCCACATTTTCCCTATCTTAATATTTATTTAAGTGCATGAAGTAATGTACCTCCCACTTTTTTCACCTTTAGCATTTTTTACAGGTCTTCTTGAAAACAAATCAGAATGAAACTTTGTTAAGTCACTGACTGAATTCAGACTTTTCTACTCCAGCTTGGAGCAGAATTTTAAAAAAATTCAATTTAGCTTACTTTGCCTCAGGATCCAGGTTCCATCAAATCCAATAGTCACAGAAAACTCTGAAGAACTTGCAGAAATCTAAAGTTATGATGTTAGAATTATGTTGAACATAAAAGCATGCTTTTTGTGCTTTCTGCTAATCACTGTTTATTATGTATAAAGGTTTCCAGATACTGAGGCAGTTTTTCACTTTCTGAAAGTAAGAACTAATGAACTCATTTGTATTTACTTTGGAACACAATACAAAGATAAATCTGCACTCTAAGTAACTTAGTTGAGGAAAGAAAAGGCAGAAAGTATGTCAAGTGGGAATTTATAAGAAGTTACCATTATAACAGGAATTGTATTTACATCACAGTCTACATCCTGTTTTTCAAAAGCTCAAGAGGGCTTTCATGGGGTTTGCAATTCATTTCATCTCCACAACAATCTTGTGAGATGAATTAGTGGAAAGAGAGTGACTGGCCCAAAGTTACCTAGTAATTTTCCATGGCTAAAAGTGGGTTTGAACCTGGGTCTCCTTGATTGAAGTCCAACACCTTAACTATACTATAGCGTAATGCTCAGAAAATATACATTTGCTTATATTGCTAGATTCCCCTTATTGCTCATGTTATAAAAGCATATAAACATTTTAACACTTGGTATAGTGACTAGGGAAAGGGCAAAGAAGTTCTGGGAATATTAGGAATATGGATGGAGAGAGAGTGGATTTCAAAAAGAAAAATCTAGAAATAAAAAGGGGGGGAGAGAAACAGAAATGACACTCTGGACAGCAAGAAATATCTGATATGAAATATTTAAATATTTGCTGCAATGGTAATTGGATGTTTACTTGGTTTTTTTAAAAAAACCTTCAAATATTGATCCACTTCTACACAGTTCAAAGATAAACACATTGTCTTAAACCCTCATCTTCCCATTGTAAATACAAGACATTAATATACATAATAGGTTATTTATATTCATAGCAGAGAATTCATTTGTTAATTAGGTAATTAATGGATGTATTGACAGAAAAATATTATTTTTTAAATGCCATATAAATAAGTAAAAGTTTGATTCAAAAGTGGGGTTGAAAGACTAAATAATTGAAACAATTGATTCTTATGACCTAGAGTCCCACTGCTACAACTACAATAATCTGGAATACAGTGATGTTGTGTTCATGGATCAGTAGTTAAAAGTACTGTCACAGTTACTTATACAAAGGCATTATTTTTCCAGCAATTTATAACTTGGCTATAAACATTCACCACAGTTTGAAATATTGGCTTTGGGGGACTCAGCTCTGAGTGAATGCTAATAATCCACCCTTCAAAGAAACATGTGGATTTGATTGATTACATGCCCCTTAGTGAACATACAGACTTCTTCCAAGATGATCTGTCTCCAATCTGGCTCTTCAGGTCTTCCAAGAGTAAAAAATCAATTACCTGTACCATATGAGTTACCAGACTGCAAGGGGAAAGGGGAGTAGTTATACTTGGGCAATTATAAATTACATTCCCAATGTTGAATAATTTGAATGTAGTAGATCATCAGTTCATAAACACTATTCTGCTGTGCTTGGTGCAGAGCTTTTAAAAACTTTTATTATAACATTTTCATTAATATAATTACACAATGCTGAAATAAAATCATGTCAATGTCTTAAACTGCTTTATTAACAGTGGTAATTTTATTTTTCATTTTATCTCTAAACATATTTTCTCCATTGTCTAAGATCAAAATGAAATTATGTTTATTGTTTCTAAAGTCCTTTAAATGGAGTTCTGGAAATCTCTGTTTTACTATACTTCCAGAAGACTAAAAACCATTAAATATTAAAGGGAGGGAGCACAGGGTAAGGACATCTATATTTAAACAATTATTTTATTAGTGACCCTGTGTATGAGTTCCAACTCAAAGCACCGGTAATGTTACCTAATTTGGGTAATGAAATGAGCAAGTTCAGAGAGCACCAAGGACCCTTCAACTTGAACTCTTCATGCTTTTGCAATCTATAACAGTATGGTGCTAAACCTTTATTTATTTCTGAATAAGACTTTAACATTTTCACAGTTAATAGATGGCATTTAATTTGTTTTAACCAAATCTATCTACTCCGAAAAATACTATTAACCTAGGGATCAACATAAGAAATTTAAAAAGCAAGCAGCACTGAATGACATTCTCTTTGGCAAGCATAATTAAAGAGAAACAATAACAAATAAACGTTGACGTGAAATATGTTTATTTGCTCACAAATTGTCTAAAATATTTTGGTTCTTGGTAACAAGGCTAAAAGGAATATTTCTCTGCTTGTTGAAACATCTGTTCACAACCAGTCACTATTAAATGTCTCAAGGTGCAATAAACCAACACACACATACATATAAATCTTTATACTGAATATATATAAATATTAAGAGTCTAGATTTCAGAAGATCAATTTGAGCAACATGAAAACATAAATGTAGAAAATGTTGTAACTAGATTTTATTAAATCAGTGATAGACTGCATATTATCTACTGCTAATATTCAAATGAATACGCTTTGTAATTTATCCTAGCAAATAGCTTTAGACAATGTAAAAACAATAAGAACTCAGTATTTATTTACTTACAGAATTTATATGGCTGCTAGCTAAACTTGAACAACATGACACAAAATGGCGTACAACTCACCCAAACAATAAATAAAATAAATGACAGGCAACCTGATTCACATTCATACTATTTCAGAGTCATTTTCTTATGAGATGGGTGGCAAATAAATTTAATAAATAAATAAATTTCCTGATGGGAACTTACTCAGGCCCCAATACTCATACTGGGTAGTCATATTTTTAACAGGGGAACTGAAAAATGGGAAAACTGTCCCAAGGAGCAGACACCATTACTGAAAAGGCAGCTCTTTGGTTCCTATCATGTGGCATTGTTTCAGTGAAGAGACTCAAAGCATGCACACTCTATTAAAATGAGAGATAAGAGATGTCTTTAGGAATAGATTGTAACAAAAATAACTAAATCCTTTGCCCAATAGGACTTTTTAAGTATAAACAGTGCCTTAAACTGCACCTGGAAGCTATTAATAAGGAGACTCTGTGGCGCAGTAGTTAAGAGTACAGTATTGCAAGCTACTTCTGCAGCCAGCTGCCTACAATTTGGCAGTTCAAATCCCACCAGGCTCAAGGTTGACTCATCCTTCCAAGCTGGGTAAAATGAGGAGCCAAATTGTTGGGGCAATATGCTGACGCTGTAAACTGCTTAGAGTGGGCTGTAAAGCACTATAAAGCTGTATATAAGTCTAAGTGCTATTGCTATTAGAGAGGCATTGAAGCTCACAAAGTAGTGCTGTTACATGGATAAGCCAAGGTGTGTCCATAACTATCCATACTCATTCATTTTGGACCAACTGTATAGCTTTCAGATGGTCTTTAGAAGAAGCTGTCCTGTTCTGACCCACAGAAATTAGTTAGACAGGAAAGTTTTGTATTTTTATTTAAAAGGTTTTCAAACAGAATTCTAATGGCCAACAGTTTGAACAAGAAGGCAGCTGAACATGAGATAAATGGACAGCTGTCACCAACAGATCTGTGAGGTACATGGCTCCCCTTATATAATGGTGGCATGACCTGCATTTGTTTCTTTGATTGGACAGGACTTAGTACTTTGTTCAGCCCTCCTTTCCTCCCAGCAGGCAATTCCATTGGGGGAGGGGAAGAGTTGTTGGCTCCGCCTCTTCTGAGGCCAGTGATAACTACCTCTTTTGGTTGCTATGCAACACTGCTTTTTCTGCTTGCAACTCTTTCAGTTTAATCAATTCAGGATGATAAGCCTCTTCGTTTTCCAAATCTAAGCTGATCCTGACATTATCTCCCCCCACCCCCCTGCAGACTAAGCCCTGGGCTTCTTTGGATACCATCAATGAAACAAGCATGTGAGGCAGGAAGAATATCACTAACATCTTCCTAGGAATGCTCCTCTGTTCCATGACCTTTCCAATTTACCAGATGCTAGAGACAGCTCTGGTTGAGTCCAGAATGTGAGTTACCTATTATTCAGGTTCCCCTTCAAGCACAATGGGTGGTGGGACCAGTGTGGAGGAGCAATGAGGGTTGAGAGGTAGCAGGATCCAGCAAGGAATGATGAAACAAAGGATGAATGTGGACATTGAAAGGTAATTTGAGCTGGAAATCATCGGGCTGATAATAACATCCACTGGGAATTGTCCTAAGAAGCAGCGATCCTATTTCTTTACTGGGTTACAGGTAGCAAGATACTTAGATGACCATTCTAAGTCTGTACAACTATCAGAGGATCTGCCTGGTAACGATGGTCAGCAAAGTGTTTAAAAAATCCCTGGCCTTCTGTAACAATTTTGAAGTATTTGATGAATAGCTTGTACTGCAAGAGCTGATCTGAGTTTGGGACAGAAGAAGCTGGTGATTCAGTGGAAAAAAATCAGAGGTGGAACCTCTAGTTAGTGCAGAATGGCATTTGGCTGGACGTATATTGTGCATTATTATAAGCAAACTCCTCCTGTGCTAGCTGCGTTGGAGTTACACAGTAAAGGATTTAATGCTTGTGGGGAAAAATTGTTCAGATTGTGTTTTTACTCACTTATATAGAAGTGAATAAGTTGAGAGATGTGGGGAAGCTAAATCATATCAGAATGGAATTGAAGAGATATAAACACAATGTGTGTATGTGTGAATATTTAATGTAAGGATGGAAAGGTATTAAGAGACATAGTAAATATTTTTGGTGCAAACTACATTAAGTTTCTGGAGTTTTCTTTAACTAATGAGACTGCCGCTAGGTCTTAAGGCCTCAATTGCCCCCGTTGCCTTGTGCTCCACTGGATCTGCCACACCTCTTACCTTTAATGTTCTTTTAACATTAAGAAGTGCAACTTGTGGATAAAAGATTGGATTGATTTAAAGAATAACAGGATTTTACAATTGGAGGGACATGATTTACAGCTAGGTTGGCATGCATTTCTATGGAACCCAAATAGTAAAAATAATTTATATTTTACTAGACATGTATTCTGAAAGTCTTTAATTAAAGTTTGGTCTGATATAAGAAAGAATCATTATACTAAAATCCCGAGGTGGTTTTCTAACGATGGAAGCAATGTTTCACTTAAACATGAGTAGTAAACATCAGTAAAAAACTTAAGTACTACCAAATATTAGATAGTGAGGGAAGAATTAAAACAAAACAGGAACTAGAATCACAAGAGATAGTTATTGATAATTGGTCATATTTTCAAATAAAACTGAGATACAACAAAGACGTAAAGGAATATGGAATTGAGGTAAAAGATACATATTTAGATAAAATACTTTTAAACCCTGAGAAAAGTTCAATTTCCAAATTATATAATTATTTACTAGAATATGAAATGGCCGAGAAAATTGTGAAAGGTCCTGTGTTAGTTTGGGAAAAAAAACTTTGGTTATAGTATTGATCTGGATGCCTGGGAAGAAATCTGGCAGAAAAACCTGACACTAACCAAATCAGTAGCACACAAGGAGAATCTATACAAAATGATGTACAGATGGCATCTGGCGCCCTCTAGATTGGCCAAAATATTTCCGACAGCCAATCCTTGCTGTTGGAAATGTAAAGGGAAATTTGGTACATACTTTCATTCATGGTGGACTTGTCCTGAGATAAAAAAATATTGGCTAAAAATAAAAACGTGGATAGAAGAAATTATAGAGTGTGGGCTGGAGTGGAAACTGGAATTATTTTTGTTGGGAATGATCAAACGGGATTACCCTGCTACAGTAAAATATCTGACCATCCATTTATTAACTGCGGCACGTATTTCACTAGCACAATATTGGAAAAACCCAAATGTGCCACCGATACAGGTTGTTATTCAGAAAACATATGAGTGTGCCCAATTGGAGAGGCTTACGCTTAAAATTAATGGGAAGGAGGATACAGATTACTACCGGATATGGGATAAATGGTATAAGTGGGTAGACAAAAGGTGAAACATGTAAATGAACCTAAGATACAAATTATATCCAGCAGTTTATATTAAGTACATAAAAACAATTAAAGGTTTTAAACCTTCTTTTCTGTTACTACTATTATTATTAGCCATTTATATTTTTTGTGTTTATTAGTTAAAAAACATGAATGTATTTGTAACAGAAGAACAGAAAATAATAGTTATAAACCAACGTGAAAATAAATGGAGTGTATTGTGAATTATTTAGCGCTTAGGATGTGATAAGGAGCAAAGATGTGACTAGTACTAGCCAATAATGATTTTTAGGACTTACCAAATTCGACAACAAATGTAAAGAATTATGTGTTATTATTGTTTCTGTATTTTTGAAATTGTACGTTTTTAAATTTGTAAATAAAATTGCTTTTAAAACTTTTTTTTTTTAAAAAAAGAGGTGCACCTTGTCTATGCAAGGCAGCTGCTGGTCATGCCAGGCCTTCTTAACAAGACCATCTCATGCCATTCTCCAGGCTGGAGTCCGTCCCATCCTTGCATCCTTTGGAAGCCTCATTCCCTAAATCACATTATTTGGAGAATGAGGTTTCTAAAGGATTGTTTGAATTGGGGTATCTCATGGTGCTTTGGAAACCTCATTCCCCAAATCATTCCAGAATACAAGAATGGGACATTGGGTTAGAAAATAGCCTTAATAAAAAGGCCTGGCATGTTCAACAGCTGCCTCACATAGGTTAGGAGCAGCAGGAGAAAAGTATCAAAATGGGGCACAGTAGATCCTGTGAAGTATACAGTGTAGTGCTTAAAATGGCATTTCTCTAGCAGTGGCAGTGCTGAGGTTGAAGTAGAAGCCTGGGGGCAATGACACTCGGTCCCCAGACCTCTACTTCATCCCCAGTCTCCCTATTGCATGTGCAGAGTGGCCAGTCAGGCATAGATGGGGGGGGGCAAATGGAAGTGACAGGAGTTGTGGAACCCCTACAGTTGCAAGCACTCTGAGTATGCACCTGAGGTTTCTGGGGGCATGACAGCTAAACGCATGTTGTTGGACCAGGCTGGGGTAGCTGACGTTTTCAAAGGCAGCTGATGCTTCCTCCTCCCAGGGCTTTCTGCACTCTGAGGTACCCCATACCTGAGACTCTGTCCATTTAGCAACCTGTGATTCTCACTATACAAACACAACTGTGAGTGCCAGGACTGTGTTGTTGAAGTGACCCTTTCACTCAATGATCAAGATTTCAGTCCCAATTGTGGTCGTTAAGTCAAGGAAGGACAATCTGTAGTGGCCTCATCAGAATGGATGGAGCCAACTTTGGAATCTAAGCTGTTTTAATGATGCAAATGGAAAAGGAGTGAGAATACTCTACAAGGTCTCTCACTCCATTCCCTTAATTTAAAAAAGAGAAATGCTCAACTTTCCAGTCTCTGCCATTTTGCTACTGAACGTTTAGTAGCATGATTTTCAGATGGGGAAGAAGGTACAAATGGGTTACTGAAAGTCTGGATGGAGCCCTGCATTGCCCATCTTTGTACTGGATATTCATCTGACCACAAGATAAAGAAAAAGATAATAGAAACATCTCTTATATGAAAAAGAATACAGGGAAAACCATAGTACATAGTTTTGCTACCTATCCACTTCATGTTCTTTGATCAAAGTTTGTTCAAGCAGCCTTTACACATCTCACAATGCTTATTTCTAACAAGACATCAGTCTATGATAAGATGCTCAACAGGTACAAAAATTCAGTTGGCTCCATACAATCATCTTTATTTTTCCACTCCTGATACTTAGCTGTTACTATAGGTAGCCCTTCTGGTAATTTTGAAGCAACTGGGAGAAATGGAAGGGATGGCTGTAAAAATTAAAAGGGAATGGTGGTGGTGGGGGGAAGCAACATTGTTCTTTATAGGTAAAACCACGACTTTATACAATGAATCATATATAAGTTCATTTGCTAATTTAAGAATGATTGTTGATATATAAAACTCAACATTTCAGTTTATTCAGACAATAAAACATTGCTTGAATTTAAAATCATTTTAATATTAATTGCAAATATAGCTACAAGCCATTGAAATCTGGAGAATTAAAAGATGGCAATATATAGCCACCATTTTGTTAGTTGCTTGTCAGTTTCTATGATGTCCAAATGAAATGTCCATGTCAGATGACTTTTGATATTCATTGCTGAAATGTCCCCATTTCTTCAAATTGTTTGGTGAATGCTCCCAATCTCATTTTAGCAGTCAGTCCATAGTATTGTAGGGGGCATGCGTGTATAAGCGCACCAATCATGCCTACCGTCCCTGTCCTATTGTTTTTTATTTTTCTTATAAGTATCTATCTCATGTATTCAAAACTATATTTATTCTTATACCTGTATCTTGTAAGCGATTGACAAATCAAATAAATACTAAAATTACTATAATTAAGAGAAACTATCATTTTCAACATTTATTGTCATATTAAAATACTAAACTATCAGTACCACCCTTAGCAACATTTATGTGAATATTCATTCTCCTTCAAAATCATTTCAAATCACAACTTATATTTTCTGAGACAGTAGCCCATATTTGTTTAATATTAACTTACCAGTAGTTACAATTTTATCAGATGAGGTATTTAGAACAAAACTAATACCACCAATCAGAACAAAAATGTAAATACTAATATCGTGCTATGCAATTGAAGTCTAGTATTTATATATTTTAAATATATAAGGAAGGATCCAATAATACACATACCTTTTCTATAAAATCATTTCTCACTTTCTTGCTCAGGACAATTCTAGAGCAGATTTTGATGGCATTCACAAAGATTTGTTGAGGAAAGAAAGTTTTTATTTCATAATAGAAATTTATTATCATTAAAGAACATAATACCCACTTGTCCAGAACTATTTATAAAAAGCAAAGCCTCCTTTGAGACAAGCCTAATTCCTAGTGATTTTATGGATGTGTCCATATAGTTTTCCTGGTTTACTACTGCCTTCTTCTGATGTTTTTTTAAAACTTTCCAGTCTAAGAATATCCATACTTGTATCAACCAAGCCATGTATCAACCAAGCTCAACAACCCTTGTTAGCTTAAGCTTAAGCAAACAAGATTGACTATCTACTGTCTCCTGGATCATCTATTTTGAATTAAATATACTTTCTTAAAAACACATCTTTAAATTGCTGTTCGTTACAAATCAGTCATTTTTGGGACACCTGCCTTATAATTATCTATTGATAATGTCTAATTTAAAACAATTAAAATGTTGAACATCAAAACAAACTCTTTAGTGTCTAAGTATGAGCTAGTAAATTTTAGTAATTAAGTACATCTATATTTTATCAGTAACCTATGCTATCATTAATTGTCTGATGAAACCTATTTTCAAACCACTTGTATACATCATGGTTCTTGTTCCAGTTTAACAATACATGGATTTGCTTTTAGAGTATATATTAATGAATATTCTACATTTAGTCTGGCAGCAAATGAAACTCACTCCATAACGGTCTCTGACTGCCTGATTTTGTTTTATAACTCAGTTGTGTTTCATACTGCTTTATGATTTTATCTTTCTGATATTTTTATTAACAAGGAAACCCTATAACCTAATTTAAGGGTCGAATCATTGAGGAGAATAAAAATAATTATCTATGTTGTGTTAAAAAAAAATCTTACTCAAACAGACCATATTTTTTGGTTTATAAGACGCACCCCCCCACACCCCAAAGTGGGTGGAAATGCCTGTGCATCTTATAGAGCGAATGTTCCCAAAGCTCCGCCCACCCTTCGGCCTTTGCCTCCCAGCAATTTGCCTCCTTGCAGCAAACAGCCTGGTCAGCTTCAGCACAGCCTAATTTAGCAAGAGCAGCTGATTGGCAGTTAGAACGGCCTTCCGGAATACTGCCCATCAGCTGTTCCAGGCTGCGGGGATCGCTGCCGCCCACTGCCACCGCCTCTGCATGCCCCATTTTTTGCCTCCGCGCATTCAGTTTTTGGCCCATTCCAGGAGGTGGCGATCCCCGCAGCCTGGAACAGCTGATGGGCAGTATTCCGGGAGGCTGATCCAACTGCCAATCAGCTACTCATGCTAAATCAGGCTGTGCTGAAGCTGACTGTTTGCTGCAAAGAGGTAAATTGCTGGGAGGCAGAGGCAGATTTTTTTTTCTTGTTTTCCTCCACTAAAGCTAATGTGCACCTAACAGTCCGGAGCGTCTTATAATCCAAAAAATTTGGTATATACCATTTATTAATTTTGAACATAAAGGGCTCCATCTGCCTTTTACAGTAAACAAAAGTGATTGTTCGAAGTTCCGGTGGCACTGAACAAAGGAACTTATGATCTGTCTCTGAAGAGTGATTGCATCGCCTGTGATCACATGATCAAAATTAAGGCACTTGGCAGCCTGCTCACAAGACTGCATGGGAGCTTCAATTGTCCCACCCATCTTCCCCATCTATTTTTAATCCCCTGCCACCCTGCAGTCCCAACTGACATTCACTATCTTGTTCCCACTGCTGATGAGGTGTGTTTGGCCTGACCCTTTGTGAGATAGCTGCTGGCTGCATGAGGCTCTCTTCCTCATGTTGTGCACAGTGGTTGGCAAGTGCACAGTCTTGGCAAGATGGCCATGTGGCCAGCAGCTGCCTTGCAAAGATCAGGATGACAGGGCAACAGAGGCCCAGGAGTGAAAGGTGATAAAGACAATTGCGGCAGCTGTGACTTTCCACCATACTAGGGCCAAACTTTGTGCTCTAGTTCAAGGCTATCTTACAGCCCTAGAGCTGTAGCACAGTAAGAAGCTCCTTTGCACTGCACTGCTGGGCCAGGTTGGATGGTGGTTCAGTTATCCTTAATTTTCAATGTTAATCTATCCATTTCAGCACATTCTAGTATTTTCTTTATTACATTTCCTCTATAGTTATGTGGGCATTATTGGGAGTTATGTGGGCATTATCATTGCATCCACCTATTCCTATTTTCTAATTCCATCTCTGGAGTCATAAGGCATAGTTAAAATGCAAGTTTGGCTTGAGACTGGTGGTTTGCTTTGCAGCATGATAGTTTTAATTGGAAGAGTTGAGAACTACCTACAAACATTTACCAAGCTAGAGTTTGATAAAAACCAAGAAACATATCAATGAGTACAATGTCATTTCAGGACTCCCACCATTGCATAAGCATCTTAATGTGCTGAGTTTCAAGCTCTGCAAAGAAAGCAACTACTTTTCCTCTCCTTAATAAATGTTCTATCTTTTGCTCATGTAAGCTATGTTCAGGTGTACCTCAATCATATATGCTTTTTTACAAGTTATTCCTGTTTTGTTCAATGGTTTTTACAAATATGGATATCATTAATCAAAACCATGTTACTTATTTTGTGTAATAATAGAAAATAGAAAAAAAAATGTTGTATCTTTAAGCAGATAAAGCTACAGTATAAATAGTATATATGATAAACATCCAGATTAGATTCTGTTCTTATTCTGAGTAAATATTCCGTTTAATAGCTAATCAATTTTATTTTTACTAGAAAATAACCTGAAATGTACCAACATAATTCATGTTGAGATTAAGAAATCAACTTTTTATATTTCAAGAGGAATCTTTCTTGAAATCTCCTGAATGCTACCATGTTCCAGGCTGAATCCTTGTGAGTACTCTTCAGTTTTCTTCTGTTCTTGAGTCAAGTCATCAAGTTTATGATAACCAGGATACCGTGCAGATTACTGTAAACAGGCAACAACTACCTCTTCCATGCTAAATATTAAATAAAAAGCTAGGATGCAAAAAGCACTTACCTGTAAACTTTACAAGGTATAGAGTTCCATGTAAGCCAGGCTCACACTTAAATGCACAATTAATAGGCCTTTATGGCTATATATGGCCAACATGAAAAGCATTGCAAGTGTGGGGGACAATAGAACAATTAAGAACATTTTGAATCTAATATTCAGAACTGCACTGAGATCCCCATTAAGGCTTTCTTCCCAAACATGCTACACCTTATGTACATATAGTTCCTAATTACTGTATTTTTGGGAGTATAAGATGCACCTAGCTTTTGGGGAGGAAAACAGAAAGAAAAAAAAATCTGCCTCTGCCTCCCAGCAATTTGCCTCCTTGCAGCAAACAGCCTGTTTCAGCGTAGCACAGCTTGATTAGCACAAGCAGCTGATTGTCGGTTGGACCGGCCTCCTGACGATCAGCTGTTTCAGGCTGCAGGGGTTTCCATTGTCCATTTCTGCCTCCGCATGCTCCATTTTCAGCCTCCCCATGCCCCATTTTTGGTCCATTCCAGGTGGCAGGGATCAGAAGGCTGGAAAACGGGGTGTGCAGAGACCAAAAATG
Organism: Notechis scutatus; assembly: GCF_049901735.1. Taxonomy (NCBI): domain Eukaryota; kingdom Metazoa; phylum Chordata; class Lepidosauria; order Squamata; family Elapidae; genus Notechis; species Notechis scutatus. The sequence continues at coordinate 141,105,461 of NC_142010.1, forward strand.
GGGTGCATGGTGGCCGAAAATGGGGCACACGGAGGCAGCAATAGGTGACGGCAATTCCTGCAGCCTGAAACAGCTAATTGTCGGAAAGCCAACCCAACTGACAATCAGCTGTTTGTACTAATCAGGCTGTGCTGAAGCTGAAACAGGCTGTTAGCTGCAAGGAGGCAAATTGCTGGAAGGCAGAGGCCAAAGGATGGGGGCTGGTGGGCCTTCGTCAACATTCACTGTATAAGAAACACAGACATTTCCACCCACTTTAGGGGGGGAATGCATCTTACTTCGAAAAATATGGCAATAATTACTGATAAGCAACCACAACTTCACCATTCCAGCAACCAATTTAAGGTTTCCCCTTAGTTTAGAACTGTACATTTAATTTGTATCCCTCGTTTATTATTTTTACAAAAAAACTCAAGGCAGTGAATACATCCAACACATCTTGCTTCTCCACAACAACCACCCTGTGAGGTGGATTGGATCTGCCCAAAGTCATCCAGCTGGCTTTCATGGCAAAGGAAAGGCTTGTACCTCAGTGTCCAGCTTTCTAGCCTGGTGTTAGGTATAACATTGATACCAAATATGGTTTGGGTGAATAAATATATAAAACTTAGATATCATGGTTTAAGTGCTTATCACTTTAAGCACAATGCAGCAGGCAATTAGCCGATTAAGGGTGCGGTTAGAAGTTACAATATAAGGAAGCATTAGAAGCTGGAAAGACTGTCTTTCTGTAACTGTGTGCTGCTGCGACTAACTGTGTCACTGCGACTAACTGTGATTACTGACTGTGAGTGCCTGTGACTGAACTGTTTTTGTTTGCTACTGTATGCTGAATATCCAGCGTTTGTTTCTCTGGAGAGTGAAACCGGAGGAGGAGAAGATATCTTTATCGGCTGATAAAGATATTGCAAGGACTCTTAACTTGGACTATACTAGTGAGTCTTACTGGATGGAAATACTGTGAATGAATTAATGGACTGAATGACAATGCTTAAACTCTAACTGGATTAAAAACTATTTAAACTACAAACAGTGTTTGTGTTCAGTGTGTGTATACTCTGGGGCCCTTCCGCTCTCCTTTGGTTGCCTGGCTTGACTACTGCTGAAATACTCTTCTAGGGGTTAATCCTCAAACCCTAACATTGGTTATGGGCCCAGCAGCATAGTCTAACTAACCAGGATATAGCAGAGAGAGTTGGTGTGAGTTGCACATTACTGTAAAAACAAACTGTTTTAATTAGTTTAAAATAGTCAAAATATCTGAAGAGTAATGGCACAAGTAAATTTGTCACAACTGTCCATGATATCCAGGCTGGATGGAACAAACTATGTTTCATGGTCAATGAAATGTAGTTTACTTCTACGCAGAGAAGGTTTGTGGGACATTATAGAAAACCCACCAGATGTGAGTAGATGGGATCCTGCTGATGATGATGATAACGAAAAGTTACAAGACTTTAAACTGAAGAATGAGCAGGCTTTATGCATCATAGGACTGACTCTCTGTGATCAGCAGCTTGTCCATATTCGTGGAGAAGAAAATGCTGCAAACTGCTGGGAGAACCTCAGGAAGATTTATGTTCGGGACAGTGTAGGAGCACATATAAATCTTACACGGAAGCTTTTTCGAACGCATCTTCAGAGGAATGGAGATATGTTAGTTCATTTAAACTGTATGAAGAGCATTTTTCAAGATTTGCAAGAAAAAGAGCTTATATTTAATGAACTGCAACAAGTCTACATAATATTATCTTCATTAGATCAAAGCTATGATGACTATGTGACTTCGTTAGAGGTATTGCCAAAAGAAAGCCTCTCATTAACCGAGATTACAGGCAGGCTACTAGAAGAAGCCAGAAGAAGGCGTGAGCGTGACGAGCTGAGAGAAGATAAGAAAGAAGAGAAATTATCTTCAAAGTTTGAAAGAAACCAGCAAAGCAAAGTAAAGCACCTGGAAGAAGAGAATTTATCTTCAACGGCATACACAATTAAAAAGTGTTTTAATTGTGGAGGCAGAGGACATTTGGCAAGATTCTGCAAAAAGAGAAAAAGCCAGAATGTAAAAAAGCCAAAGAAAGCATTTGAACTAGCCACGTTTAGCAACTCTGATGTGAAGAATAATTTATGGGTGGTTGACAGTGGCGCATCCCACTGCATCACAAGAGATAAGACAAAATTTATAAAAATGTCTACAAGCTCTCAACATATATCTCTTGCTAACGGCTGGAACCTGAAAGCGAAAGGTCAAGGTTTTGCACGTTGTCCGTACATAAACCAGGATATAAAAATGTTGTATGTACCGCAACTAAAGTTTAATTTGCTTTCAGTAAGGGTATTAGATAAATTAGGTTATGTAATTACTTTTAAGGATAATAATTGCATAATTGAAAAAGATAACAAAAGGGTAACTGCAGCTTTAAATGGAACATTATATGTATTAGATAATAGTAAGAAAGGGGAGGCTCAAACTGTATTTAATAATATAAAGCCTCATGAAGAATGTATCCATTTATTGCATAGGCGTTTGGGGCATGTAAATTTTAAAATGCTAAAACGTACAGTTGAGTTATCTGAAGGAATAAGGTTAAAACCTTGTGATAAATATTTGCGTTGTAATGTTTGCTGTGAAGATAAGAGCAAAGTATTGCCTGCAAATAGGCTAAATGGTTTCAAAACAAAAGAACCTTTAGAAGTAGTATTTGCAGACATAATAGGTCCAAAGAAACCCAGTATGGGAGGTGCTAGATATATACTGAGCATTATGGACCATTATTCTAGATATGGGTTTTGCTATTTAATGAAAAGCAAAACTGAAACATATCAACATTTTTTCAATTGGCTTAGGTTTGCTGAAAGAAAGTCTAAACGACAACTGATAACCCTGGTGACAGATAATGGCACGGAATTTGTTAATAACAAATTCCAGAACAGACTTAAGATATCTGGAATAGAGCATAAGAAGTCTGCTCCATACAGGCCAGAACATAACGCTTTTATTGAAAGAAGAGGCCAAACACTACAGGCAATGGTTAGAACAATGTTAAATGATTCTGGGTTACCTGATTCTTTGTGGGGGGGAGGCTACAATGTGTGCTAATAACATATTGAACAACGTTGTTAATACAACAACAGGTGAAATACCATTTACCAGATGGCATGGCAGGAAACCTGATCTAAGTTACCTGCACACATTTGGTGCACCAGCATGGGTGCATATTCCTGCACAACTCAGAAAAAAAGGGCAACATAGAGCTAAAAGATTTTTCTTCGTTGGTTATCAGGCAAACCATAGGGCATATAGATTTTGGGAGAAAGGCACATCTAAAGTGTTATGTAGTGCTAGTGCCCAATTTCTAGAACATGAAGGATGGGAGAAATTAGAACAGGATGCCAATAAAGATGTAATTATTGAATCCTATAGAAATCCCATTAGTTATCCCTGTAATTTTAAAAATAAAGTAAAGAGACAAATACAGGATTAAATAGTGCCCATAAAGGAAGAAACAGATTCAATAGCTGAACAGGATGAGGAAGATGAACAGGTAGTAGTTCAACAAAGTCCTCCTGTAAGCCCTGTAATTCCCAGAAGAACTACACGTGTATCTAGACCGCCTGATAGGTACCAGGCTAACACAGTGTGCCAGATTAATCAAGTTCCTAATTCTGTTGAAGAAATTAAAAAGTATCCTAATAAGGAAAAAGAAAAATGGTATGCAGCAATGAATAAGGAACTGAATTCATTAAATGATATGAAGGTGTATGAAAATGCCAAATTACCTGTAGGAAAGAAATCCATTTGCTGCAAATGGATTTTTAAGGTAAAAACAGATAAAGATGGTAATTTAATCCATAAGGCAAGGTTAGTAGCCCAAGGTTTTAGGCAGAATGCTAATGACTACGATGAGGTGTTTGCACCTAGTCTTAAGGCAGCAACCTTGAGAGCAGCTTTAGTGTGGGCAGCTAGTAAAAACTATATAGTTAACCATCTAGATGTGGAAACTGCTTACTTGCACGCCCCATTAAAACATATTATTTATATGAAAAAACCTGTTGATATTAAAAGTGAAAATAAGGATAATAATGATTGTTGGTTGTTAAAGAAAAGCCTCTATGGTCTTAAACAATCAGGCTATGAATGGAACCAGTATATTGTAAAGGAACTAGACAATATAGGATTTAAAGCTGGTTTAGCCGATCCATGTCTGTTTAAGAGGGAGACAAATGGGAAAGTATCATTATTATTACTATTCACAGATGATATTGCTTTGATAACTGAAACTAATGATGAAGCAAATAAAATAATAGCATCATTAGGAAAGAGAATAAAGATCAAGCAATTAGGGGAGATAAAGAAGTATCTCGGTTTGAATATAAAGAAAACACGGAAAGGTTTTAAGATATCTCAGGAAGATAAGATAAGCAAATTGCTAAAAGATTACAAGATGGAGCTTTGTAAGCCAGCTAAGACTCCAATGAGTCAGGAGTTTAGCAACACTGATGTACAAAGCCCTGAGTTTGATAAGGTGATTTATCAATCTTTAATTGGTAGTTTGAGTTATATTAGTAATTGGTCTAGACCAGATATATCGTACTGCGTGAATCAGTTGGCTAGATTCAATTCTGCACCATGTGAAAGACACTGGAATGCAGCTAAGAGGATATTAAGATATCTTAAAAAGACAATGAATTATTCATTGTATTTAGAACCAAAGGGTGATTTAATTTTGAGTGCTTATGCAGATGCTAGTTTTGCATCAGAAAGAGACACTAGAAAGTCGACTTCAGGAACAGCCATAATGCTGGGTAAGACATTAATAGGCTGGAAGTCAATAAGACAACAGCATATAAGTTTGTCTACTATGGAGGCAGAATTCTCCTGTTTATCACTGTTATGTACAGAATTAATAATGTATAAACAAATGTTAATTGATATAGGTATAACAGTAGATTATCCTATAATTATACATGAAGATAATCAGGCAGCAATTCAAATGGCCACAAATATTGGAGTAAAAACAAGGAGCAAGCATACAGATCTAAGATATCTAAACGTGAGACAATCTGTAAAAAGTAAGATGATTCAGCTAGAGTACTGTTTGTCGGAGGACAATTTAGCTGATAATTTTACTAAAGCCCAAGGTGCCAGTAAGCACCAGGAGAGTTGTGAAAATATGGGGTTAGATTGTAAAGTATTATATATTTATTTCACCCAAAAGGGGAGTATGTTAGGTATAACATTGATACCAAATATGGTTTGGGTGAATAAATATATAAAACTTAGATATCATGGTTTAAGTGCTTATCACTTTAAGCACAATGCAGCAGGCAATTAGCCGATTAAGGGTGCGGTTAGAAGTTACAATATAAGGAAGCATTAGAAGCTGGAAAGACTGTCTTTCTGTAACTGTGTGCTGCTGCGACTAACTGTGTCACTGCGACTAACTGTGATTACTGACTGTGAGTGCCTGTGACTGAACTGTTTTTGTTTGCTACTGTATGCTGAATATCCAGCGTTTGTTTCTCTGGAGAGTGAAACCGGAGGAGGAGAAGATATCTTTATCGGCTGATAAAGATATTGCAAGGACTCTTAACTGGACTATACTAGTGAGTCTTACTGGATGGAAATACTGTGAATGAATTAATGGACTGAATGACAATGCTTAAACTCTAACTGGATTAAAAACTATTTAAACTACAAACAGTGTTTGTGTTCAGTGTGTGTATACTCTGGGGCCCTTCCGCTCTCCTTTGGTTGCCTGGCTTGACTACTGCTGAAATACTCTTCTAGGGGTTAATCCTCAAACCCTAACACCTGGTGCCTCAACTACTAGACCAAACTGGCTCTATATACTTCATATGTATATACCCATGATGGTGAACCTATGGCACGTGTGCCACAGATGGCATGCAGAACCATTTGTGCGGGAAGGCGAGCCCCAGGCAAACTTACCTCATTGCACATGCACGCGTCTCCCAGCTGATTTTCGGGCCTTTTTCAGCCTGCCAGAGGCTTGAGAGAAGCCTCTGCAGGCTTTGCAGGCCGAAAAATGGGCCCATTTTGTCACTTCCAGTATTAATACTGGAAGTGACGAAACGGGCCCATTTGTCAGCCTGCAAAGCCTGTAGAGGCTTCTGTCAATTTTCTGGCAGGCTGAAAAAGGCCTCAAATGGGCCAAAAATCAGCTGGGAGGCGCAGTGCAGGTAAGGGGGCATGGGGGATATCATGCACGCATGCGCAGGGAGCGTGGGGGGCACGCATATTGACTTCTGGGTGCTGGCACGCAAGCAATTTTTGGCACAGGAGCCCCAAAAGGTTAGCCACTACTGGTATATACAATCATGTTGTCAGGCATTAATTGTCCTTGGGCAGACTAGGTACATGTGAGAAGCTAATTATACATAGGTAGTCCTTGACTTGCAACCATAATGGAGCCTGCTCATTACAATTGTAAGTTATGGCAAGCATTAACTGAGGCACCCACATGATCACCATGCTTAATGACCACAATCCCTGCTCTTCCCATTGCGGGTCGTTAAGTGACCCTGCAGCCCATTTCATTAGTAATTCGTATTTGTCCCTGAAAGAAAGGTGTTATCAAGCCAATTTGATGCTTTCCTAAATAAAAGCAATTGTTTTGGAAGATGGACTTTACTCTTTTCTTTTTAAATGGATTTCATTTCACTTGGAAAAATGACAGGCGTTTTCTTCAAACTGATCTTCATGCCATAACAACATGGTGCATCGTGAGCACAGAAATTTCATTTCTTTCCTCATGGAAGCAAATGCTTTCTATAATTTTAAATAGTAAATACTGTAGGTAAATAGTATTCTCATCAACCTCACACCCAAATACCATGCATTCATAGATCTCCAGCTGTTTTAAGTATCAAAGTAGAGCTCAATAAAGTATATCTCAGAAAACTGCATGATTTTTAGCCCTGTTATTCTCCTCACTTTTTTGCCATTTTGCACAATAGCTATGCACAATAACTATAGAGGTAGCCCTCGATTTATGACCACAATTGAGCCCAAAATTTATATTGAGACATTTGTTAAGTGAATTATGCCCCAACAGTTACGTGAATCACTGCAGTTGATAATTTAGTAACCCAGCTGTTAAGTGACTCAGGCTTCCCAGTTGACTTTGCTGATCAAAAGGTGACAAAGGGTGATCACATTACCCCAGGACACAGCAATAGTCATAAATATGAACCAGTTGCCACACCTCTGAATTTTGACCACAATTATGGGGATGCTGCAAAGATTGTAACTGTGAAAATGGTCATGTTACATTCCCAGTATTGTTGTAACTTTGAACAGTCCCTAAATGAACTTTGTAAGTCAAGGACTACCTGTATACTCCTAGCTTACTTTAAGGGAGATTCTCAGTCATCCAGGTCATAGTTGTCCCAAAGATGCTTTTTCAAGAGGCAATTGGACTTTCTTGTTTTTCTTGAGGTTTTGTTTCTCATCCAAAAACCTTCTTCAGCTCTGACTGGATGATGGGGAATGGAAAGATTTATGACTGGACTGTGTAGTATACATTAAGGAAGACAGAAGCCTTAATACTGAAGTTTACAGAAAATCCACAGACAGAAATCAATATTTACTTTTTGATTCTCACCACCCACTGGAGCACAAAATGGGAGTTATCAGAACCCTACATCACTGAGCTGAAGGCCTGCCTACCAGCAAAGATGAGAAAGAAAAAGAACTGAAACATATTAAGGAAGCCCTAAGAACATGTGGCTATCCCAAGTGGGCCTTCATCAAATCTCAAAAAAGATCCAAAAAGAGCCCTTCCATAACAGACAGAGAATAATAAACGAAGCAATGGTGTCATACGTTGCAGGAATATCTGAAAAGTTCAAGAGGATCTTCAGCCAACACAATATAGTGCACATTTCAAACCCAAGACTACACTAAGGCAGAAGCTTGTACATTCCAAGGATAAAACACCCAAACACAAACTGAGCAACGTGGTATATGCAATACAAAGCATTGAGCCATGTTCAGATCTGTAGATTGGGGAAACAAAGCAACCACTTCATAAACGCATGGCACAAAGTAGGAGAAGAAACCCATCAGGACTAGGTTCAGCAGATCATCTGCATTTTAAAGACAAAGGCCTCGCTTTTGAAGACAGCAAAATCCACATTTTGGACAGAGAGGATTGCTGATTTGAAAGAGGGGTCAAAGAGGCCATCTATCAAAATTGAACAGAGGAGGGATATGACATCATCTATCTCCAATCTACAACACAGTTCTTTCAACAGTTCCAAGAAGGCTCCACACCCATTTGCACTACCCAGGTGACTCTGGTGACACAGATAAACCTCCAGGTGACCTCTCCTTAAAATAATGTAAATGACCAACTGTCTGCAAGGAGTATAAATCTTCCCATTCTCCACCATCTAGTCAGAGTGGAAGATGATTTTTGATGAGAAGCAAAACCTCAAGAAAAACAAAGTCCAGTTGCCTCTTGAAAAAGCACCTTTCGGACAGTCCAGGATGAACACAAAGGGGATGAAATTTAGTTATATGGAAATGTTGCTTTCATATTTTTAAGAGTCAATGAAATTTACATCCAGATGCTTTAGTTCCACAAGTTTCTTTCAATTAAAAAATAGAAATGCTTGCACTCAGCTACTATTATAGATAAAATATATATGCATATATTTATCCTCTCAAAGATTTATAGTATCACAACAAAATTCTCCAGTCATTTCTTAGGGACTTAATATGAGATCTCCATAAATGCTGCCAGACTGAACAAAAATTAAACCACCTTTCAGTTCTATTTTTCTTAAAGCAATGTAAATCAACAAAAATATTAAAACAAGTATTCTAGAAGTACAAATGTTTATCACAGTAAATAATGCTGTAGAATGTACGCATATAAAGTAGTTCGTATTACTGGGATTCTGAGGTTTAGAAATCTTCGTAAATCGAAGAGTTGCAACCATCACAACATTCCCGATACAGGCTTACAGGTCATGAATTACGGGACCGCCTAAAGTAGTATGGATGCCCAGGAAATGGACGGTCAAGACTAGATGCGATTATTTTTATTGTTTAAAAACGTTTGTAAAATTCTCCGTAGATAATCCAGAAATCACCTTAAGTGAAGGTGCAGATATACCGGGCCACCATTTTATAGAAAACGACTCCCACTTTCTTTGGATGGGGGGGCCGGGGGGGGGGAAGCTTGGCGAGAAATTCTGAATAGGAAACAGAAGACGCAAGGCAAACGAGCGCCTATCCGCGGGGCGGGGCGGAGTCACGGCGGGAAAGCTTTTCGCTCCTAGACAGATTTTCCCCCTCCCCCACTTTCATAGGGAAGGCGCTTAGCCGAGTAACCCGTTCATTGGCCAGACTGCGCATCCATCAAGCAGCACCGGGCCAACCCTCCCGAAGACAAACGCAGCACCCCTGTTGGTTAAAACGCCTGTTACTTCATACCCCGGATCTCAACGTTCTGACGCTGTTCACTGCCTCAAGCTTTCACTCATTCGGCCGTCACTCACTTGAGGGCTCCGCCCAAGATGCAAGCCCCGCCCTCTTCCCAACGGTGCCTCACGGCTCAGTCAATCAGGTTCCCAATCATACCGAAACCACACCCTCTCCCGAAGAATCACTGGCTCTCGGTTAACGCGCTCCCCGCCAAGACTGTTTCCCGTGGTCGCTCACCTGGGGAAAGTAACAGCTCGGTACGAAACCAACTTCCCCCTCCCTGGTTTGTACCCCCTCACGGCCACCGCTTCTGCGCAACGCCCGCCAAAACAGCTTTCTAGTGCGCACGCGCTAGCCCCTCCGCCCCCTTCCCAGCTTCACCGCGCTGGCGTGAGGCGCGCGCACCTCCTTACTATCTTCCTCGACAACCGTTCCTCTCTTCGGCGTAATATTTCAAAACGCATGCGCATATGTACAATATGCCTCACCGTGTACGTCTGCCTGGAAGCAAATTTTATACATAAAACGATCTTTTCCCCCCCTTCTAACCTGGCATGTACCTTCACCACCACAGGGATGGATATAGTTCTAACCACCGACCTAAACCCGTATACAACACGAACTTAATTCCCGCCTCTATGATAATGAATGAAGAGAAGATGGACCAATCTCTAAAAAGATGGCTGGTCGTAAAAGCCAATCAGAACAACTTATGCTCCGAATCCTCCAATGAGAAAGAAACAATATGAAGGAGAAGGGTGTTACCTTGCAACTGGAGCTCTAGGAGTACAGGGCGGGAAAATTCACCAAATCAAAGGAGTGACAGAGGTCCAACCAATAGAAAGACAAAGGAGGTGGGACAATGGAGAGGAAACAAGCGTAACTTTACGTATTCGTCCACTAAGGAGGCAGACTATTTGCCTATTGACCAATAGCCATCGACTAAAGCTACACAGCCATCCAATAACAATGGGCAGGGGTGGGTGCTGATAATGAGGCGACGACGCACGGGTGACTCTGCCCCTTTCGGTATCGGGTGCAGTGAGAGGGAGCGTCGTCGTTCGTGAAGAAGGTCGGCCTTGCCCATTTGCTACCGCCAAGATGTCCAAATCTGAGGTAAGAGCCTACAACGGGCCGTTTTATTTTGTTTTTACGACTCTATACCAGTGGCTTGTTTTTGTGGAATTATGTTTCCTTTGCCTTTAGGGATCGTCTGATTATGGGTGCGATCTGTCGCCTAACGCAGTAAGTGTTACAAATACCGTTTTTCTCCTCATTCCCGCTACTGAAATGCATTGTTTTCCTTTTGCGCTCATATTTTTCCGCCGCTTGCCCGCGTTTGGCTTTTCTGATTCACCTTTATAATAGGTCTTTTTCTCCGGTTGGGCCTACTTCCCTTCCCCCCCCCCAGGACCTGGCAAACTGCGCATGCGCGCTGTGTTGCTAGTTTAGGCGCCATCTTTTCCAGTGCGTGGCGTTCGCAGCGGCCATCTCCTGCGCTTGTCATGGCTGCGCTTGCGCCATGCAATGAATCGCACGCCTGCGCACTTCCACGGAGCAGTTCGGAGTTTGCGTGGGGGGGGGATGGGAAGATGCGAAAGCCACGTGCTCCTTTGCTTTGTCTCTGGTAGCTGGTTTCTCGGCCTTTCACGTTTCTGTGCAAACGGAAAGAGGCGGCCTGGTGGCTCTAATTCCTTTTCCTTCATTTTTAATGGGTTGAGAAGAGAATGATGCCCATTCTGAACCAAGGCTTGTGCCCGAGGAAGCTCCAGTTAAAAGCTTTAAAATTTTGAAAGCACCTACATTGACAAATGGGTGCCTGAGAAAGTATGTTTCATCAGCCATTGTATGTGTTTCATTCTCATAAGTTTTGAAATTGCTACAATGTTGGAAATTGGAACGTAATCTCCCCCCCCTCCCCAAAATGGTATGTTTACTCTTGCTGGAAACACTAAAATGCACCTAATTTGGGGAGATGGGGTACATTTATTATGACAGTACTGATACTTTTGCTAGGCCTAATATAAGCACATTCCTGCATTGCCTTAAAAGACAATCCGTTGTATATCTCCTTTTGAGGGCATATCAGAATAGTGGCTTTGTTCCTAAAATATTATTCCTTTTGATGTGTAACAATACAATAGCAGCCAGCAATGTACAGTAAATGCTTTAGATACCTTAATTGCATTGGATGTGCATGCTAGTGTTAATGTTCTACTTGTCTTGGGATTCTGTATACAAGCAAAGCCATTGATGTAGGGTGAAAATTTGCATTTTATGACACCAGAATGGATAAAAGGAAAGAAGGCTACATTGTCTGAGTGATCCCTAAATTACAGGTAGTCATTGATTTATAACCATTATACTTACTACCATTGTAGTATCCCCTTGTCACACAATCAAACTTTGGATGTGGTAACTAGCATGTATTTATGAAGACTGTCCTGAGGTCATGTAATCACCTTTTGTGACCTTTCAAGCAAAGTCAAGCCAGATTCACTTAACCATATTACTAACTTAACTGCAGTGATTTACTTAATTGTGGCAAGAAAGGTTGTAAAATGGGGAAAATTCACTTAACTGTCTTGCTTAGCATTTGACAAATTCGGTTGAAGATCAAGGACTATCTGTACTTAGGTTTTGCTGTTAAGATAAAAACAGAACCAAAGAGAAAGCTCAGGTGTCAGAAATTATTTTTCAGGTTTTATGAGCTTGGTTCTGGTGCTACTCACAACAGCTACATTGCTTGTGCATGTGCTTAAAAGCACTTCCTATTTCTTAAATAGCTAATTTCTGCAAATCTGTACTTTTTACCTGGTTCTGGCTGATGGGACTTGGTATTCTTATACGCTGAATAAATCATGCTTATTTTCATTATGGCTCCCCACCATTATACACTGTGATCATATCCTTCCTAGTGTTGCCTACTTTTCTGTTTCAGTCCCCCAAGGAACCTGAACAACTGCGAAAACTGTTTATTGGTGGCCTGAGTTTTGAGACAACAGATGAGAGCCTTCGCAATCATTTTGAGCAATGGGGCACACTTACAGATTGTGTGGTAAGTATGTCAGCTTGTATCAAGATAAGCAGCAAACAGATTTAATAAATATGTGTACTTTAGCTGAATTAAGATATAGGAAGTCTACAATAGTCAAGAAAAGAGAAGAAAATCTCCCAACAACTATATTAAGTACTAATGTTGCCTTTAGTATATCACTATCCTATTTCTAAAAAACAGGGCAATTGATTTTTCTAAATTAAACATTGCCTGCATCAGGTGCATTTCTTGCAATTGTGTATTTTAGAGCAAAAATGTATATTGTTCTTAGGTAATGAGAGACCCAAATACTAAGCGCTCCAGGGGGTTTGGATTTGTCACTTACTCAACAGTGGAAGAGGTTGATGCTGCCATGAATGCCAGACCACACAAGGTTGATGGGAGAGTTGTTGAACCAAAGAGAGCAGTATCTAGAGAGGTAAGAAAAACTACTGTTGGGTGCATAGTCAACAGATTCAAAGTCTTAGCGAAAATGCTGGAAGCCCAAAATACCGCAGTCACGTATCCTACACAGAACATTGATAATATGGTTGGCTTAATAGTACTACTGCATTTGGCATCTTTAGTTTAAATTTATTTATTTGTAAATTTTATTGTTTTTATGATTTTTGCTATGAGCTGTGCAAAGTTAAAGTATATAACTTGGATGTCCATAAGTTTTTTTAAATAAGTTCTCCTTTTTAAAAAAAAAGAATCCATGAATTGCATTTGGGGTGAAAACACAGAATTTAGTGTTAATTGTTCCTCCCTTCCTTCTACTCTACTAATATGTTGGCTGAGATTGAAGTAATTTTTTTTGCACTGCCAGGTTGGAGAAATTTGGGGTTATGGTATGTTAAAATTTGAAGTGGATAGGCTTGAATTTTTAAATACTAATGTCTTTAAGATGCATCATGCGTTCTCTGGCAAAATGGATAATCACCAAGCAGCCACAAATATTAACAGTTTAAAATGTGTTTGTCCTGTCTCATAGGACTCCCAGAGACCTGGAGCACATTTGACAGTGAAGAAAATCTTTGTTGGGGGGATTAAGGAAGATACAGAGGAACACCATTTGAGGGACTACTTCGAACAGTATGGCAAAATAGAAGTTATAGAGATAATGACTGATCGTGGCAGTGGCAAAAAGAGGGGGTTTGCCTTCGTTACTTTTGATGATCATGACTCTGTGGACAAGATTGTCAGTAAGCATCTTATTTCATCCTTTCAGCTATGCCCTAACTTGTTCTGTTTTCTCTATATGTAGCTTCTATAGAGATTTTGATGCCATTTTTTTATCTTTTCGTGTCTAGTTCAGAAATACCATACTGTAAATGGACATAATTGTGAAGTCCGAAAGGCTTTGTCAAAACAGGAAATGGCCAGTGCCTCTTCCAGTCAGCGAGGTAAAGTGTGCAGTATTTGAACACAGAAACATTTTGCAGTGACATTTTCCAGGAATGCCACATGTTGTTGTTGTTCATAGGTCGCAGTAGCTCTGGAAGTTTTGGCAGTGGACGTGGAGGTGGATTTGGCGGTGGTGACAATTTCAGCCGTGGTAGCAATTTTGGAAGCCGTGGTAAGTAAGGTTTTTGAAGATTTAAAATTCATTTTAAGGTCTTAATCAGAATAAGGACTTAAAGGAATACATTGTTGCATCTTATTACTGGGCTTCTTTCTGGGATTAAGCTGTACTTTGGATGTGTAGCTTTTCTATATGTTTTTTTTTTTTTTTACACAAATGCCAAACTTATGTGTGTGAATGACTATATCAGAAGTTCACCATAAATCTGAAATAAGATCAATATGTTAATATTTTATTTTTTTCTCAGGTGGGTTTGGTAGCCGCAGCGGTGGCGGCAGTGGCGGTGGAGGAGGAGGATACGGGGGCAGCGGAGATGGTTATAATGGGTTTGGCAATGATGGTAAGTTCATACAGCTTTTGAAAAAGCTGCTATTTTCCATAAGATATCATACAACGACATGTTGATTTATTTTAAGGGTATATGTACCTTTAGTATTGCATACATAAAATTGTAAAAAATGTTAAAATAGTCTTCGAGATTTGTAAAATACACAATTTGCAATGTTCTGCAATTCAGTATCTTATTTGCTTTGTAGGTTATGGAGGCAGTGGCCCTGGATATTCTGGAGGAAGCCGGGGTTATGGTGGCAGTGGAAGCTATGATGGATACAACAACGGCGGGGGCGGCTTTGGTGGTGGCAGTGGGGGTAAATATCAATTTGATTTTGAGCACCAAAATTATTTTATCTAGTACAGTTTTTGCTGGACCGATAATGGTGTTACAATAGGGAATAAACTGCCAGAGCAAATATGTCTAGACCAGTAAAAGCAAATCTATGAAGGGCACCAACTGACATTCCTTGAAGTTTTGGTGACATGCTAGCATTCACCAACACCTGAAACTATTCTTAAAAGCATGCCCCATTCTAACTTGATTTGCAGAGGCTGCATAAAAATGGCCTGGGTTCTTCAGGAGTAGGGGACTGGCTCCCCATAGCCACCTTTTAAAAGTTTTATTTTTTTTAAGCAGTAAGGCCTTGTGCAATTTTCAGAGGCTGTGTGAGAGCTTGGTTGTCAGAGCAATTGCACCATTCCCCAGGGGTTACACTCCTTGGGGAGCAACACAAAGTGGTCTTTGAGTATCATTAGTGCTAAGGCCGAAGTTGAGGCCCAGGCTTGCACTTTAGATTCAGTCTCAAAGCTGCTGATTGCTGCTGTTCAAGGTGACCTAGATGGAGAAGAGTAGAAAATGGTGGAGTGGGGAGGCATTGTACCACCACAGTCAAGTTAGGAAATTTCTGACATGGCCACCCTAAAAGGTTTCTTCAGGTCTAGAGAGTTGCAAAAATAAAAAACCAAATATTTGCTGCCTTCTAGTTGTATTAATTTTTGCGGTTTGTTAGGCTTAGGATGCATCTTCATTTAAATATGCTCAGTATAGTTGGGAAAATATCTAGACAGGTATGAAAGAATTTTATAGATGAAATATTTGGGGTTTGTAAATTCTTGGATGATTTTTACTCTGTTCAGGAAGCAACTTTGGAGGTGGAGGAAGCTACAATGATTTTGGCAGTTACAGCAGTCAGTCTTCAAATTTTGGGCCCATGAAAGGAGGAAACTTTGGAGGGAGGAGCTCTGGCCCTTATGGTGGAAGTGGTGGTAAGTGTATGATCTAATTGACTAGAGGGAAAATGGATCACATTAATTTCTAGTAGAATTCTTGAATGATTGATATGAAAAACTGAGGTCAGTCCTCACAGTTTCCTCATTCTTTTTATAAAAGATCTTAGTCCATTTTTTCGAAACAGTTTTCTTTTTTTACCCATTCCCATTTAAGATAACTAACTTATTCTTTTTAGGTGGCTATGGGGGCTCTGGTAGTGGCAGTAGCTATGGTGGTGGAAGGCGGTTTTAATTCCTAGGTAAGACTTCCTCCATTTGCTCATGGATAAATATGCAGTTCTAAATGAATTGTAATAGTAACTCATAAAGTGGCTGAGCAAGTTATTGTAGTTTAAGCATATTTGGAATAAAATGCAGATGTTAAAGCTAATAAATGGACTGGCAATCGGGGGAACAACTTGATATTGGATTATAGCCTTGAGTCTCAATATGTTTAGATTAACAACTTTATTCCATATTATTCAACAGGAAACAAAGCTTAGCAGGAGAGGAGAGCCAGAGAAGTGACAGGGAAGCTACAGGTTACCACAGTTGTGAACTCAGCCAAACAGAGTTGTGGCAGGGTAGAACTGCCTCATGAAGACATGTGTTAGACAAGCGCTTGTTTGCAAACATCAGGACTGTATTTGTGACTAACTGTGTATAACAGGATATTTTAGTTTTTGTGTTCTGTGGAAAGTGCAAAGCATTCCAACCAGGGGTTTTATGTAGATTTTTTTTTCCACACCCATGCTGTTGACTGCAAACTGTAATAGACTGATCATGACGCTAAATAAATGTGTCTTTTTTTTTAAAGTGTGCTGTGTAAAGTTAGTTTACTATAAGTTAATGTACATTGATTTTCACTAAATGGAAAAGATTAGTGAAGAGTCAAATAGCAGAGAATGATTCTCAGAATGCCAAGGAATCTTTATATTCAAAGCCAAATATATTGATTTTGTGTTTAGCTTCATGAAAAACAAATTTGCAGAAATTTCCTCAATGAAGGACCACTTCCAAAATGTATTCCTTATTTAAGTAAGGACATCATCTTGGTAGTTTGACAATTGTTCTTTACTGTTTGCTTTTTCAGCTCATGTCTTCCCTTTTTTTCTGGTTGAGTTTAAAGAGTGCCAGTGACTGAGGCAGATTTTATATGCTGAATTAAAGACAAAAAGTTTTGGCCAT
This sequence comes from Notechis scutatus, assembly GCF_049901735.1. Taxonomy (NCBI): domain Eukaryota; kingdom Metazoa; phylum Chordata; class Lepidosauria; order Squamata; family Elapidae; genus Notechis; species Notechis scutatus. The sequence goes on from NC_142010.1 coordinate 141,122,327, forward strand.
ATCAGCATATAGGCATAGCAGCTCAATTTAACAAGGAGCTTGAAATGGGACATTTGGCAAATACGTCACTACTAGAGCCTGCTATGCTTACAATATCTCTAGGCAGTTATTCAGTTAGACCTAAGTCGCTCCAAATACAGCATCAACATTTTATCTGTACTATAGAAATTTCAATTTCTTGGGCTTGACAGCAAGAGAACCAGTCAACTGTCATAAGCTGTGAAATTTCCCATAACTGGGATGTTGATACCAGATTGCTTTGGCTCACTTGCAGTCTCATTTTTATAATAAAAAATAGGAAACAGATTTCCCACTGAAGAGACTAACAAAATACATGACTTTTAATCCACTACTAGCTGAATGCATAAATTAATATTTCAAATGTTAACATTTGCTAAAATTAATAAGATGCAGATGGACAGCAAACAAATTTAATAAAATGGATAAAAGTATTCCAACTAGTGGTGGTGGTGGATGGTCACAAGATTGTGCAGGGTAGTTCATATAATTGATATCTGTTAGGCAAAAGTTTTATTACAAATCTATTGGTCTAAATTAAAATTTCACAGTGCTCTCTTCTCAAAAGTAGACTAGATTTTGTATTGAGTTCTACCATGAGGAAAATAGTGTGAATCTTATTATGGCACTCTTAAGCTAATTTTGTGGTATTAAAAGTGCTACTAGTTTGTTACTTGAGGCACTTGAAGTAACCTAATTATCCCCAAATTGGTACATTTCTGTGAGGGAGCCAAAAAGGTTCTCATCTCTGATAAAGTTCAGTTGCATTTTGAAACTCCAGAAATAAATTGTTTCTATTTTATGAAATACATTTCATGTATTTCCCCACTTAATGCAACTCCTACCATACAAAATGGGTACACCGGCTCCTATTTTCTGGTTTTCCATTAAACAATAGTAGTATGTTTCTGTTCCATGAGATGGATGTAGAAATGTACTTAAAAATTGGAGGGGTATAGCTAATGTCATGGAATTGCATTATACTTTGGGCAATCAATCTTCTGTCAGATCTGAATACACCTGTAGCATTTCTATCTTAGTGTCTTACAAAATAAGACAAATGTGTGCTTAAATATGTTAATGATTGCAATGGTGCTTGTATGTGGTGTGTATACAAGTGTATTTATATATAAAACTTCTGATAAGTGACTGGCTTAATTTAGAATGCAAAATTAACAGTCCTGATGGGTTTTTCCATGGCTGAGTTTGCAGTAGCAGGTGGATCCTGACAAGACCTCAGGATTCATGAAATAATACTCGTTTTTGGCATGGTAGCATAACCACAACAAAGGAGAGCACACCAGGACCCGAAAACTAAGTAGCATTACAAAACCGGGAGGCATGCAGATGTTTGAGCTACTAGGAACGGCTAGCAAGCATAGCTCCGAATGGCTTCCAGATCAGACGCTACTACAGCTGAGAGTAGACACGTGTTTTGAGTCAAGTGGACAGATAAGCCAGGTGCAGGCTTCTGCTGACTAGAAGGGAGTACTCAGTGACCATCGGAAGGAGTCAGACGAGAGTAAGGATCCTTCCTCTTAGGACTAGCAGAAGGAAGGAAAGGTTATATTACTGTACTGGTAGGTAAGAACAGATTTTACTTACGTCCTATACAGTTTTGTTATCCTACTAAACTTTCTCCAAGACTGAGTTTACCTTGTAAATACCAGTCTAGCTATCTTTTAATTCACCCAGTGCTGTAATATGCAAGCAGTAGATGGATAGAACGTTACTAATTATATATTTTACTGTCACAGGCCTGGCAACATCGTTAATGAAATGTACTTTAATAAAACAATGCTTTTTCCATCCCTCTTTGTGTGGCCTTGTTGACTTAAAACAATTTTAGCATAACACAGTGCACTGGCTGTGCTGCTATAAAGGCAGAGGAATTTGTGGGGGTGGGTGGGAATGCTTATATAAAGTATGAATAGGGATTAAGTATGGGCAGCATTTAATTTTTCTTCCTTTTTGTAGGAAAAGAAGGGAGTGTCCGGTGCTAAAATGCCTTTGTTCCTGACAGATGGACTGTCTTTGGATTTCCTTTTTCTTTTTAAAGGTAAAAACAATGCTAAATTGGGGTAATAAGGTTTCCAAAACACGCTAACACACAATAAATGAGTTTGTGCTATAATTCAACTTGAGAGGCAGGTGATATAGTGGTGAATTTTTAATGTTTACAGGTAGAGCCCAAAATTTCTATTGTTAAGTGAATTTCCCCCATTTTACGACCTTCCTTGCCACAGTTGTTAAGTGAATCACTACAGTTGATAAGTTAGTTACCCAGCAGTTAAGTGAATCTGGCTCCCCCGTTGACTTGTGAGAACATCACAAAAGGTGACCGCATGACCTTGGACGACATAGCAAAGGTCATAAATATGTATCAGTTGCTTAGCATCTGACTTGATTACATGATCATGGGGATGCTGTAAAGATCATAACTGAAAAATGATTATAAGTCACATTTTTTAGTGCTGTTTTAACTTTGAATGGTCACTAAACAAACTTGTACATCAAGGTCTACCTGTACTTATTTAATATAGTGGTGAAAGTTAAAATAACTATTAGGAAATGGGGATTGTGTCCAAAAGTGCACTGTGCTCCCTACCATAATTTATCTGATTTTAAAATTTATTATTACTATTTGTCTTGCAGGACTCCTCAGCTTGATGTACCATAAACCTTTCAAAGAAAGTTACATTGCTACTAGGTAGCTCTACATATAATCTATTGTTATGAATAGATTTATTTAATAAAACGGTTTTTGATATAAATGTCTTGTCTACCTTTTTGTGACTTGTTAACATTGCTTCCAATAAGATGTTAGAATGTGTTTCTTCAGAATGGACAAGCTTCTATGATAGCACACCAGTATTAGTCTGAGGGACACACTAACAGATATTTTCGTAAACATTTTCTCTACAGTGAATAATCCTGGTAATTTTACTTACAGTATATGTTCTTATAAATTAGCTTCCCTAAAATCATATTAGAAATGCAAGCTTGCGGGTCATGAAGCCATTTTGCTTCTTGAACCAGTTTTAAAAATAGATTTTGGGTTTTACCGATCAGATATATTTGTTATCATAGAAATGGCTATTCTATTATGTAAAAGTAAAAAGTTAAGGTATGATGTTAATGCTTTACTGCACCAAAGGGAGTTGGAAGTCAATGCCTTTTCTTTCTTTTTCCCGTTTTTGTCCTCACTTCCCTTTTCCCCATTTCTCTTATTATTTGGTTTTATATTTCCTTTGTATGCTACATAATAAACTAATAAAAAAAATAAGAATCCTGGCCTTCATTAAATAGTGAGCTACACAGAGCTACATGCTGGTGGCCCAGGGAACATGAGAGAGATCATTCTTCTCCTTTTGGGAAAAAAAGTCTTTTAATGTAGATAGTGTGCCCAACTTTTATCGGTCAAGTGTTACCCAGGCTTTGCATGGCATGCCAAGAGGCATAGTCCAAAAATAGGCAACGGGCTATGCTGTCTGGAAAATGAGGTTGAGGAATTGGAATGAGTGCCTTAATCCTATGAGATTTGTACCCATTTTAACTCCTTTTTCCCCAAATCACAGGTTTTCTTGGCAAAGAAGTCCTTTTTGGCAACACAGAGGGACACCAGAAGGCTAACTGGGCCATTCATACCAATTGTAAACACTAGTTTTCTCTACATCTCCACAAGATTAGCCCTCATTTATGTGGAAAAACATCAAAAAATAAACACTGAACTGCCTTAATAGTCAAAACTGAGGTCTTTGGCTTGTCACTCAGTGGATTTTCGGACACTACTATTTTCCTAACCAATTGGCCTGGAGTTTTACAGATAGTCCTCAGCTTACAACCACAATTGAGCCCAAAATTTAGGTTGCTAAGTGAGAAATGTGTTAAGAGTTTTGCCTATTTTACGACTTTTGCCACATTTGTGAATGAATCCCTGCAGTTTTTTAATTAGTCACACGGTTGTTAAGTAAATCTGGTTTCTCCATTGACTTTGCTTGTCAGAAGGTTGCAAAAGGGGATCCCATGACTCCAGGACATTGTAACTGTCATAAATGTGAATCAGTTGTCAAGCATCAATGTAAATCACATGACTGGGAATGCTGCAATGGTAATTAAGAAAAAGGGTCGGTTTTTTCAGTGCCTTTGTAACTTTGAATGGTCACTGTGAACTGTTGTAAACTTGAGGACCTCCTATATGTATAACTTTCCAAACAAGCGAGGATTCTGGTGCAACAGTTGAGCTGGTAAATCAAATCTATGCATTATATCATCTTTACATTTTATATAACCATATCTTTTCCATTAGTCAAGATGGACCAGAACCATGCAAAACAATGTTTTTTTTAATTCTGGTTAAATGTTACCAAAGCATGGCACAGCCTAGCCAAAACTTGGAGCAAGCAATAACATTTATGTGCATCTGGAGTTTGAAATAATCTTGCAGAAGTTGAATATTTGGTCTATAATTACATGGATTTATCTACAGAGGAGAGCTTGCATGATGGTGAGCTTAAAATAGTTCCTTTTCAACGAGAGTCCATCCCATCAAACAAAACCTTGAGAATATTCTTATCCCATTTAACAGGAGAGATGAGGATTGATGAAAGCAATATTGTAGCTTCATCTTCCTTGGTGACTTGAAATCTTAAATCCACTAAAATCTAAAAACTGAACAGACTTAAAACCCATTTGCAGACCTGCAGCAGATGATGTAGCAAGGCAGGCTTATTTCTTTTTTGCTATTGCTTCTGACACGACCCAACAAATTTTATTCCAAATTTCCTTTGGCATTTTAAAACCACTTTTTCCATGCTATGTTCTAGGATCACCATCACAAAAAAGGACAGATCTTCCCTCACAGTATTTCAATCATGAAATATTAGGGGTCATTTAACACACTGGAATTTTGGGACTAATTAATTTGGGCATTTTATGTACAGTTATTTTTTGTAACAGTATTTACTCGAGTAATTTTTCTACAGAACGTATGTTCCCTCTGCAGCTAAAAGTTCCCTCTGTGCTGTGTCTTTACAATACCAACTTTTCTCAACTCATTTTTGTCTTCTCTTAGTATTTCATACATTTGCCAAGGTAGTCTTCCCTTGGCTTGTAGCTGTCCATCCTTTCCACAGCAAAGTCTTTGTAAATCAAAGGGTTGAAGTGATGTGACTGGTCCTTTCATTTGCAACAAATTTGGGGCATCCTCACAGTCACGTGGCCACAGGTTAGGGAGCTTGACAATGCCATGTATGTGTTCAGTGACCTGGGGTCACGTGATCATGTTGCTACTTTTGCTGGCTTTCAATGAGCAAAGTCAATTTGGGAGGAAGCTTGAATTCACAGTGATTTGCTTAAGTGGCAAAAGTCAAAATAATAACTCATTTATCAACCTTGCTTGCAAAAAACTCTGGTCCCGATTATGGTTGTAAGTCAAGGATTACCTGTATTTGTAAAGCTGACTATGTTTATGACAATGGAAAAAACAGCTCATTTAGCTGTACCTAAATACTAAATGCAGTGGAAATCCTGTTTTAAGCTAGAAACAATTACAGGAGAGGACTCCATAATGTATGCATTGTGTATACATCATTCTGAAACATCTTGTTTTTGCATCGATGTTTATAACCCAAAGAAGTCAGAATATGAATTGAAAATTGGATTTTGTGGGATGAACATTAGGACAACTTCAACTTGCAAGTTAAATACCAAAATCATGTACTGAAGCAATTTTGAGGAAGAAAACCAAACTATGATAGCCACAAAACTCAAACTTTTTCTGGCTAACATTTAAAATAGATATACTGAAAGCTTTTCCCATTTTATAAAATTTGTTAGTTTGAAAAGATGCTACTAAACACCTGATTTAAGGCAGGTCGTTACAGTGGTAATGACCCTAGCAAGTGCTTTGAAAAGGAATAGCCTAAATTTGAAAACATATGACAAAAATTAAAATGGGAAACCCGGTTAGAGCTTAACTAGGATTTAGCAAAATTCATTTTTTATTTTTTAATTTGACATGGAAATATATAGAAAGGGGTGTACAACTAAATTACAATAGGCTTCATATTTGCTCTGGACAGTGGAAATTGTCCAGTAGGTTGAGAACATTTTAAAGCTGTAAGGTGAGCAAGTGCCTTATATATTGTATGCAAGGTAATTTGGCACAAAGTACCAAAGTAAGCAAAGGATTGAGGATTACAAATAGTCCTACAAATACTGTTGGGATTATAATTCATCCATCACAATTGACCACATCAGTGAAGTCTGATGGGACTGTTGTAGAAAGATGGATGCTTGGATAAGGAATAAATTCTAGGTACCGTTTTCATCAAAGCCTATTTTTCTCCTAATGAAGTGAAAAATAATTGGGTGCTTTAAATGGTGTTAAGTTCAGCTGTATGGTATGGAATCTGAATTCTCTTAACATTTGAGTGGTCTCAAGCCCCTAGAGAGATGCTTTTGTGGGGGTCAACTGGCTGCATTCCATCCCCCCCAATTTCTAACCACCACTTGTTCAGTTCAGCCATTGGCGCTTTCTGGCTGCTTGTTGCGTGGAACAAGGAAGACACTGCCATCGACAGTGAGTTGCAGCACGTATTCGTCAGGGGAATAGGCATTGCCAGCTTCATCCCGCAACATGCAAAACACTTGGTGGTAGAGGGCTCCCAGCTTCTGCTTGGTCAGTGTCAGACTCCTGTTAAACTCTCCACGGTCCTGTAACAAGCGCTGTCGCTCACGACTTAGTTCATCCAGCTCCTGCTCCAGGTGCACCAATGTCTCCAGTTTGCGCTTGCGACAATTTTGAGCCGCTACTTTATTCTTGCCGCGGCGGCGGATGTCCCGGATTAGGGCCATCTGGGGTTCGCTCAGCGGGAAACGTGACAGCAGCTCATTGAAGTCATCCACTGGCAGGTTGATGATCTTTTCCACAGGGAAGGGGATTTTCATGGCAAGAGCCCGACGTTCATCCCTGCTGCCAACTAATTCTCCCTGTGGGCTCTGCCCTTTTTCCAAAGAATGCTCTGGCTGATGCTCAGGGAAGGGCATCTCTGGGACAGGAGCCAATGGAGGGTATGCTGGAACGTGGTCCAAGGAATACAAAGATGGGTATTCTGCCCGCTCCAGTCCCTCAGCTTCCAGGGACTCTGCATCACTGTAATTAAGGGATAATCCAGAGTCTGATTCCAGATCTTCTTGGAGCTTGCAAGGTCCCTGTGATCCGTAGCCATTAGTTAGCTCCCTCCCCAACATCATCCCTGGGACCCCTTTATATCCACCCAGCATAGCAGGTCCTGGAGGCTCCAGGGAAGAAGAGATCAGCATGCCGGTGTAACTGTAAAGTGTACAAGAAGCAGGCAGATTTTCTGGGTAGGAATGATCATAGGCTGCAGTAGTAGGGTGATTGTAATTGGAAACAGGACTCTCGCCCATTCCTGCACATGGCCCGTAGCTAAGGGATGGAACCATCTGTTGGGAATGACCGCATAAAGCTGGATCGTAGCAACTCTCGGCTAGCATATCAAGACCCTGCAGGAAGAAGGAAAAAAGTTGAGAGAGTTTCTCCTTTCCCCCTCAGACCTCAAGCAAAATGCGGAAAATGCGCAAGTGAGGATTGCAGTCAAATTCAGGGAATTTTGGATGGTTTGCCCAGGCTCTTTTCCTGTATATCCTAGTCCAGTATCATTTTTTTTTTCTCTTTCACTAAATTGCAACTGTTTCCAAGAGAAACATCATTTAAAGACTTTCAGGTTTGGGGGTTTGTTTTTTTTAGAAATTTGCTTTTGTCTGTTTAGCTATTGACTTAACTATATTATTATAACATACCCAACCAAGCACTCACTTCTTCCTATGGAAGGTTCTTATCACTGAAAGGAGCAAAGAAAAGGGGCACTCAAAAGGACTCTGAAGATAGGTTGATAACATTCCCCCAAGAACAAAAGAATGATTCATCCCATTGGACAGATCCCCCATTGTACATGGTTTACCCCACCTCACTTCTCCCCAGGGTTCGCTGTTGAATGGGGGCAGTGCTGGGAGATTCAGGATTTAAAAGGTAATGGATACCTGTCACCCTGCAACTTGGTTTCAGTACACTCCTCTATAGGACTAACCCCCCCACCAATGCATATTTTGTAGCTGTGGGATGTGCCCCACCCTTTCCACTGAGTACTTGAACAGTATACTGTTCAGCCAACTTGGCCGCAACTCGTTATGTTTTCAATTCTTTGAGTTGTCTCACAAAATAATTTAAACATATCTTGGGACGGTAACTGAATAGTGAAGACAATACTGGAAATATTCAGAGGCTCCATCGTTAGATGTCTGCTATGAAAAAGAAATGGAAGATAGTTGTTATGGAAAAATTGAAGCATAAAGGATGAGAAATGGGCTATACTAGAAAACTTGTACAGGGCAGCCATTTTGTGTAATGGTTAAGGCATCAGCTAGAAACTCTTAAGTTCTAGTCCTACCATAGACACAAAACATCTGGGTGACCTTGGACCTGCCACCACTCATTCACTCACTCATTCTCTGCCTTGGGAAGGAGGCAGTGGCAAGCCACTTCTGAAAAACGTCACCAAAAAAGCTCCAAGAATCGCACATGAAGAAACAGAAGAAAACAGGATATATGAAAGTTATTGGAATTTTGATTTGTTTTTGCATCTTTTTAATATTTGTTCATTCTGTGATATTTTTACATTTTAATTGTTTTTATTCTAGGTTATTGCTTTTAATATTTTAAATACTATTTTTAAATATTTTTAACAAGATTTATTATCTATTGCCAAGTCATATATTCCTTACCCTGTGATTTTCCTTGTTTTCTAAGTAAAATAAAGATTTTTAAAAACATAGTACAATCTTCTACATATTACATTCTACACACAAAGCTTAAAAACAACTCTATTGCATTCAGTCTGGGGCTCAGAATGTGTTAAGGGCTCTGCTTCTTGGCTGTCCTGCTAATTGATCAATTATCTTGGCTACTATTGGTACTTATTTTTAGATATTTTTATTGTTGTTTTTTTTTTTAAATTGTTTTATAAATTTAGTATTGTAAACCGCCCAGAGTCACTTGGTTAAGTTGAAGGAAGGAAGGAAGATCAACCTGGAAATGAAAGCTACTGACTTAAGTTATTCCCAAGAAAATGTGGGCAAGATAGTTTAAAACCACCTGGAGTTTTCCTTAATGCTGTCATCATGTCTATAAAATGTAGAGCACCTGCCCTGGACGCAACAAAAGGGCTCATCTGTAAGTTGAAAATATAAATCTTACACTGAAAAGTAGAATAGCTGCCTAATTTTGCTGAACTTTAAATCCCTGCCCCATATAGGAAACCTGCTGTAGCTATTACTGAGTGATGGGCGTGAGCAGGAAGACTGAAGCAAGCAATATTCAACTAAAATTGAATTCAAGGTTTAAAACCAGAGAAGTGCTTTAACAAAGGTGTGTTCAATCAGAAAACCAAGGGCTATATAGTTGGTAAATCACTCTTTTTTTTTATCTTGCCCATTGCAGAATCTCTCTGTGGCATATTTTGCTCTTGGTTTTTCTCTCTTTTTCAGCTGGCTGCCAGGGAAAAGAGAATTCTTGCCAAAGATCTGAATGAATCACTTGTATATAGGCCAAGGGTTGAAAATTGATACTGGGTGAAGAAGGCAAGGGAAAAAGAAGAAATAAAGACCCACTTCCTGCAAGAGACACTGTTTGTCTGTTTTGTTTATTATTACATTTATGGGCTGTCCAAATCCACCGCAACCATTACAACTGGGTTCAGACATCATATTTAGCCATTATGTTTTTGCCACTTGACTAAATATGAACCAAGCCACTTGATAGCCAGTTCGTGACAAGCAAAATCAATACAGAAGCCAGCAATAAAATTGCAAGTTACAGTCACATGATGTCTTGCTTAACAGAGATGGAGTTGCAGGTCCCAGTTTTGGTTGTTAAAGAAGGACTACCTGTTTCGAACAAATCTGCTTTCCCTTACTCCTTCCTTTCCTGTTTCCTTGCTCTATGCAGCAAGTTCTTATTTTAGCTACTATGTTGACTATTGTCAGTATGTCCAACCTATCTTCCTCAAAGCTGTTCAAATAATAACATATTCTGTCAGTCCCATGCTTACCTGCAATTCTGAGATAGAGAGAATCTCCTGCCAGGTTAGCTCCATTTCCCCCTGTGAGCAAGCTTCCCCCCCTGCCAGGGGGTTGTACAAAGGGAGGAAGGTACTCCGAGACCATCCCTGCTGGGGTGGGCAGGGGGACATCTTATCAGGTCGACTTCTGCCCAGTGTCTGCTCCAGCAAGGTGCCCCCAAAAGCTGCTGTGGCAGCAAAGTTCTGTTACAGGAAAAAAGGATAAACAATTAGATTCAACTGATTTTGAATAATTCAATCTAGTCAGTTTTCTCTCTTGCTTACATTACATTTAAGCTGAGTTAAGCCTCAATCTTTTAATCAGCTGTTTTAAAAACTGTCGGCTGGTTGCAGTCATGAAATTAATTCATACATTCTAATATCTATCTACTGTCTGTATCTCTTCTTACTATCTGATTATGATTTCTGTAATATTCCTGAGAGAAAAGTTAAAAACACTAAAAGTTAAAAACACAAAATTTACAATACAAGAACTCAACCATTTTTTAAAAAATGCAATTGTCAAAATGTATGAGATGAATGAGAAAAAAACCCAAAACCAACTAGATGGGCTTTGATAATTCAGTGATACATTCACCTGCATGCGCGCACACACACACACACACATGCATTCTCTTTTGTATCATTTTGGTTAGTTATATGCCCCAGAATGGGGCATGTGCAGACTATTTGTGCACAAAAACACACAGATGTGAGGTCCTTGGTGCTCTCTGAGCTTGGTTGTTTTCTGGCAGACATTTCATTACCCAGACTAGGTAACATCATCAGTGCTAGTAAGGAGTGGGATTTTGTTGGGGGTAAGTTCAGACTTAATGGACAGACTTAACCGTAATTTCAACTGGGAAACTGGGACCATCCTAGACCAAGCCAAGTCCAAAAATGCTAGGGAATTTCTAGAAGCCTGGCAGTCTGGCAAATTATGCCATCAATAGACACATAGACACAAACAATATCTACATACTATGCAAAAGAGTCAACCAAAATGGGAACAAAAAGACCAAAACACCTCCCCACCAGTTATCAGCACCTAGATGAACATAGATTATCTCCAAGATTAACATCAGACCAAGAAATTCCCCGATCAAGGATCTGCCAAACAAGCTAGCAGCCCAACCAATGAATCCCTAAGACCACCCCCCACCAAAACTGACAGGGCAAGCCACTAGAATACAAAATGACAGCCAACAGCACTCCTTACTAGCACTGGGGATGTTACCTAGTTAGGGTAATGAAATGTCTGCAAGAAAACAAACAAGCTCAGACAGCACCAAGGCGCCTTCATTTCAGTCCTGAACTACAAATATTTTCCTTTATTGGACACACAGATGTTCGCACAAGAGAGCAAAACAGAAACACACAAAGCACATTCATTTATTACACAGATGAAATACAGGAATTTTTTATCGCCACTAGTGGTAAAAGAGTTGGAAAAAAATTCCAGAAGCTCTACTCTATGGGTTACAAATTCCTTGTGTGTCCAAACACACTTGGCCAATAAAGAATTCTATTCTATTCTATTCTATTCTATTCTATTCTATTCTATTCTATTCTATTCTTCATTCTTGCTTTACTAGTCTCATCTGCTAGCCCAAATAATGGCAAAGGAGATTTCTCTAGGGGGCAGTAGAATGGAACTGTTTACCACTTTCTCTTTCTGGATGATTTCTCAGAAACTTTCTCCCCCCCTTTTTTTTCTCTCTGCCTCCATTTCTTAGTCCCAATTTGGCAAGGGTGGGATTGCCCATCTGGTCTCCGATAAGCTGCTATGTTTCTTCCCCTTACCTCTGCAGCAGCCCTGTGAATCTGCAGCGTGCAGCTGCCTGGATCAGACATTCATGAAGCCACAAGGATGCCAAGTTTCTTCCTGCAAGAGACAGATAACAACCTTGTATCAGTCCTAGGGTTTGTCCAGAGAAGTATTGGAGAGGTGTTTTTTTTTTTTTTTTAAATGTGTGGGGTGTTTTCTCAAGTGCTCATCAATCAAGAGCTCTGGGTCCACAATTTTATTCGTTATTAGAAATCATGTAAAGAATGGCTGAGATCATTACTATAGGACAAGAACAGTTTGAGGGACAATGTAGCAGAATGCAATAAAAAGAGCTAGAATGATAGTAGCCCACTCTTTTTTGTCAAGTCAGGCTAAATTCCACGAAGCTGAGATTTCCAGAACTTTGTCTCTGGTCATAACTATTAAAATGTATTGAGTTAATTCCATAGCACCTATATGTTTATTTATTGAAGCTTGTTCCAGGGGTTAAAGGACAGGCTGTCATTTACGAGCTTTTTTTTCCAAATTGATCAAGCTGCTGAGTGCAAGAAGAAAGAAGAAAAGCCTTTTGAACAGTGGAATTGTGCTTGTGAAATTACGAGATTTTGCATGGTGCCTATATGATGTTCCATGGCATGTCTTTGGTATAGTAAGGCTGCAGAACAGTTGGGGCCAGAGTTCTGTTTTGGAAATGTTCTTTGTCTTTTAGCTATGGCAATAAATAGGTCAGATCATTTTTCCCCCATTAGTTTCCCACTTCAAAATGTCATGAAATCAAGCCTTATTTTCAGAATTCATGTTCAAATAGAACCTCAAAAACTTAGAAAGGGAAATGACAGGCCACCAGTTGCATTCCTCTAATGCAACTGAGCCATAACTTATTTAGGCAAGTTAGCCACTTGGCAGGTTTTTACACAGCTAACTACAAACAAAGAAACAGACTACAGTATGTTTACAGTGCTGTGCGAACCCTGTTTCTATGTCAGCTTAACTTACCTTGTAAGCAGAGGTGGTATTCAGCAGGTTCTGACCAGTTCTGGAGAACCGGTAGCGGAAATTTTGAGTAGTTCAGAGAACCGGCAAATACCACCTCTGACTGGAGATTTTAGAGTATCCTTCCCCTGCCACGCCCACCGAGCCACCCCCACAGAACCAGTAGTAAAAAAACTGCTTAAGGTTATCATGAGAATAAAAATTAATCTCTGCTCTTTCCAAGTTACATTCCTGAGCAATTGTGAAAGAGGTGAAGATATAAACATAATGAGAGTCAATTCCATGTTTTGAGGGATGTTTGGTCAAGGTGTCTTCACTAGAAGACATTAGAAGAGCCATGGGGCGCAGTGGTTAGAATGCAGCATTGCAGGCTAATTCTGCTGACTGCCAGGGGCTCAATCCTGACCGGCTCAAGGTTGACTCAGCCTTCCATCCTTCCGAGGTGGGTAAAATGAGGACCCAGGTTGTTGGGGGAAATAGGCTGACTCTGTAAACTGCTTAGAAAGAGCTATAAAGCACTATGAAGTATTATATAAGTTTAAGTGCTATTGATTACTGAATTATTAATATTTTAATTCATCAAAAAAAGCAGTTCTATTTTTTTTCTCATTCACCGAGCCCATTCCCTTATGGTCATAGTTGCTAACTGCTGCTCTTCCTTTAGATTTCTACTGCCTTACCTGCTTCCTTGTTTGCTTGCTTGCTTTGGGCAAACAAATAGGTTTTGTGTCATTTTTGTTAGAAAAGCTATATGTGCAAAAAAATTATTCTTAAGAGGAATGCTGGAGTTGGTATGACGAGTTGAGTTCTGCTCAATTGATCCAAGAATGTTCTTTTAAGTGGAGGGTTTCAGCCAAATGCTTTTTATTTATTTTCTATGCTTTCATCCTCCTCCGATTCTATTTTTAACCTTAGTTAAAGAAAAAGAAGAGGATGGTTCAAACAGCCAACTCTGAAGGGAAAAGATATATCTTTTTGTTGCTTGTATTTACGTGACAATATAGTTGACCTGAACAAATCTATCGCCCAACTGTGAATTTCAGAGCCAGCACAAGTTATTGTAGTGCTTTAAAAAAAAAAAGAACTGCAACAGACTTATAGGAAGGCAGACTTATATGAAACCAGTTGAACATTTTTGAAATCAGATTATTTTATTTTAAAAGTAGAGGAGGATGTTCCACGAAATTCCAACGCCTAAGAAGACCCACCAAGAAGGTCTTGAAGAATATTTTCAGCAGAGAAAATGAACCAAGGTTTCTAAGCTAAACGCTATTCTTGATTATTGTATCTCATCGTTCCATAACAGAAGAAGAAAAGTCACAGAATACACTGATGGTGGCAGGATATAGCTGTTTAAGAATCTTAGTTTACAACTCTTGGAACAGTAAATTATTAGCTCTTAAGGTTTAATTAGATGGGGAAAGCCTGGAGAAATTTCAGAAGGCAGAGGAGTTGTTGAATAAGATTTCCTGTGGTTAAGGGTGGAGAACAAAGTACTCCCCTTATTACCAAAACCAGAATAAATTGTGCAACAGAAGAAAAACTGTACTTTTGTGTATATGGGTGTGTGTGTCTTTGTGTATGAATGTGAATGTAAAATGCATAACCCTGCTCTGATATTAAAACACAAAAGCATATTCTGATATTCTAATCTACAATCAACAGCTACAATGTGCTTGCAGAGGGAAGACTTGGACAGTTTGCACACAGTAAATAGGAAACACAGGCTTAATCACTAGTTGTGAATGACAAAGGAGAGGAAGAGAAGAATTGACACACCTAGGTTGATCTTCTATGCCTATCCTTCTTTAGGTACTACATAGTAGTACATGTTTACCTTTCTCTGGATATCTTGCTGCTTATCCTAAAAATGTGAATCTAGAGTCAGTTTGGTCTAGTGGTTAAGGGACCAGGCTAGAAAGCAAGAGATTATGAGTTCTAGTTCTGCCTTAGGCATGAAAAGCTAACTGGGTGAGTTTGGGTCAGTCACCTCTCTTGCAGCCTAACTCACCTCATAGGGTTATTTTTGGGAAAATAGGAGAAGGAAGGAGTGTTAGTTATGTTCATTGCCTGGAGTTATTTATAAAAATAATAAAGGTGGGATATAAATAAATATACAGAGGCTGGGCCTGCTGGGGATGACTTATAACCCTTATTTACCTCTTCATTTATAGGTCCAACCCTGTTCCTCACAGCAAGATGAGTAACTGACTTTGAATGGCAGTATAGTGGGAGGGCAAAATATGACACTGAATACAGGAATTAGTGTCTGAACTGGAAAAAAAATGTTTTCTTCTTCTTGTTGTGCCATATCCATCACCGGACGTTGGCGATCATGTTGGCGGTCCTATTTTTATCAACAACCACACGAAAAAGTTCTGTTGAGTTTTGTCCAAACTGGTCCAAACCAAAAAAATGTTATATGCTGGCCCATTCCAGGCAAGAAAATATTCTGGGCTGACACTTCACTGACAGAGAGAAGGCAAGATCAATCATAATGCTTCTAGATGCACATATACTGTATTTCTCCCATTGGCCAGACTTCAGAAATGTCTCCTCTCTGTTGGGAGCAAACCCACTGATACTCTTAACTTTTGAACAAACAATTACACTCATGTACCAAGAAATGGGCAGCAGTGGAGAAGCTCAGCTGAAGGACAAAATAGAAAAGGACAAAACTCCTGAGTACAGTAGGCACACCTTAACTAAAGATCTGAAACAAACGAATACCTTTCATTTTTATGGAATCATAAAAAAAAACCTGTAACTTATAAAGGTCAGCAACCCTGCCAATTATCATTATGGTCCGATAAAATATGGAGAGCAAGAATAATAATGTTCTGCTTCCTACACCACTCAAAACAATATGTTACAGACAAGGATGGGATTCAATTTTTTTAACAACTGGTTCTGTGGGCATGGCTTAGGTGGTGGGCGTGGCTTGGTGGTCATGTGACTGGGTGGACATGGCTTGGTGGTCATGTTGTTGGCTGGGCGTGGCCAACTCAATATCACTCATATCAAGGCACGCATCTCCTCGCCTGGCCTCTCATGACTGTGGGGATGCTGCAACAGTCATAAGTATGAAAAATGGTCATAAGTCACTTTTTTCAGTGCCATTGTAACTTTGAATGGTCACTCCATACAAGCAAAGTACCAGCAAAGGAGGGGAAAAAAACTCCAGAGACATTCCTGAGACAGGAAGTCTAGTCCTGCCAAGAATGTAATCAGGGTTAATAGAGAGGTAGTTTCTGTAAGCAACACCAGAATGTTTCCTTCCTGCCTTCCTTACAGGATTAGGCCAGTAATTTCTTCTAACAACCGGTTCTCCGAACTGCTTAGAATGTTAACAACTGGTTCTAGTGAATAGGTGCGAATTGGTAGAATCCCACCCCTGGTTATAGAGATTCATTTGTGTTTTTCATCAAATTATGTTCATTATTAGGGTATTTGTTTCAAGATTATACTATGTTTCAACTAAGCTAGACATACAATTTCATTAATATAATTACATTTCAATTAATGGTTGTGTGAATTAAGTTGATCCGTGGGGATTAACAGAAAACTTGCATACAATGTATGATAAATCAAGGCAATTATATCTGTTTCAAACCCTCTTGAAGAAAACAATTGGCAGGGTTCAACAGCTGCATTCTTAAGTGTACATACTGAAGAGGGCTGCGCTGCAGGTGTCTGATTGTGTCTGGCTGTTTTATGAATTCAGAATTGCCTCTTATTGATACTTGTTTCTTCCTGTCAAAAGATCCACACTGTGATCCTTGACTGTTCTGGAATATCCATGAGTCTCTAATTTGAGGAATTATAAAGATTCTTTCAGTGATCTCTTGCTTCACAATTTAATTGTGATTAATTTAGTTTATGTAGCCTTTTTTTGTTGATCCATGCGATCAACTCCTAGAGAGAAGCAGAATGACGTGTTTCATCTGCCTCTTACCTGATATTTTCATTTCCTTGCATATATTATTGCAATGTGTTGCAAACTATGAGAATTTATCGAAAAGGCAAGGTATAGAATGTTTACATAATTTTTAAAAATCTATTATGGCAGCCAGAAATTTTACCCATGAATTTTGTGGTATGCAATCTGATCCCAAGCTTCATCTAGAAATAATTAAAAGATCATAAAATCATCTACAATCTCACCAAATTTGCAGATGTTTTCAGTGTTCTTGTACAGAACTTGCAAAAAAAAAAAAAAGGGGGGGGGAAGCAAGATTGCCCCAAACTTATAAAATTTAATGATATCACAAAATTTTGGAAGGGAGGGATGCTCAGAAATCCAACAGACTTATATGGTGACAATTGCAGGTCAAACAAATTTTCCAATCCTATTCTCTCTTTAATCAAGTTCTGTGAAAAGCTGTATGAACAGATATTTCTCAGTATCTCAGTATCTAAATCCTCAGCTATTTGGAAATATCTAGTACTGCACAAATATATTAGACTGGTGCACACATCCTTTTAAAGTCATAAACCTGTCTGTCAGTGATTAAGAAAGTCTCACTTTCAGAACAGTGTTTTCACCAATATTTACCTGTAACACCTAACACATTTTATCTGAAACACACAATGCAATTAAAATACATCTGATGTGTGTTCTAGTGCAGGTAGTCTTCATGGTTTCTGAACCAAATATCTATTGACAAAACCTTCTACAAGAGCATGCATTTTTTTCATCCGTATATATTTAGGATTTTACTGTTTAAATAATTAACTGATTAAATGTGGTTTAAAAAAGCCCTCACTTAATTAAATATTTTAAACTATTTGTAATAAAAGTATTTATTAAAAATGCTGATGGAAAACACCATCCAAGAAAAGGCATTTCCCATTCCCTCATCTGCAGGAAAAAATTACCTCTTTTAAGATTGTATCTATTGTGGCATATATTACATATATCATCTCTTATTCTAGAATTGTGGTTTTTAATCATGTACAAACATAATCCATGAATTATTTGATTAACCAGTTCAAGCTCATGTTTCATCAGTAGATATCTTTAATTAGGTATCACCTTAATATCATGGTAATAAGTTTGGATATATTATTTATTGTTTTAAAAAGGGCTGTGATTCTGTAGGTTAGCTATAGAAAAATATACCAAGCTAAATTAAGGAATGGTCAGACAATGTGAAGTATTTTCTTCATGTGCTTTAATCACTACTAATATTTGGTGAATTTCTTTCTCTTATTGTTCTTATTGTTTCAAAGCATTATTTATTGCTTATTCCAGACCTGTGTAGAATGAAGTGGGTTAAAAATCTATTTTTATGTCATTTGTGGCTGGGAGGGGAAGTATATGCCCAGAGAATTAAAAATATAATGGGTAATTCCTGCTACCTCTGGAAGTTCCTGCTCTTCTAAGGATTTCAAAATTTTTTCGTGACATACATAGCAGAAACATGGAAATGTAACATCGTGGAACATTTTGGACAGAAGCCTATCATTCAATGGTCCAAATGTAACAGAAATGGGTTATTTCAATAAAACATCATCTAAAAAGATACCTACCCACTCATATTACACAATTAAAGTCTAAAATTATCTATCTGCAGTATCAACAACAGAAATGTCCACTTAACCTCACCTTTTCGCTCACCTCTGCTACTGAGGTGTCTGAATTGAGAAAAACATTGGACACTATTTAACTAGCTAGCAGCATGGAACAAACTGCAAAAGACTGCATCAGAGTAATGGAATGTGATGGAGAAATGATAACTTTTACTAAATTGCATGAAGCAATTACACAACTATGCACATAGGAGAACTGTTTAAAATCTCAGAAGATCAAACGGCTAGAAGTCCTACTGCAATTACTTAGGTATTTGAAAAATATTATTACTTTAGATCTGTACAGAGCTGAATTCATTTATCCTATGTATTTTCTGTTTTTTCTCATACCCCTTATGTCAGTTTAATATTCATGACAAATTCCAGACAAGTAGTAGCCAAATTAGTTTATGGAAACAAATCTATCAAAGAGTATATAGAGAAGATCTTAAATATTTCAACTAGAGCATGGCATAAAAATTATATTGGCCAAAGTCCACTTTGCTAGTTGCTGTTAAAGATTCTGCAGTCCTGGTCCATTTTAGGATGATCTGTTGCTGTTTGCTGCTGGCAAGAATAGCAATAGCATTTAGACTTATATACTGCTTCACAGTGCTTTACACCCTGTTCTAAGCAGTTTACAGAATCAGCCTATTGCTCCCAACAATCTGGGTCCTCGGAAGCATGGAAGGCTGAGTCAACCTTGACCCTGGTGAGATTTGAACTGCAAATTGCAGTCAGCCAACAGTCAGCAGAAGTAGCCTGCAGTACTGCATTCTAACCACTGCACCACCACAGTTGCAGGTGGCAGTTTTTGGGGTCTGGAGCAGTGCCCCATTTCCCTGCCATTATTTGTAAACCTGATCATTTCTTTCTGCTGAAAAAAAAAAAACCTGTATGCCATAAGGCTGTTTCTCCACTTCTTTAAAATAGCTAATGTCATCAATACACCAGAAATAAAATTCAGCTACAAATCCACTTGCTCCAGGAGAAGGAATAGAGTCCAACTCTTATTCAGCCATCCCTTGCTAAACTACAATAAATCTCTTGCGATTTTCAGATGTCTCTCTTTCTTGTTTTACCAAGCATGGGTTCCCCAAAGAATCTTGGGAACTACAGAGTTTCTTCTTAAGAAATTGCTAAAACCCCCTCATATAAACAAAATTGCCAAGGTGCTAAGAGAAAAGAGTAATGATTAAATTAGACCTGTGCTGAGAAGCTACAAGAAAAAGGAGTTATCGATAGGCAAAAGCTCAATAGTAGCGCTCAGGTCATATTCCTCATACACCCCCTTTGCTTTCAGACACTGCCATCTCCAGTTGTAAGAAAGGGGAATCATATATCAGTGACAGAAAGTCTTCTCTCTGTTGGAGATCTTGCAAAAATCCCTAACTGCCAGAGTGGATAATATTTGGATAGCTGGGTGAGTCATATTGATTCCTTTACACTTCTGATCCAGCACATCTCTTTTGAAATATTACTGGTACAGCTTTCTGGTATAACTGTGGGGTGTTTCTTGTTTGTTTCTCAAGGATGGATAAATAAGTTTGTATGCCATCCAAATATTTTTGAATGCCATCACCCTTAGCTACCATAACTTAGGGCAAAGGATGAGACATGTTGCTTAGCTGTGAGGGTGGGAGTGGGAGGGGGAAGTTACTGTGGAAAGCACCAAATATCTGAAAGTAATTGTTCCACGATCTTCTTCCTCCATTCTCTTTGTGGTCCGTTATCGCCACTCACTCTTTGCTTTTCTCATGTATATTTCAACAGAGACCGGTCCTGCAATTTCCTCCGCCTCTCTGTTGGGATGTTGCACAAGAGAGAAAAAGTACACCCCAAACTTCTGTGAGAGCTCCAGGGGCAGGGGAAGAAAATGCACAAAGGCTTTAGCAGAGCTACAAAATGTTACATTTTCATGTTCATTTCTCCCACCCTCAAGCAATAATCAGGTAAATGACCTAAGAGTTTTCAATGGGTGAAAATAAATCTTTTCAACATTTTTTTTTCTGTTTTTTTTTCTCCTGAAAGTTAAGCTACTTGAGAGGGAAATTGGAAAGTGGGCCTAGAGGATTCTAGCTGATTCTAGCTAAGTCATGATTCATCTTTTTCTAACCTCGTTGAACTGTGATTCCCATTATTTCTGCTCATTAATCACATTCATTGGAAGAGGTGGGAACTGTAGTGGAATAATATCCAGAAACTGACAGAAGTTATTACATTGATTCATGATCTGAAAACATGTGTTACTTGGATGGCCAGTGTCTACTAAATATAATCTCCATGTTCAAAGAAAGTGTTGTGATAAGCAAAAGGAGAACATTTTATGTACCATACTATGTGGGGGGTATTTTTTGCTAGGCAATAAATAAGTAGGTAATCAATCTGGCCAGAATGACTAGAATGTGGTATTTACACAGAAACCCAAAGAATGTCCCATGCTTCTTCTGAATGGACAATAATTAATTCATCCCACATCCTTAAAACCGCAGCCTGATGATAAAGCATATATATGGTAGATATTTCTAGTTAGAATTATCATTAACTGGTGATAGGGAAAATCTGTAGTCAAAAATTGGGAAAGCCGTTGATCTTTTCAGTCAAAATCAGTAATCCTGAGCTAAACAGACCTGAAGGAAAGTAACTTCCTCTCCTGAGTCTTTGCAGTTGGTCTATCAAGCAGTTGCTTGCTTCTCATCCTCCCATTCAGTTATGCTGCAAATGACCTTCAAATTCACTTGGCAAAAATGCATATATTTGTAATCAAATACAGCCATTGAAGAAGATGTGCTTCTTTGATTGTGTTGCTGCAAAAAGCAGATGCACAGATGGGCATGTAAAGTAGTGCCAGTTTTGCTTCTTAGCACATAATCTGTTTATGTCTGCATTGTTATATTCCCACATACAACATTTATTCACAGGGTCCCTAAATGGGACACAGGAATGAGGACATGCAAGTATGTGAGTTTTGAATCCTTTATCAACGTACAGCAGAGCATACCCATTGATGTATATTGACCCATAATAAGTTTGATGGAAGATTCTTACTTCCATCCCTGGAACAGCATCTGAAGTTTTTTTTCAGACTCTCCTCTGGATTTCAGTTGAGAAAAAAAATAAAGCAGTGTCACCTATATACACCCAGAAGAGGGCAGTAGACTTGAAACATGCACATGTATGTATACACATGTAGAATAGATACTGAAATATATATCCACACATACACAACACATAGTTCTGCATGCTCACAACACCCCATATTACAGTGAATTTAAAACGTGAGTTTGCAATTGCATCCTTATAAATCATAGACAACATAGGCAATAATTCTCATATACTGCATATCATATAAGAGGAAACAGCAACAGTGAAAGAGTCTATAGAATACTCAAAGTGTAGAGGGAACTCTTCAATTCAGTAGAGGGCAAAATAAACCAGACATAACCAAAGACTTCTAGTTAAAAGTTCCATCTTACCATCTTCTTCATATCATAGTTTATACAACTTGCTAAACCAGAACCAAACACCCACATCATGGCTAAGCATAGGTATTATCTGGGTTACTAATTCTTACTACATAGTAACCTCTTCATCAAGATTGTTCAGGAAATGCAATCTACATTAATGTACCACAAAGCATAGAGAATAAATCAAAAAGATACAATTATTCTCTAACTCAAATAGTGTTTTCAGTTTTTCTGGTAGATATGCTAGCTAGTAGATATTCATCCCCTGTCAATTAGTTTTTCAGGTATCTGAAATAATTTCACAACCCTAAAAAAAACACCCCTCTTCACTGAAGGTTTAAAAAATGCAATGAACATATACACAAACATTAAAAGTTCTTGGCCACTTTTAGTGTTCTGATAAACATCCAAGAATATCTAAAACCAATAATTTTGCTTTGGCCTCTGATGATTATCAAACCCTGTGGCTGCATGTACAGCTCTCAGCTTCCCTATTGGCATTATGCAAAGTGACTTGGTCCAAGTTAGTGAAAGAGCTAAATAAGAACATGAATTTATCCCCATTGCACTATGCTGGTTCACATGCTTCACATATTACTATATCAGCCATAACATCCAAACCTTGTTCCTAGCTTTAAGTTATGGAACAAATTTCACCAGACAAAATTTTCCAGTTCCATCCACTGTTAATGATTTCCACCCATTATTGAATATTATGGAACCTGAAAAAATATTTTATTTTTACATCACATTTCATGTTACATTACATAAGCCTATCTCTCATGTTATGGAAGAAAATTTCCCAAGCATGTATACTGTAAAGAACTACTATTAATCCAACTTAGGAGGCGGCTGCCAATACCCAAGTATTTGATCCATCTGATATTTGCAATGAATACTTCATATTTTATTTGCTTACTATATTTAGCTAGAGATCTAATAGATAATGAGACCTATCTAATTTGAATCCTACAACAACAATGCTATGATATGGATAAGGCAGACAGTGTCTTACGAGTTCCATGATCTGTGTGGAGTTGTGTCTATGTTTTCCTGGTATGAGCTTACAAGAACATTCAAAGACTTGATGATATATAAAATTATTTTTGTAGAATCTTTGTATTCTGCACTCAGTTGACTACATGCTGCACTGTTTGTAAGTGAACCTCTACAGTAATACTTTCTAGTGGTTATAATCATATTCAACAGACAGAGTCTTGTGGTGTCTTACAAGCCAACAAATTTATTACAGGAAATTTATCAACATCTGAGTAAGAGGATTGTAGTCCAGGAAAGTTTATGCCATAATAAATTTGTTAGGCATTCAGAGACCACAAGTTTCTTTCTTGTTTTTACAGTTATATGTTCCTCTAAGCATGCAGGAGATCGTTGCTTATGTATGGTTTTCACCTTCATTCATATTTGCATTTATCTCCTGCTCCCCTAGAAGTTCAGATCGCACTAGAAAGTTATATTTTCTCCAGTCAAATCTATGTTGCCTAAAAAGAGTAACTCAATGGGTATTATCTCAAAGTTCCTGAACAAAATATCACATTGACACACCTGCAATTTCCACATCAGAATTAAAGGGTAAGCAAAAATGCCTTCATTTGCTTCCCATTCTCCATTCTCATATATTTCCCAGCAAATCATATTGGGTCATATTCTACGGAATTTAGACATCTATTTCCACTGATGAAGGCTTTAAAATCAAACAAAACCCTAAAGTTTTGAGGCAGGAACTACAATCCAGCAGAATTTGCTCCCTGGGGAAACTTTTGATGGTGATGCGTAGCTCCATGGACCAAGGAACTGACTGGTCTTGGAGTTTCAAACACACATTTCGTTAGAGATCCCATTATTCCCCCCTCCCCCCCCCCAAAAAAAACTTGCCTGGTTAGGCATTCAGATACAGAAATAGCATCCAACCTCCCTCCTTCCCTAACAGGAGTGGAAACAATGATATCCTTTGAGGTTGTGGCATGGCCCCTTACCTGCTGAAATTCCTAGCCGTCTAGCCAGGTGTGCAGCTTGGGGGTGGGGAAGAAAAAGGCTTTCCTCCAGGATGTGCAGGTAAAAGGACCCCCAATTCTCCCCACATCTAAGTGTTTTCCACCTCTCCGGCCCCAGTTACTATGGGGCTTCAGGGTGCCTCCATCGCTGCTGCTGTCCCAGACTCCAGGAGGCCAGAGCTGTACAGTGCGAGCCCCGCCTCGCCTCGCTGGGGGCTGCTGATATTACATAACAGGAGCCGCCCCTGTGCAAGCGGCAGGGAAACCACAGTGTTGGTAGTGTTAGAGATGGCCCTAACAGTATACTTTTCCCTCCCAAGAAACCCTGTATTGCACTCTTTCCAAGAAACACGCGCCACAGAATAGCTTCCTATCTAAGTTTTCAGTGCTCAGGAAAAGAAAACAAGCAGATCTCTACAATACAGTAATGCACACATGTACCAAAAGGAAGAAAATTAGAGAAACGATCTAAGCTACTCTGAGGTTACCACACTGTCAACCAAACCAGAGAATGGGGTATAGTAGGAACGAGGAAGAAAAATCAAGACCACACTTAATTACAACACAAGTGTGAATGGAATACACCCACACTATGTCGGCATCCAGAAGGGCGTTCAATACAGACACTATACATTGTTTTATATCATTTGCAGAGGTACATAGCAAAGAGAATCCTGTAATGACTGGACTAAAGAGATATCTGGCATACATAATTTATCTTTAAAATGAAATGCCCATTCTTCTCCCAAATGAAAGAAACCAAAAATTATATCCATTTGTCAAACCCAATGTTTAAAAACTACTTTGACTGCTTGCAAGGCATATCTCAAAGGCTTTGGGAAATTATGACTTTGGGACATTTTCAAAATACACAAAACATTTAATTGTCACATTAGAGTCCAATTCTCAAGTTGCCTGAGATCAGTTGTAGCAGTTATACAATGTTATGTCAATAGGTTATTTTTGTCAATTGATCAGTGACTTCACACTTGAGTTCTTTAAAACCTGCTGGGTGGTACTAGCATGATATGTGATTTCTTAATTCGTAATTTTTTTCACTAAGACCTAGGTGTCCATGTTACCACTATAGTAATTTTGTGTTTTCATTGGTTTTTATATTTTATGGGACTGAAGGTCATCTTCTCAATCTGATGGTAAGTGAACATAATTAATCATTATCCTTTAATATATAATAAAAACACTTTTCCTGTCTCCTCGCTTGCACCCTTGGAAAAATATGTGTCAGTATAGAAATTCTGTTTAATGTAGAATATGTGGATATCTTATTTATAAAAAGGAAGTTTATAAACTTGCTCTCAAGTTTCATATTTGAAGCCTAGTTCATGTATGTTTTTTTCTGATAGCTAATATTGTTGAATGTTAGCTGAATGATTCTAGCATATAGATGAGGGGACAATGGACCTTTAAAGATATGTACTGTAGTTCCTAATTCTAGAATAGAGTTTATTGAGTTGAAGTTTCCTTCCAATACAGCCCAGGAATGGACAGAAAATCTATCTGTGCCTTTAAGGCAGGTTCTTGTGCTTGCAAATTTCCCAAATGTGTAGGGTGTGTGTGTGAGATAAAGAGGTCTTTGTTTTCTTGCTTGAGAGGGATGGACCCTTTGGGAGGAATGGCCTTCTGTAGCAGGTGGAAAAAAGGGGGGAGAGAGATGCTTGGATACCAGACTGCTTGCTTCAACTTTCATTATCCTCCCTTCAGCTACTGCCCATGTTCTGCGTAAATTGTAATTGACAAAAGTAATTAAGGAGCAGATAGTTGCTAGTAAGAATTACTAGGAATCACTATTGTTTGAGATGTGTTACTCTTCTGATAAGGTAAAGTAGTCCTTGGCAGAGTGGACTGACACGGGTTACACATTAGGAGTGTAAGAAATGAGGTAAATCATTAGAATTTCATCAGACAAGTTCAGAAAAGTATGACAACCTTTTAGACTTGTTTAACATGAAGAAATATTTTTCATAAGCTATGCTATGTATGCTAGATGTTATACATTAGAAGGATAGCCTCCATCCCCAGCATTAATAATGTGACTTCCTATAACAATAAGATAGCAGTGGAGATGCATTAGTTCAATAAGCTAAGAAAGTTGGTTTAATTTACATTTATTAAAAATAAGTTCACAAACTAAATATAATTTGAGTAATGTCTAATTGATGAAAAGAGTACTTTTTGCTTCCTATATCCATGCAGCCCTTCCTCTATGCACAAATAAAATCCATAATGGAGAACACTCCAATTTTAAAAATACATTAGGCAACATCCAATTGTGCTTTGCTTTCCATCACAACTGCATACAACCAAACCTGTTCTCTGACTGAAGAAGAGCAATTTCAAAAGCAAATTTAAAGAGAGAGACAATCCAAAAGCCTATAGGTCTGTCAGAATATGCCAATGGGTTAAAGTGTACTTAAACTTTGCATTGTGAGACATGTAGAGAATAAGTCTTTCTAATGAAAAAGTAACTAACATTTCAGCAAATTTTGAATAGCAAGAAAAAGTAGATATACACAATTTAACACACATTTGCACTGTTAAATGTGTTTTTGGGGGGAAAAATCACAGAATAAAAAACAAGATCACGTGAAGTGTTGATACCACTTTATAATGCCTTGGTAAGGTCGCACTTGGAATACTGCATCCAGTTTTGGTCACCATAATGTAAAAAAGATGTTGAGACCCTAGAAAGAGTACAGAGAAGAGCAACAAAGATGATTAGGAGACTGGAGGCTAAAACATATGAAGAACGGTTGCTGGAATTGAGTATGCATAGTTTAATGAAAAGAAGGACTAGTGGTGACGTGATAGCAATGTTCTGATATCTCAGTGGTTACCACAAAGAGGGAGGAGTCAAGCTATTCTCCAAGGCCCCTGAAAGCAGGACAAGAAGCAATGGGTGGAAACTAATCAAGGAGAGAAGCAACCTAGAACTAAGGAGAAATTTCCTGATTGAACAATTAACCAGTGGAACAACTTGTCTCCAGAAGTTGTGAATTCTCCAACCCTGGAAGTTTTAAAGAAGACATTGGACAACCATTTGTCTGAAATGGTATAGGGTTTCCTGCCTAAGCAGGGGGTTGGACTAGAAGACCTCCAAGGTCCCTTACAACTCTGTTATTCTATTCTATTCTAAGTTGTAAGTTAAAACAGGAAGTCCAGGAAAAAAATTAAATATTCTTAAGTAATGATGTACTTACTGTACTTATATATAACTAAGCAGTGGGATTTCCTTATGTGCTCATGGAAACCAGTGTTATTTAACAACTGGGCTAAAGAAAGTGCAACATGATATTCAAAGCGCATGTCTGAAATTTTGCACACACTATGGTTAACTTATGAAATCACAGGGGGCGGGGAACACCCCAATAGAAATGTTCACTCAGTGTGGCTGCAATTAATTACAAAACCAAAACTGAGATTGGAATTGTAAGAAAAAAAGACTGAAAATTAAATTTTTATGTAGCATAACTGAAAAGCGAAGGCAGGAACCTTATATCATCCACAGTTGTTAAGCATGCATAAGAATATCAGATATCAATTCAGCCTCAGAATCCAATCCCCTGTAATTATTTTCTGAAATATGCCACACAAATTGCAACAAGCTTTTTCACAGACCAGACTGTGGACTGAAGCTAGCGTTGTATTGATCCCCATTCCACTATTTATTAGGCTCATGCAATTGAGTCAAAAAAGATTTGTAGCTCTTAATATTCCAGGACAGAATATGGAATGACACACATAGTCCCTTTTACAAGCTATATAACAATGTGATATGCCGGGTGGGCACGCAGCTGTGTCCGTGTTTCTCTGTTTCTAAATCCCCATCCTTTTCCTACCTTGCTCTGCCCCACGGTTGCATCTTTCAAGACTGCCCACCACAGGAAGGCAGTTACTGTGGTTTCTGTGGTGCCTCCTGTCTCCTTCTGCCATATGGACCCCTCAAAACCCTCAAGGGTTAGACCTATTTCTGGATATTCCCTGAAGGCCTCTGTGAACATAAAAGAAAGGAATTCTGGCCTATGTTATCCAGAAAACCAAAAGGGCAGAGGAAGGGGAATTGTAGGACTCTCAAGGCCATTCTTGGAGGAGCTCAAAGGGAAATGCAACAAGTAGAATCATTCTGACAACAATAATTTCCAGAAGAGGGGAAGGGGTGGGCATTTGGAAGGGTATTGCCATTCAAGTGTAGTTGCCCTCCTTTCCCCTCAATGGCTCCACATCCATTGCTGTTGCCTGGTAGACAATCGGTCTTCTGGAATGGGCATCCAGGCCGCCTTCCCTTCAAGGTCGGGTTGATGATTCAGTGGGGAACGAGAAAGATGGTCAGCTTGCTCTAAGGCAGTTTTAGTCATGAAAGTTACACTATTGTTTCACTGGGACAACCGAACTCGGCTTGTATCTGAGACACAAGAAACATTGCCAAGCCAAAACAGGCCCTGGAAGAGGCCCCGTTGAACCCTCTCTCCCCCTCCAGGCCACTCCCCTGGGCCTGTGGGATATTATGAAACCAGCGAAGGAGGAGGGGAGGGGAGGCAGCTGGCAAGGCCAGGAAGGAGCGTTGTGTTGAGTTATCAGCTCCTCACAATGCATCCGCCTTCCTAACTTCCTGTACAACAAGCTGACAGGCTTGGGTGGCAGTTATTCCTAACCCAGGCGCTTCCCTCCACTCCAACAGTCAGGTCCCCCAGAGACTCATCTGAAGAGCCTCATAACACCGTCCTGCAGAGTTCAGGGGAGGGACCCCTGCCCTCCAGCACCATATGCTATGAGGCAGAAATGGGTTTGTGATTGAGCCTGCGGCATCTTATTCCCTCCTCTTCATATTTACCAGGGAGTGTTTTCATAAATCCAAATGACTGTACTTTTGAGTAGATGTAAAGAAGGGTAGACTGCAAAACCTGGCATTCGCTTTCAAGGGGCACTGTCTCTAGATCCTACGAAGAATTCTTGGATCTTATAAAACTGCCCTTTAAGTAAGGGGGAAAAAAGTGGTCATGGTCGTTTGCACATCCATGAAAATTTCTGTGGAATGAAAAGTGCAGGATAGGATTAACGAATGTGCTGCAAAAATCTGATACCCAGCAGATGGCAGCAAAATGTGGGAAGCTTTTGCTGCTATCTAGTGGTTGGCTGGAGTTGGGCAGCATGGATCTCAAATCAGTTTATAGTTTGGTACCTTAATTTTTAAAAACCACTTGGCTTCATTGCCTTGTTCTTTGTAGGCCTTGAGAAAGTAAAGTGTCACTCTAAGGAGATTCACCACAATATACACAGACAACAGATTTGGTTCCTATGCTTTAATAGCAATTCCATTAAACAAAGATGTATATGTCACAAAAATGTTATTTGTTAATTTTTGCAGATTAAGTTGCTATTTAAAAAGCAAAAATCTAGGCTAGCTCATTGGAAAAGTCTAAAGTGCAGTGCAGATATAACTTGACCTGCTTCACGGCTGAAATACTTTCTTTAAACAACCATTAAAGCTGAGTAACCCTGCTGTACTTTTCACTTGGCCATTTGAATAAGGACAAGCTGGTCTTCTTTCCCCTTCAGATTTTTTGGAAGAAAAAGGAAGCAAACCCGAAAAGGAAGAAATAGAGCTAGCTAGTAGTTAGATATTCAAGATAAGATTTTCCTGGCAAAGGAAGACCCTAGACGGATTTTCATACTGCCTAATCTAAAATCCTAATTATTCTAGTTTGGGTTTCCTTTATTATAATATTCCACCAAGATGTCTAATAATAATAGTAAAATAAATTGCAGCAATGTACAATATAAAACTAAACAATACATAAAAATATAACACAAGGCTGATAAACCTAATTAAAACAAGTTGAAATTTAATCTCAATGTACTTCTAAAACTAAAATATATAAACTCCAACTCCAACATATAAATGTTAGCTTCCCTAGCTAATGTCATGTTTAGAAACAGAACTACAGATCAAAGAGCAGATGATGCATATAAGGAGTTAAAAACAAGATCCTACCTAGATCATTTATTTATTTATCTAATTTATATAACCATCCATTTCACAACAAGCAATCCTGGGCAGTGTACAATCAATAAAATAAATAGTCAATAAAACAGCAAATATAAAAACATCAGATATAAATATATATTTATATCTATCTATTGCTATAAAAATACAAAAATCCACATTAAAAATAAATATTATGAAAACTAATAGACAAACACTAGGCAAAGAGGGGATAAGAATGGCCATCTCAGCATCGGAGTCATCCATATTTCTAGCTTGCCAAAGGAAAGGTTATTTTTAGTAAGGATAAATCTGCATTTCTTCCATTATCCCTTTCCAGGTCTCTTTTTCTGCACCTAATTCAGTGGCAGAGCATTTTTGCTTGCCCTAACCTTCTTGAGTACTGCCACAATTCAGACTCCATTTTCTATCACATGATCCTCTTATACAACCTATCCCAACCAGGACCCTTTTCACATGGGTGGACTACAACACGAGGAATTGTTAATAATGGCCACGCGGGATGGAAAAGCTGAAGTCCACATCACCCACAGAACACCAAAGCCAAAATAGACTGTCCTAACACATTACAGGTAGTCCTTGATTTATGACTATTTACTTAGCAACCTTCAAAGTTACAATGGAATTGAAAGTGATTTATAACCAGCCCTTGCACCTATGACTGTCACAGCATCCTGAGGTCACATGATCAAAATGTGGGTATTTGGCATGCATTTACAATGGATGTAGCATCCCGGGGTCATGTGATCACTATTTACAGTCTTCCCAGCCAGTTTTCAACAAGCAAAGTCAATGGAAAAAGCTGGATTTGCTGAGTGACCATGGCAAAAAAGTCATAAAATTGTATGCAACTCACCTAACGACTGCCTCGCTTAGCGATGGAAAGTCCAGTCCCAACTCTGGTAATAATCAGAGATGGTATTCAGCAGGTTCTGACCAGTTCTGGAGAACCAATAGCAGAAATTTTTAGTAGTTCGGAGAACCGGCAAATACAACCTCTGACTGGAGATTTTACAGTATCCTTCCCCTGCCACACCCACCAAGCCACACCCACAGAACCGGTAGTTAAAAATTTTTTGAATCCCACCACTGCAAAATATGTATGGAGATAATATAGTAGCAGTAGTAACATTGCAGAAATTGCAATTTTCTTGTCTTTAGATGGTTACCAGTACTTCAAAATATCCACTAAAACCATTCTATTTCTCTCCTCCCATTCAAAGTGATCAGAATGCTTACTATATCATTAAGCAGAACTTTTTACACAAGCATCAGTTCTGTTGCTTCACAAAATACACAATTTTGGTATACATGGACTCCCTTGCAAGTGTCCAACAAGTTGGCATAATAAGATGAGAGCCAGACATAACCTTTGCAATCTGCAGATTGCAAAGCAGGTACAAGAACACAAGATTGATGAGAACATGGTACTACACATGAAGCCTATTTTAACACTGGACTCACGTGGTCAGCTTTTTTGATATCCATATTATTCGAGTAACAATTCAGCTAGACAGCATGGTACCACATATCTTCTTCAAAAGCAGCCACAGGTTCCTGTACAGTGAACTACAAAAGAAGACCAAGATTATATCATCATGAGCTGTCAACTTTCCTAGAATTTATTTGCCCAATTTCTGTTTTTGTTTACTTATCACTAAGCCATAGTTTGCAAGGCAGAATTGGATGGACTTACACATATTAAAGGGTTAGTTATGAACTTAAAAGCAAGATAAGACCAACCAATTAAAATTAACACTTAAAATTATATGCAAACATTGCTTCTATAACTACATGAGGCACTGAGACAATCCTTTGCTCTGGATTCTACTGTATCCCCTTTCCACATCCCTGTAATACAGGTAGTCCTCAATTTAACGACCAAAATTGAGCCCAAAATTTCTATTATTAAGTGAAAAGTTGTTACATGAATCGTGCCCCATGTTACAAGGTCTCTTATCACAGTTATTAAGTGAATCACTGACTGCAGTTGTTAAGTTAGTAACACGATTGTTAAGTGAACCTGGCTTCCCCATTGACTTTGCTTGTCAAAAGGTTGCAAAAGGGGTCATATGATCCTGGGACACTGCAACCGTCATAAATATGAGTCAGTTGCCAAGTATCTGAATTTTGATCACATGACCATGGGGATGCTGCAATGGTCATAAATGTGAAAAACGGTCATATGTCACTTTTTAAAGTGCCATTGTAACTTTGAATGGTCGCTAAATGAACGGTTGTAAGTCGAGGACTATATGTACTGTGTTTTGTCGGTGGGGAAACAGAAGAAAGTTCTTTAATAAAATTCCTTGCATATGACGCTCTCCAGGCCCCACTTAGCCCTAGTGGTAAGATAGAACAAAGGATGCTTTCAGACGATTTCTAGCCCTGCCAATCAAAAGGCTTATTGTAGCTATGCCATCTGTCTTAATGGGTTTTCTTCATAAAGAAAAACCACAGAAGAGATGAGACAGTATAGGTGGTTACAAAGGGAAGGCAATGAAGTGTGGACCCTCACAGGACAGTGTATTTAGAGCAGGTCAACTTCACAGGCAAGGCCACATCTGAAACTGCCATAAGGCTGCGGTCTCATGTGCATAATCCTTTGGTGCCTGTGACCATCTGTGGAGGGCTGAGTTAAGGAGACCATCACACCTGTCTGCGAAGTTCCCTCAGCCGACAGACATGAGCACCAAAGACCCCTTATCTTCATGAGGAAGGGCAAATAAAGTCAAGAGTGTTGTTGCCACCACACAATCAAAGCTCTGCTCCTTTTGATGTGGATTGGGTGTGGTGAGGGAAGTATTCCCAAGTCCGCTGAAATTTGAACAGTTCCTTACTGCAGATCTGAGCAAACGTTTAACATGGGGCCCTTGGAGGCCTTGCATATGGCCTGCCTTAAGGCCTCTAAGCCTTTTCCTTCCCCATGCTGGTGCTGGTGCCCTCATTATCATCATTGCCACAATTCTTTTTTTGGGGGAAAAAAATCAATGACCGGGTGGTGGCTTTTGAACAATTGACGAGTATGCAGCTTAAACGTTTAAAATGTTCACCACTATCCCTCTGTTTAGCAAGGGGAGGCACAAAGACCTCCAAGAAACTAGCTCCATGCTGAACTGGGAAAGTGAAATGATCTCTCCCTACCACAGGATACCACAGTATTCCGGGAAAGCAGCAAATAAGTTTATTTTAGCATGGAAAGAGTTTTGTGACAACTTAAAATGTCTTAATGTATTTATTATGACATAATAAATGTTGAGAAATGAAAATCTGTCCTCTCTCCCTTTAAGGAAGAGAACAACCATGTTTTCAGACAGAGGGCTCCTCCTAGTGTCATGGTGTTTCCACTTTTAATTCATAAGTGAAATAACAACTGACTATCCAAATTTTAGAAGTTTAGAGCTTTCAAATGTCTGTGCGTACATTTCATTTTGTCTTGACTCTGTGTTGCAGTACAATATTCTGCTATGGGGGTCTGCCTTAAATAGAATATAAAAATCAGGATTACCACCAGATGGTAGCAAACAAACTCCCCCCCACCAATCTCTGCTGCCCCCTAGTGATTTTCCAAACTTTGGGAGATAAAAAATGACTGCAAGGAGATTAAATCAAAACATTAAAAAAATAACCTCACAAAAAATAGTTGTGACTATAAAATATAGGGATTTGAATGTGCAATCATTTGGAATACTTGTCCATGCCTTGATATAAATGTATTTTTACTGCTTTTAACAGAAAAGGAAAAGCAACAAAACAGTACATACAGATTTATTTCTAATACACTTATATAACTACCATTCTTTTTAAATTTCTTGAATTTTATATAAATGAGTTCTATATCTCCTTATACTTGTCCACACAAAGTCTACATCTATAGACTATCTGCTTCTAAGTGTCAAGTGCAATCAGATCTTCAATTAATTGAGTAAATGGGGCCATACATTTATCTTTGCAATGCTGCAATATCAGACTTTATAGTTATATGTGTGTGTGTGTGTGTGTGTGTGTGTATATCTATATCTATATCTATATCTATATCTATATCTATACCTATACCTATACCTATACCTATATCTATCTATCTATCTATCTATCTATCTATCTATCTATCTATCTATCTATCTATCTATATCTATATCTATATCTATATCTATATCTATATCTATATCTATATCTATATCTATATCTATATCTATATCTATATCTATATCTATATCTATATATATATATATATATATATATATATATATATATATATATATATATATATATAAAATGTTTTCTTAAGTTTTTGCGTGTACTTACATGTATGGTTTTCAGCTTTGTTCGGGTATTTTCCCACGTCATTGTAGTTGTGCTTTTAAAGTTGTAGCAACGTTTCGGCAGAATCTCATCTGCCATCATCAGGCTTCTGTATTGTACATACATACATACATACATACATACATACATATATATATATATACACACACATACATACACACATACACACACACACACACACACACACATATGCAGGCCTTGGTGTGTTCGGGTCTTTTCCCGTGTAAAATTGAGAGTATCTTGGCAAAGAGCTCCCACTCGCCATCTTCAGGCTGGTGCTTTCAGCTTCGTGCTTGTGCAAGCAACATGTGATCGGAGCTGCCTTCTCCCTATATATAATGGTGGGGAGGTTGGCTGTGTTGTCAGTTCTTGATTGGTTGATGGAGTTGTTGTTTGCAGATTGGCTGACTTTTTTGTAAGAACATGTGTGGCTGAAGTATTGGCTGTGTGTCTATCCGCTTCCTGTGTTGTAACGACCTGCTCAGGATATCACACCACGGAACTCAGGAGGTTACACCACAAAACCTCAGGAACTCACAACACAGCCAACGACCCAGGAGATTACAGCACAAGACCCAGGATGTCACAACAATAGAACTCAGAAGGTCATCACACAGCCCATGACCCAGTTCATTACAACCCAGGAGATTACAGCACAAGACCCAGGATGTCAAAACAATAGAACTCAGAAGGTCATCACACAGCCCATTACCCAGGTCGTTACAACACAGGAGGCTGATAGACACACAGCCAATACCTCAGCCACACGTTCTTACAAAAAACCCAGCCAATCTGCAAACATCAACTCCATCAACCAATAAAGAACTGACAAAACAGCCAACTTCCCCACCAGTATATATAGGGAGACGGCAGCTCCGATCACACGTTGCTGGCACAAGCACGAAGCCAAAAGCACCAGCCTGAAGATGGCGAGTTGGACCTCGTCGAAATATTGCCAAGATACCATGGGAAAAGACCCGAACACACCAAGACCTGCATACCTGTACCCG
Source organism: Notechis scutatus (assembly GCF_049901735.1). Taxonomy (NCBI): domain Eukaryota; kingdom Metazoa; phylum Chordata; class Lepidosauria; order Squamata; family Elapidae; genus Notechis; species Notechis scutatus. The sequence goes on from NC_142010.1 coordinate 141,157,674, forward strand.
TGAAAATCTACGAATATATCACGTCATTGTAGTTGTTCTTTTAAAGTTGTAGCAACGTTTCAGCAGAATCTCATCTGCCATCATCAGGCTTCTGTATAGTGTTCGTCTGTATATTTCGTCTATATATATACACACACACACATATTATCTACACTATATATAGTATGTACTATATATAGTATTACATATAGTATATACTATATATGTGGCTATGTCTGTGTATACGTATGTATACATATTCAGATATAGATACATGCATACATACATACTATATAGATATATAATATAGATATATACTAAATACCTGTCTCTCTCTCTGTCTCTCTGTCTCTCTCTCTATCTATCATCTATCTATTGAGAGTAAAGGCAAGGAGAACCCATTTATGTTGTCAGGTTCTCAAATTCCATGTGGTAGGTGTTAAATGGGCGCAGATGAGGAAGGAGTAGGACTCAGGAATGCGAGAAACTATTTACAAACCAGATTAAAAAAGCAACCAACGTGGCCAGCGCCGACACTTCAGCCACTGATGGGGACTCAATCTTCCCGCCAGTGGCTGAACCAATAAGTGGAGTCTTACATCAGACTCCACGTTGCATATAATGTAGGCTCATGTAAATGTGGCGTCATGCATATTTAACAGTAGGCACACAATTCAAGAGAATATTAATACTTGCCCAAGGGGGCGATGGTGGGGTATCGTTTATTTCCTGTGCATAGAACTAGGGAAGGAGAATACATGTCCTTTCTATTCCTTCTTGGAAAGTAGTTTGAAACAGCACTCTGGAAGATTTATTCAACAGTATGGCAATTGAACTCAAACATTCTTTGGGGTCTTGTTTTATCCACCAGGCTTTTTAATGTGCTGAAAAGGTTTGGTTAGAGTTTTTGACTGGTAACAAAACTGATCTGATGACATCAACAGACTTTCTCTCTCTATTTCTTACTTTGTTTACCACTGAAATTCAAAAAGTTGATCAGTTTCTACAGTGAATCAATGTGGGATGATGTGGGCAAGTTGACTGAAACGTAAACCAAACGATAATGACTTCTTGCTCAGTGGAAGAACAGATAAGGGAACTACGATAGAAACGGTGATTCATATTCTTTGTGTTGTTCTTTCAAATATATACTATGCCAAAGTTCTTTGTTTCCAGTAAGCAATCTTTAATAAAAAAACAACTGGTCATTTGAAAACCGATTCTATTGTACTCATAGATTCCTGACTCATAGATTTGACAAAATATTGTAAAACCTTGGAATGTTGCTTTTTGTCTCCAGAGCAGGCCATTCCATATAGCCCCCAATAAGTTGGCTAGCAAATATTCCCTTTATGAGGAATCTTAATTTGCACACAGTAGTGTGCAGATGCTTGGGCTTTGGCTGTTCCTATGGCATGCTCACCCCAAAATATGCTAAAACTAATTGATACCATTCTTATTAACAGGGAACACTGCATGCATCATGACCCATCTAAAATTGGTAATCTAGACTACACTTTATTTTACTAAAAGGCATTATATGAAAACCTTGATTGACCAAAACCATAATAGGTGGTGGAAATCAATATATATGGACCAATCTGCTATTCACATTGGAATATGAAAAATTGGAATTTAGAAAAACAATATGCAACAAAGAGCTCAAGTTAATGAATGAAATGGAAAAAATGTAAGTTGTATGTGAGACTAAGAATGTAATACCTCTGAATAATCTGTTCTTGTAGAGTGGAATTGATAGATTCATAAATTCTATAAATTCATGGGATTCATAAAAGAAATTAAAGATGTACAGCAGTTTTAATGGTTTCATTTATGAAGGAAAAGTCTAAAATATGTGCCTGTATTTATGGATTGATATCATCTGTGGGTGAGTATGAATCCATAGGTGACATGCTATATTCCAATAGATGGTGATAAACAGTTGAATAAGATTGGTCTGCAAAGGTATAAAGAGGTATAGTGATTGGGGTTGGTGTAAATGATTTTAGCTATGTTTTCTTATCCTATGCCTTTAACTTTTTTTTGTAATTTTTACTCCTTCTCTTTGTGCTACATAAAGCTCCTTACTCTAAAAGATAGTAGCATTATAGGAATCTACATACAGTGAAAATTAGATTTTTATGGACTAATTGAGTGTATTTGTTGAAGCTAAACCTCTGGTAATGAATTTGCACAATGTACATTTTATGCAAATTGCATACTTTATACATAAATTACCTGTACTTTATGTAATATAAACACAACTTACATAAAATATATGAACATTACTTGGACTGATTCATCAAAGCAATCTGAATCCCATTTTTGTTGGATGCTTCTGAAATGGGTTGCGTAAAACAGATTTTACAGATTATGAATATATGTATAGAGTACTTAAGAAGGGGAATAGATAATATTGTGTAAATACAAATGCATAATATTGTACAGTACAGAATACAGAGTACTGCACATATTATGAATGTGTGTATATCTTCTCTTTTGGGGAAACAAAACAGGTTCCTTTACAATATGTCTATGCCATATACAAATCCTCCGAAGGACACAGATTTTGGCAGCAGTAGTAATGCAAAAGCATGTTTCTTCTTCAGTTCCACAAGACAGCAAAGGCAGGCTTATGTTAAAAAGATCATTTTAGAATTACGGTAAATTTGTTACTCCTGTACAGTTCATAGAAGAGGGCGGGAAAGAAAAGGGTGGGCAGAGAAAAAGAAAGAATTCTGTTGTTTTTAATACTTTCCTATCCACCACAGAATCTGAACTGGTCCTGACTGGAATGGAAACAAGGGCAGCATATCACTCGGAGAAGCTGCTCTTAAAGAGGGAAAAAGAAAGAATTCTGTTGTTTTTAATACTTTCCTATCCACCACAGAATCTGAACTGGTCCTGACTGGAATGGAAACAAGGGCAGCATATCACTTGGAGAAGCTGCTCTTAAAGAGGGAAAAACCTCCAGCCCCACAATCCCAAGCCGCATAAATTAAATAGACAGTGCTTTTTAATTGGGTTTTATGGATGTTGAACTAGAAAAAATGTGGGAAAATAATATTATATATGGTAACTGCAGCAAGATCAGTATCGTATCAGTAGAGGAGAATATTTGTAGCTCAGGGCTGAAATAGAGGCTCCTTGGTGCTCTCTGATTGTTTTCTTGAAGACATTTCATTACCCAAACTGGGTAACATCATCAGTGCTGGTAAAGTGTGGCGTTTGCTCTCAATTTATATTATAACGGCTTGCCCTGTCAATGTTGGTGGCAGTAATCTTGGTGGCTCTTTTGTCTTTAATTTCAATCAAGGGACTGCCAAACAAGCTAACAGTAAAAAGCCCAACCAAAGAACCACCAAGATCTCACTCTACTAGCCCTGATGATGTTACCAAGCTATTGTATACACAAAGATGAATGGGAAAAAGAATGAAACGCCCGCAGTAAAAGACTGGATTATAAAATTGCGGAACTTGTGAAGAGTGAAGCTGACTAGTCTGGTCGGGGTGGGTGGGGTGGGGGGGAGAACTAAAAAAACAACAACCCTGAAAGCCTTATATGGATTCGGCAAAAGAGAGCTGATGATTTATGTAACTAGGGATTAAAAAGGGTTAAAGAAAGAGGGAACTACAATAACAATTGCCCAATAGAAAGATGGCCAAAGTCAAAATATGTTTTGGGGTTTTTAAAACTTTTTTTTATATCCTATCTTATTATTTATTTATACCTTTATGAATTATAAGATTCTAATTATTTTTTAATAAACCAATACTTTGTCTTGCATGTAAGCAAAAAAATACAACACTTAACTACATTTCTGTTTGATAAGAGTGTTGCAAAGATCCCAACCCAGATCATGCAATGGTTATGATTACAAATACTTGTCAAAGTGAGAGGACAGGATGTGAAAGGGAGGCATTCTCAGTGTATCTTGTCTCAGTGCCTTGACCTGCAGCTTATGTCTTGTCTCTCTGCATCCCGATGGGGCATTCTTTGCATAACTGATCAAGTGGCATGATGTAGCCTTCTTTTCTTGGTAAAGAAAATGGCAGAAGAAATGGTGGGTAAGATAAGTCGGAGGTAACAACAATGGAACATAATTATCTGGATCTCCTATAAAACAATGCATAAGAAGCTGTTGTGAGATTGCTACTATCACTTTTTCAACACTAGTTGAACACACAGTTATTTTTCAATACCATTTCCTCACCCAGGTGTTTCTTGCAGCCAGCGGGAAAGCAGAAAAAAAAGCCTTGATCACATAAAATTATTTTGTATCTGTGGCAAAAAAAATCCAGCAAACACTCTTAATGGTAATAAACAATAATTGCTATTATTTTCATATTCAGTCTTAAATACTATTTTATGACATGCAAAATAAGATTCCCAGAACAAGAATCTCACTTTGCTTGTGAAGTGAGACTTTTTTACTAACCCAGTTTTGTTTTGCATCAGCTGCCAATAATGAGACATCACTGTTCTTCTCTATATGGTACCCTCTTCACATGCATTCTGAAAATAAGCTAGATTTCCTTGTTAATATTTTGCTGATAACTGGATTTTCAATTAGGACTATGTATTTTAAGCCTTGCTGGATCGATATTTCAGTGAGATGTTATGTCAAAACACTTGGTTTTTCCCTTCTGTAGAAAGCACGGGAAATACCGCCAACACAATAATAGTTGTTTCGAGTAGGACAAACACACACACACACACACACACACACATATATAAAAATTCAATTCTCTGAACTTCTTGCATTTTGCAATCTGGAATATACAATACAATTGGTAAAAACACAAACTATTTTCATTTGCCCACCAACTCCTCCCTTTCTTTCAACATCCCTAGTCAGTAGAAAAAAATGCCAATTCCTCAAGTACCTTAAGCAAAGAAACACAAATTTATAGCTTATGTTGTGGTATGGTCTATTAAATGAGCCACAATGGGTCAAGTGATATAGTACTCTAAATCATAATGCATGGTTGAATGTTCATACTACACTTCTACTACCAATGACTGCAAGATGGTTGCAAAGAGTTATTGTTGTTTCCATCTACTGTTGGAGCTCATCCCAGATCCCATAGCTTCAATTCCATCACATTTTGTTTCCTCAATAGGCTTTGTGCATTCTTGTATCTTCTCAATTTTAATGCAATTAGCTATTTTGAATCCATACCAACTGTAACATAAAAAGATGAGAATTAATGCAATAGCTATCTTCAAAGGCTCTTGCTTTATTTCATATTTATTGTATCTATTTCTCTAGATATGATTTAGAATGTGTCTAATTGTGTAATTATATGCAACCTCACCTCTCATGATTTATGATCAGCACTTTTGGAAGAGTCTTTTGTAGTAGAGTTCTTGGAAACAAAAATATACTAAGCTTTTAATTTTAAGACAAGAAAAAAGTAACATGGAGAGTTTCCATCTTTGTCCTGGACCTGTGGCAGGATGGTAAAAGGAAAGTTTGCCATTTTCAACATATAGGCAAAACCTTCCTTGGCCTAGTCTACTTTAGCAAATACAGTTATTTCCTCCTTTTATCTCTATAGGAATTTTTTTCAATAGCAACTCCCTCACAGTAAAACAGACCAAATTTTTGTCAATGTGTTGTGCTTTCTTATTCCCTTAGCATACATAGCCAAGAAAAGTAAAAACTCTTTATAAAAGATGAAAAAAAACCAGGTAGCTGAAATTCATCAGACATTACTGAGCTACAACTATTTCTCCTTCATACTAATTATAGCAATGATAAATAGATAATTGTCTAACAGAAGACATGCTTCTGAGGGACTTTCCTCTGAAATTAAAATTGGCCCTCTGGTGGTTATTTCTACCATAGAGCTCTCACATGTCTCCTTGAAATCATCTGCCAGCCATCTGCCAAAGTTTTGCTGTTATTGATAAAGGCAAGAGAGCCAGTGAAGCATAGAGGTTAAAACGTGGAACTAGAACCGAGAGGAGGTGCAATTACAACATCAGCCATGGAATATTACAGGGTGACTTTGGGCCAGTCATTTTCTCCCAGTACAAACTATCACTCAGCGTCATGGGGAGCAGGAACTGAAATCCTATGATCAAGCAGGGCATAAATCTAATGCAAATACATCTGTTTTGTTTTAGAATTTGAACAGACAACATTATAAAACTGTAACCAGGTAAAATGTTTTGATCTATTCAGGCATGGTCTGAGAAATGCCTCCTAACCAAGCGTACCATTGCAGGCAGAGGTTACATTTCATTAGTGTTGTGAGAAATATCAGAATGAAACATGGAAATTTGCAGCATTTGCAAATAGGGCAAAAGCCAATGTTATTATATAATTCCGGATTAGAGAGAAATATAACACGAGCATCTTTGACTTTGTAGTCTCTCCTTAAAGTATACTGATTAAGTACTGGTTAAGTAATATTAAAGTATATACTGTTTTTAATACATTTCTTGAATTTTGGTAAACTTGAAATCAATAGGATAATGTACACAAAAGAGACGAAACAATGATCGAAGGACTATCTGATGGTACTTCGGGGATTTTAAGAGCAAGCTTTAGCTGATGAATGCCGATGTCATAACAAATGCTTTCGCCTTTAAAATGCCACAAGTCTCTTCGCTGCTTTCGTTGCCCCCGACGAACACTACTTTCTCCAGATCCGCTTCGCTTGTCGTCCGTGTGACTTCTTCCCCAAACTCCCATAGTTGAAATCCTAATAACGGGATCTCATACCAAAGGCTTCCACTGAATTTCCGTGACAACCCTTCATACAACATCCGCGTTAAAACATTACCAATAAAATCCCTCCTTGAAAACGAATCAAACTGCATTGCCCCGTTTGCAGGAAGAGGTCTTTCCCCATCATGTGATCGCATCTGGCCAATAATTATCCAGGACCGAAACGGCCTAACTGCTTTCTCCTTCACCATGGAAACAGTCACATTCTTCCGTTCCCCGCCTTCCTCGGCCTTCAGCCATGGCAAGGTGAGCGGCAGCTTTATCTTCGAATCACAGATGAGGGAGGGTCTTCAAGGTGCGTCACGCCTCACGCTAGAAATTCGCAAAAGGTAGCCTTGGCTGAAGGGGAGGTGGGAAAATGGGATGCGCAGGTTAGACGAGGAAGAAGCGACTTAGCCAATGAGAGGTCGTTTAGAAAGATGGAGGCGTGGTCTGAGGAACAGATTGGCATAGAGCCAGCCAATGCTGTGCAGCCGCGGCTTGTGCTCCACGTCGGCATCGGGGCGACCAAGATGGAGGCGCTGATCCTGGTAGGAGCCGGAGGGGCAAGAGAGGGGAGAGGGAGAATTGCTGGGGTGCGCGCCTGTTACCATGGAGACGGGCAGGTGGGCGGGGCGGAGCAAGTCGGTTGCTGCTGGGGTGCTTCTGGGCCTGGGCTTGAGCTCCTCTGGAGGGAGTCCGGGCCGGGCCACCCGAGGAGATGCAGGGAGGCTGGGCCGGTCCGTATGGCGGAGAGGGAATGGCAGGCTGAGGGTGAGAGAAGGTCCAGGTGCTGCTTGACAGACCAGCCAGGATGGGACAGAGCAAGGAAAGTCCCTGTCTAATCTTAAGAGGTTCTCTGCTCACGCCGCAGAAACGTGGGGCAAATCAGCTGTATTTTTATAGAGAAAAAAAAATTCCAGTGGTCAGTATATGAATTTCATCAAGGAAAGGATAAAAAGCCAGATTTTTTTCGTTCCCATTTCACAGATGGGTAAAGTAGGACTTCCGCTTAAGAAAAGCGTTCCTAACTGCTTGCTGCTGACCTGGCTTTTAGGAGCAGGAGATATTTTTTCCAACAGACATATGTTTGATTACAGAACTGCCTCTTAAATGGAAAGGTTGTCCCCATCTTCAAAAAGGGAGACCCCAGCCTAGTTGAAAATTACAGACCAATCTCCTTATGCTGCGTCACCTGTAAAGTCATGGAATCAATTATTAACCAATCCATTATCCTCCACTTAGAGACAAACAACCTACTCTCCAATAAACAATTTGGTTTCAGGAAAAAACTATCCTGTAATCTGCAACTCTTACACTGCAAAAACATATGGACTCCACAACTCTATCAGGGCAAAGCAATAGACGCAATCTACATAGACTTCTGTAAAGCCTTTGATTCAGTGGTACACGACAAACTACTCCTAAAACTAAAATCTTATGGTATCTCTGGACATAACTGGATAGAAGCATTCCTGTCAAACAGACAACAAATGGTCAAAATTGGGAGTGTCCTATCAAATTCTGTACCTGTCAATAGTGGTGTCCCCCAAGGCAGTGTTCTAGGACCAACTCTCTTCATACTCTACATAAATGACCTCTGTGATCATATTAAGAGCAACTGCGTTCTTTTTGCTGATGATGTAAAGCTATTCAACACCATCAACAATACTGCTACCCTTCAAAATGATATTGACTATGTATCAGAATGGTCAAACAAATGGCAACTTTAAATCTCAACAAATAAATGCTCTGTCTTACATATTGGCAAAAAAAATCAGAAAATAAAATACAAGCTGAATAGTCAAGATCTTGTTGATAATCCAAGCTCTGTAAAGGACCTTGGAATACTCATCTCTAATGATCTAAGTGCTTGAGCCCACTGTAACTACATAGCCAAAAAGGCATTAAGAGTTGTTAACCTAATCCTACGTAGCTTTTTCTCTGGTAATATCACACGACTAACTAGAGCATACAAAACATTTGCTAGACTCGAATACAGCTCATCAGTCTGGAACCCACATTACGTATCTGATATTAGCACAGTTGAGAAAGTCCAGAAATATTTCACAAGAAGAGTTCTCCACTCCTCGTAGAATACCTTATGCCACCAGACTTGAAATTCTAGACCTAGAAAACCTTGAATTACGCCATCTTCGGTCTGATCTAAGTATGGTATATAAAATCATACATTGCAATGTCCTACCTGTCAATGAATACTTCAGCTTCAACCATAACAACACAAGAGCACACAATAGATACAAACTCAAGGTTAACCGCATCAAACTTGATTGCAGGAAATACAACTTCAGCAACAGAGTGGTCAATGTCTGGAATACTCTACCTGACTCTAGTTTCTTCCCCAAACCCCAAAAACTTTAACCTTAGTCTATTGACCTCACCCCTTTCCTAAGAGGTCTGTAGGGGGCGTGCATAAGCGCACCAACGTGCCTACCGTTCCTGTCCTATTGTTTCTTTTATTTTTCTTATATGTACCCATTTCATGTATTCATAACTATGTATATACATATACCTATTATCTTGTAAGCAATTGACAAATCAAATCAAATAAATAAATAAATAAAACAATATTTCCAAGGACCTTGGAACTTCTTTGGGATGAGCCGCAAAACAGCTGTCTCTGAATATGATCTGCAATGTGCATTAGAGGCATTCAGAGTTGCTACAAGGCCACAATAGGTCTTACACAGGATGGGTCAGTGCCTTTACAGTATTTGTAAAATTAAATTAAAAGAAAACTTATATAGGTTTGTCTTGATGCTAAAAAAAAGCCTATTTTTCTGTTCTTTCCATAAGTAAAACATTATCAAGACTCTAAACCAGCCCTCAAAAACATTTTCAGAAAATGCTGCTACATTTATTTACTTATTTGATTTATGTACACTGCAATCAAGGACACTCTGTAATTTTTAATGTATAAGGTACAAAGCATATTCACTGTATTTTATTCATCTGACCCAGTTTCCATTATGGAGCATGTGCCCCTTTCAAAAGCCAATAAATCTTTATCCCATGAAAGGTTGTGTATCTCTGTCCCAAACTTTTGAGGGCATCTGGTGAGTACAATGCCTTGATATCATAGGAAGACAATTGAAGTCTCCAAAGTAAAATATCTAACTCTCACTTTGCAGAGATCAGCTTCCTAACAATTACAGGACAAATAAAAATACAAATGAACAGTGGGAAAAATTTCCTGCTAGACTTCTTTCCATAATACCTGTACACTGGAGCCTACTAGAAAATGATGTTCTAGTCTTTAACAGATAAGAAATAGCAACTCTGCTGAATCCAGTCAAATCCAGTCCTGCATCTTATTTATTGTAATGATCAACCATATTCCTTGCTACATCACAAATTTTACAAAGAGTTCTACCTCCTGTTACCATTTATTGTTAGATTAGTGGTGAGAAACCTGACAACATACTTTGTGAAGTTGAACAAATAATCCTAAATGCACTTGTTGGGAGTATGTTTCATTTGAAATCAGTATCGCTCTTGTTCTTTTCATAAGGGTTATAGTGAAATTTGTTTTTCCATGAGCATGCAGCACATATCTTGAAAAACGTGGAACATTAAATATTCACTGACAGCTGGCTAAGTATCTCCATTTGTACCACAACCTGGGTTATTATGAAATCACATATGCATCTTATATGTTTGTATTTGAAATTTTGGAATCCTGTTTAGCACAATCTTAGTTGAAGTCTTGACAGCTTCTGGAAATACACCCTGCTGAGAGTAACTTTCAGTTGGAATCTCTGTGCTTTATAAATTATTTTGCAGGCTTGGGTCGAAATCTTGGGGTACTCAATAATGTCCCCAGCCCTGTGGTGTTGCCCTAATTCTGAACTGTGGAGAACCAGTATGTATTCCTCTCTCTGTCAGTCAGCCACATTTCAAATTACATAACATGCCATTAATACAAATACAAGATCAACAAGACACTCTGGAGTCCTTGGTATTTTGTAGGTGCTGGAATGTATTTTAATGTTTGAAGAGAAAAATATGGCATAAAATTGTAATAATAGATGGAATAACTTATAATTTGTAGCATTTGTTGACATTTTGAATCTGCTTCTAGTGTGACCAGCTACCTCATTAAATTTTATTTATGATTTTCAAATTTTGAATCTCCTGCATCCCAATCTCTTTTTCTTAATATTTACTATGCTTGTAGTAAAATTCAAATACCAAAATTTATCCCTGTGGTTTAATAGCATTAATGCTGGGAATGTCTGTTTTTTAGAGGGCAACAGTTACAGTTTTATAAAGCAGGCTTAGTAGATGTGAGGTATGTGAGATAATAATGAAAAAAAAACTAAGTATGTATCAGATAATACCTCAAAGTAATACAAAGGACATAGAATTAAAGAATGATAGACCTAGGAATTTATCTTGAAACTCATGGATGGCAAGTCTTGGCAGTATAATTTAAGTATAGGTAAAATGCCTTTGAATCAAGCTTCTGTTGATTTCAGGGATATAATCATGATTCTTGTCAATGAGGTGGAAGTAGTTTTCGAGATGGAAGTAGACTTTTTTTTTTTAAAAAAAACTTCCTAATATAGCTTGCAATTACTTCTAGTGGTCTCCCATCTAAGAACCTGCCAACCCTGATCCTCCTTAGTATCCAAAAGTAGGCAGGTGTTTCTGCCTGTTCCTGTTGAACAGCAGGGAGTCAGAAATTCTACTTCTGATCTCTTAGCAGGATGTGGGTTGTCTTGCTCTAGCTTAGGAGAACAGTAATACATAGTAATTACACTGACAATAAGTATCAATACAAAAATTGTTTTGGAAAAAAAAAACTCCTGATAATGGGAGTTCTTTTAGTTAGGAATGATTTGAGTTGTTTGAGAAACTAAAATGTTTTTAATGAGCTCACATTCTTTTCCCCTTTGTTAATGCCAAACATTTAACTTTGCACTTCGGTTCAGTTGAGATTTTCTATGAGAAACTGACAGGATAAGTTGTAAAAATTAGTGTTTCTTACAAACACCTATTAACTAGCTAACAACTAACAACTGGGCTGTTGTAACATAAAATTGAATCGGATAGCTAAAATCACAATTATTTGCCAGATATTGAAGATATTTGAAAAAAATGTAAAATAATGTCACGCTTCTCGCTATTTTTATTTCTAAATGATCTTTCTTCCTGAAACATTTATGTTAGTAATCTGATGGATTTAATACTGTGATTTTTACATGACTTAATAAATACTCTGTGAATGTGCCGATTTATAAACAAAACCTCTTTGGGGTCATCCATAATATGGGATGTGGTCCTGACAGTAAAAAGGTTAAGAAATACTTCTCTGTAGCAGTGATTCTCAGTATGAGCCTTATGACCCCTTATGAAGTCATGTCGTATTTCTAGGAAGCTACATAAAAATTCTGAGAGAACTATTCAAACTTAACAGCAAGGCATTTGTTATAATCCTCGCATTTCAGTATCTGCTAATTTCAGCAGCATAATCAATGAAAATTGCTATAGTTTATAGAATAGTATATGATGCAGATTAATAAACAGCACAGACAGTAAAATATCTTCAACAGTGACTGTGAGGGATCTGAGGTAAATGAGACAGAGAAGGGCTCCATGAGCAAAAAATAAGTTGACAACCCCTGACCTAGAAAATAGAAATAATATTCAAAACAATCACAATAGGTCAAAGAAATGGGGCTGAAAATGACGATGCAATTTAAAAGAAGCAAGTTCATTTAAAAGTTGAATGGTTTTAAAATAATTGTCGATTGCAAACTAAAAATGAGCAAAGCAAGCAAATGCTTTTTTTTTAAGGGTTTGTGAACTGAAGCCTACTTTGCAAATCACAGAAGTAATTGTTCTACTCTATTCTCCATTGGTCCAACTTCACCTCAACTATTGTGCTTAATTCTAGGTACTATGCTTTAAAAAGGATCCGGGAAAAAAATTCAACAGGATCAGAGAAAGGCATGATCAGGGGATGAAACAGGATAAGGGCCATGGGAAAAGACCGAAGGAGCTGTGGATGTTGAAAATACGATAAGGAGGAGGGACATGACAGCATTCCTGAAATAGCTTGAAAGGATGATGTATAGAAGCAGCACAAGAACTTTTCTTTCTTATTCCACAGTAGAGAAAGCAGTGTAATAAATTTAAGATGGAGAAAGTTAGATTCCACTTGAAAGATAGAAAAAACCTCCAATGAGTAAGAATAGTTGATACTGATACCAGTTACCCAGGAAACTGGTAGGCTCTCCTTACTGTGTTCATGCTGCATGTCTGGTGATGCTCTAATTTAAATTCCCGAACCAGGCAGGAGATCCATCTTGATGGGCCCCTTCCAACTCTGATTCTCTTACTCCTGTCTTGGACTATCCAGAGATAATGGCAAAGAAGATTAGTGTTTGAGGTGGGAAAATGAATGTTTTCTATTTTGCAGGTACCCAATAATGCTAGCTGCTTCTTCTTTTTTTTTTTTTTAAAGTGGGCTGATTTGGTTTGTAAACTTTACAAAGCAATGTTTCAAGAACCTGCATTAAAAGGGTGCATAAGGTCAGTCTCTTGTAAACAATAGCTCATTTATTGACTTATAAAGGATATAAGCCATCTTGGTTTCATTACCTTCTGTAATTTTAAACTCTGGACTTGCTGGTGTTATACCCACTTCTTTTAAATTAGAGATGTACCGCCTGAGGCTCAGAGTTACTTGTGCCAGCAGAAAATTCCTCAACTTGCTGTCACATTATAACTTTTAATGTGGTAGGATAAGTGATTAAATACATAATTAGAAAGTAATCATGATAAGTATAATTAATTTAAATTAAATATAAATGAAATGAAAGTTTCTGATGTAGCCCCATCTCTTCCTTTTTGTAATATAGCCTAGAAAAAGTTGAGCACCATTGCATACATGTTAATGTGCATTACTTTAGTGACTTCAAAATTTGCTAAGACAAAATGGCTCAGCTACTAGGCTTTCCAGCTTGTTTAGCTGAATAGCATTCTGGATTTGTGCTCTTAACAATACTTCAATTTAGTTCTAAACAGTTCTGAACAGTTTATTCAGTTTAGTAGTAGAGTGGTATAATGCTTTTAGCTATGTGGTTCACTAAATTACTCCTTTTATTAAATATATGTCCTTTCCCCTTGGCAGGCTACAAAAGGGTTGGAAAAAAATCAAAATAGCATGAGGATTTTTACTTTTTTGTTACTCATGCACATGATGCTGTATCAGGGATCTTAAGTCTGTCAGTTAAAATAGGAAATAGTTTTTAAAATATTGTCAACAATGCTTCTTGGAGAAAAAATGTGCATTAATGTTCTTAATTATGCACAGAGAAATTGAAGTTGCCTGTCCATTCTGAATCTGCCTTTTTCTACTGCATTATGATGGTAACTGATATTCATGTGAGCAATGTTTTAATGTGAGTCATTACATGCTAAAAACCTTAGTCCATTCAATATTACAGTACATCTATTAGGAAGTTGTTTTGTTATTCTCATTTTATATTTAATTACACGGTTTAATATCACTTTACAAAATTACATAAATAATCCAGAATTGAGTTGATTTTGAATTTTAAAAAGAAAATGTTAAAGTTGTAAGCTGTCTAGAGTTGCCTTGCAGCAAGATGGACAACAAACTTAATAAAATAAATAACTTTCATGTTCAAATACCATTTTATTTATTTAGGTTGTATGATTCTTATCCTTCATTTTGGAACTATGGGAAACTAGTATTCATATTGGAGTTTAAACTGAATGTATCACTGAGGTATTATATATCTCTAACTGGAGTTGATGCAATCTATTTGAGACTATGACAAAAAAATAAACTTCAGCTTAAAAAAAAATCTTGAGATGCAGAGTCACAGTCTAGAAACTGATTGAACATCTTAATATACAATGGGCCCGCAGTATGGTCTCCTTAGAGATCTCTTAGGCTATTTTCAGACATCTTTGTGCTGTGCGCATGAAGATAAAATTGATAATGTGCTTCAGTTACATCCAGACTGAAACGTTCTAACATGTAATATGTGGGGCAGTTTTTGAGAATCACTGCATTAACATGTTAGAACAACTTCCTTGGATAAAATAACATTGTTTCCTGAAGACGTGGTTTGCAGTTTGGTGGCTAGAATTGGTTGGCAAAACTAAGGATAATAAATATATCAACTACATCCATTTTTGGCAAGACCCGTAGTAGCCATGGTGACATAGGTGTTTTGTATCCCTGTTGGGCAACTCTGACATTTTCTACTTCGAATTGCTTAGAAAAAATGATCAATTGGTTTACAGTGCTGGACTGTTGACCAAGATGCTTTTAATAAGCTCCATCAACCATTGAGGGCACAGTTCAGTGTGTTTTTAATAAATGACAAAATTCAGTAATGCTTTGGGATCAGAGTGTCTGGAAGATCATCTTCTTGCCTTTGAGAGGCTGTCTGGGTTATTAATATGTTCAGAAGAGGTCCTTTTTTGCATCATCTGAGACATGTTTACTAGGAATGTGAAAGGTGGCTTTGTGGCTGACAGATCTGAATCTCTTGGCCAAGACAAGGCAGTTTAACTAAATCACTTGTCTATTTTGATAAACGAATAGATTTTTATTCACTCATGCGATGAACTTTTAAGCTATTCACAGAGGGATTAATAGATGCATGCTGCATTTTTTTAGAATATATGTATCTGATTGACTTTTATGTGTTACTCTTTATATTTTACCATTCATTTTCATATTGTAAGCTGCCTTAAGCAATATTGATAATGGGAACATAGTAGAATATATTTCTTCAATAAAATAAAAGTTGCCATTTCTCCCCACCTTCCATTTCTAATAATGCAGATCAGAGCGTATGGCAAGACAAAATATGAAGCACACAAAACAACAATTTTATATTATCAAAAGTTAATAAAGCTATAAACCTACATTCCATGCATTTGAGATGGATCTCAGCAGGAATTATTTCTGAGTATCAGTCACATGAAGTTGGATTATAAAGCTTATTGCATAACAGCATCCACTCCAAAAATCCTTTATAATACTTATCAAAGTAAATTGTTCACATTCTCAAAAGTGGGAGGATTTATAAAACAATTTTCCCTAATCTGATGAATTCTATAATGGCTCCGAATGGCTTTAGGGCTATGAATATCATGGGCGATTACAGAACAAGATTAGACTTTTCTTGAATCTAACTAACCGCAGTTTAGATAGAAAAAAAATGGCCAAACACCATCATCTACAGCAGAAGAGATTTAACTTTTGAGTCTCTTATGAATGGCAGCATTGAAAGTGTTGCGGGGGGGATGCAAGTAGTTTATTTTGCTTTTGAAAATGTGCCACTTTTCATATTGATTACTTAACTTGAAAAAGGTATGAGTTGGGCCCATTTGATTCTAACAGTATCTTTTCTCATTTTTTCATTACCTTGCATGTGGGCTATATTGGCTTTCTGTAAGCTTCAGTGGAAATAGCTCTGCTTCCTCCATGCAGCTTTCCAAATGTCTTTTGCAAATAAAACAAACACATATATAATTCTTCCCACCTTCTCTCCCTTTCCAATCACTCTCCTTCCTCAGGGATCCTGGCAGCTGTAAAATCTTTATGGCAGTACTGCTGCTATCGTGCTGACCATCTGGGCCACTGCACACCTAGTTTAATTGACTGAACTTTAATTTATTGAAACTTCAGAATTAAATGATCAGAATAAACTGTGCAGTAACTCTTAATGTCTTGTTCAAATGGTTGATTGCTCAAGGCAGCCTTCGGCTTGAATTGGAAGGCTTCAGAGGAAAAAATATGCCACTTGTGGCCTTCCAGTTAATGCTCATTATAGATTTAAACATTGTTTAATTGTTTTCTGTCCAATATAAACTAGTCTCTTTACTAAAGAGATGTATAAATTCTACTCTGATACATATATGGTGAGCATCTGTTTTTCTCTTCCTGGAAATAAAACAAATGTGAGTTCCAGTCATTTGTCCATATTTGTGGCAGCATTCAGTGTGGATTAGGTCAGGTAACTGAATATTTCTCCGATATATTTATACTAGTCATTGGTTGCCTAGCTTTAGATATTTGTGCTGTTGTGCTTGCAGTTTCTAAGAGCCTCAGTGCAGAATTCAGATGCCTCATCTTGCTGCAAAACAGGAATCTCTCAGATTAAGATCTATGCAGATAAAGTGAAATATTATAGAAAGGGAGGAAAATTCCTATAACACTTCTGCCTCCTATGTTTGTGAAATGAATTTGTGCATGTGTGAAGAGGAATGAAGAGAGTTGGAAAAAATATTTGAATTTTCTCTTTTCACAGAGGAGTCCTGAATTAAAACTTCTCCACCTTCCTATGGAAACTGGCAATTTCTTCATGTTTCCCTCTTCAAATAGAAAACTCTTGCAATCCCAGTCCTTTCATCCCGTTTGTTTATAGCAAATTATTCTGGAAAATCTTGCATGAGAGTGTGTGTTCAATGGACAAAGAAGTTAGCCTCTCAAGTTGTTCTCAATATTACTTTGGGTGACTTGAAAATATAGTTTGGACAATATGATATACACGATAGCAATAAGTCATCCAACATGGCTGATTTATTCGTCTTCTGATCTAAGAGCCCCCAGTAATTGTAGAATTCACAGAATTCCCTAGATAATAAAAAGCCTCTGCATTGAGAAGTGTTGAGTATTCCCAGCTTCATATGCCCTGTAACAATTTCTAAGTTCTAGTTCTTTGGGTTGCTTAGTAACAAATCTGGGTCCCGTACAAGCAGAACTGCAGGCACTATAGGACTAGAGATAATATTCAGCGTGTTATGGAATACCATGAAATACAGGTAGGTTGCTCTGCAAAAGGTTATTATTTACAAGAAACTTGATTATTACTTGTTTTGAATTCTAGACTTTGTTTTGTGATGGCTTCAGGCTTAATTTTAAGAAGAATAGTGTTGCCCACTTCCACAGTTATCAGGAATCCTTGTTTCATAAAACTTAGGAAAAAGCATTCTCCCCGCTTCCTTGGCCTTTAACTATATTAGTAGCACAGTGGCTCAGAATTTGGAATCTGGCTTAAGCTCGGTGTCAAGGTTGACATAGCTGTGTGAAGGTCTATTCTACAGATGGTCTTCCGCTCCCAGAGAGGTCCTGTTGTAGCGCTTGAGGTGAAGTTCTGTTATACACTTTGACTGTGGCTACATGGAAGTCAGTGCATCACAGAACTTTGTCTCGAGAGCTTTTCAGCATCCATCAGGGGGGAAATGGCTCTCCTCTGGCCCTTTCTCTCTCCAGCTTCACCTCAGGAGGCTGTTAGGAATTTGGGAAGCTGGTTTATATCAAGCCCAACTGTTGATGTTTGATAGGGTTTTTAATTAAGCCTATCTTGAAACTCATCAGGAATTTTGTCTTGAGTTCTTTAGGCAGAGGATGTGCTCCAGCTACAGTCCTCCTGTTTGAATCCTGTTAGAATATCCCATTGAGCTCTAAATATGGCAAGAAAGCAGTCCATGTTTCCTGTAATTTTGACTAGGTCAGTGTTGGACTGGAAAGTTTTATGTTGCATAACTTACGGTGGAAGCTATTACCGGTCATAGCTCTGACAAGCTGATATTCGACTGAACCACATTTAGTTCTGCTTTTGAATTGAGAGCAGTACCTTCGCTTGTTTTTAGTCAAGGAGCAACCGGCAAAATTTATGGTCTTGTCTTACTACTTCTCTCATAAAAAAGGCTTAGGCTCCAAGAACTTCTTAAAAGGTGAACATTTTGCAGGTACAGCGGAAATCCTTTCTTCTTTGCAATTATTAGGAGATTCTTGAGAGAAATAGAGAGAAAGGAGGGAGGGACAGTATTTCTATCTCCAATGTAAAATCCAGTTCAAGATAGATGGTTTACTGGGCAAAAATCCCCAAAAGGTGATATGGGAAAGACGAATACATAATATAGTACTCCATTAAGGCAAGGCAAGTCTGTATTCTGGAGGCATACATCGACTAATACTTTTCTTTGCCATGTATGTCTATTTTTTGTTCTTCATTTGGAGTTTCTTAGAGTTCTGTTTGACCTCTTTAATATGCAGTAAGCCCTCACGATGTCCAAGCTTCATTGCATCTTCTTGGCAGTCCTTCAGAGAGTTTTCCAGTGCCCTTTTTTCTTCTTCAACTTTTCTACTTCAACTGTCTGATGCAGTTGAAACGTTCCACGTCCCCTAATTATTACATTATGTTTGGTCACACAGTCAACCAGAGGTTTAGACTGGAGGGCGTTTTTACCCACCTATTGAATCTTTCCCCAAGGACCTGTGTTAGACAGATGTTATTGTTTGATGGTGTAAAAGATATCGTCACAGGACATAAGTGCTTCCAAATAAAGCTGCCTTTTGCAATTGACTGATGATGATTTTGTCAATGCCAAGTGCATTCATGTGATGTTTCACATGTTTTCAGATTACACTTAAGGCATCTGTGACTATTGATTCTACCTTTGCTTTCTTTTGACACAGTTGTTCTATCTGCAGATCTTTATAGTTTGTGATTTTCTCCAGTTGTTTCTCTTCTGCTATCTCCAGGTACTGCAGCATCCACTGTCCAGAGTTTTTTTTTTCCTTATCAACAATTGTTAAGGGTGTTGAATGGCAAGTGTTTGTCTATCTGAATTCTAAAGTCCCAGAGCACTTTGGCGTCTTCATTTTCTACTGTTTATTTTATAATCCCATCAATTCTTACGTGTAGGCAAATGGTATTTCTTGTAAATATTTCAATGTACCATTGCTTTTGTACCATGGTTTGCCTTTGTTTTTTGTAATCAGACTGTGGGATGTCCTTGCAACAGCTATTATTATTATTAGTAGAAGTAGAAGTAGTAGCAGTAGCAGCAGCAGCATTTAAATTTATACGTGCCTAACTCCCAGCAACTGTTACTGAATGGGCTGCCATAAGTTACCAAGTGACTGTATTAGACTGAATAGACTGTAAGATATGCAGACCTAGAATAATATATTGTGACATATTTCTTCCATCAGTAAAAGCTATATGTGTTCTTCACATTTTAAAATGGTAGCAGACAAAAATGCCATTTGATCACCAACAATTCATCATCTTAGAGAGAAAGAAATGAAGTTACTAGTCCCTTGTGAAGGGCTATGTGAAGTTTGAAAACACATATGGTATATAGAACTATAAACCTTGGAATCAAATCCACAGTGGTCAGTATGGAAGTTTCAGGTGTTTTTTCCCTTCCTATGGTTTTAATTTGTTTAACTCATTACTATCACAATAGCTGAATAAAATTTGGGACAGAATATAGATTTCATTTCACCTCAGCATCTACATACTGTAGTTTTGTTCAGTGTGACAACTATGATGGTGATACTATGCATCTCTACACCACACTCTTGGTTAAAAAGAACGAGTTGCCCTTGGCGTTAATTGAATGGAACAGTGAATGTGTATCTTTTTTTTTTCAGGAGCCATCTCTCTACACAGTGAAAGCCATTCTGATCTTAGATAATGATGGAGACCGTCTTTTTGCTAAGGTAAGTCATGGGGCCTGTAAAGAATGGAAAAGTTCAAAGTTTTAAGAAGAACTCAAACTGTAGCTCTAAGGTTTGCCTGCAATGCTTCCCCATTCCCCAAATCTGTATCTATTGAAAAATTTCTGATGTAGAATTGTTTCTTCTCTTTTTCTTTTTTAATGAAGCTATCACATCTTTTTCTGCCCCAGTGTACTATCTCAAAGGCCAAGGAAAAGTGTTTCTGCAGCTACATTTGATTTGGGTAGGAATCCTACCCAGATTCAAATGCTTTATATTTGCCTCAGTTCCCCATTTGTAGAAAACAGGGAGAGGTGCCTGTCAGATTTATTATGATGGAAAAGAAACTTAGAATACCCTTCCACACCTTAAAGAGGTGGCAGACTGTGTAATTAAATGAGACATGAGGAACTCATTGGCCCTCTCAATATTCTTGAGTTCATAATTTGCATTAACTCCCAACTAGCATGTTTACTGGAAATGGTGGTCCGGCCATATCTTACAGGATCCTCTGTTCCTGATTTTAGTACACGAAGTTGCCTTTAGCATGATTGTATGTCTCATTTGAATCTTGACCACTTGTTTTCTTTTCTTGCCTCTCAGCTGATCAGCCTTTCTTTTCCTGTACTAGTATTATGATGACACCTATCCCACCGTCAAGGAGCAGAAGGCTTTTGAGAAGAATATTTTCAGCAAGACCCACCGGACAGATAGTAGGTTTTCCATGGATGATGATTTAATTATCTTTCAATATTTGTTAATACGTCCCAAAGGCCATATCTATACCAGTGGGGAAAAACCAGAATTAATGAGTGCAAGAAAGTTTTAAGAACATTTTAAAGAATGTTGTTCTTTAAAAGTTCCCAAGTTATTTTTAATCTACATATCAGTTTTAGGATAATTTTTTTTTTACATCAAGGGTAAGCAGTCCATTTAGCTCTCTTATGAGAAGAGATTGAGGAGACTGAGAATGTTTAGCTATGAAAAACTGAGTGTGAGGGAAAAGATGCCAGTATTCTTTAAATTCTGGAAAGCAGAAGACCTAGAAGAAAATGAAGATGTGCTTTCCATTGTCTTAGAGTGCAAGACACAGAATAGTGATCTTGTTACAGAAAGCACATTTGGGTTGAATGTTAGGAAAATGGAGTAAAGACAGTGTTACAATAGAACCAGTCAATTGGATAGTGGTCCATGCATAGTACATTTATGTATCAGGCTTAAACGTCTCCTTTGAATTCCACGAGCCTACAATTTTCCTAAGTAAAATTCTTGAGAAAAGTGAGGTTCACCAGCATTGCCCTACCTATCTCCTAAAACCATCTCTGGATTTTGTTTTGAGCGAACAACCAACACATTCAAGATTCAATTTTGATACAAATTTTCTGTTTGATGCCCCCTCCTATTACATAAAATCAAAAACTCATATTACATGACTATAATATGATATTCTTTTCAAATGTCTTATTGCCTGAGAAGCACCCTATATATTTGTGCATGGTGAGCTAATGCAGGCATGTGGATTCATGCTGCACCCTGTAACACATAACTGCTTTATGTAACACTAATTGCAAATCGGTACGAATGTAAGTATTGATGGGTTATTATAGCAGTCCAGTTTAAACATTTTTTTAAAGCAAGAGCCAGTTGTTTCTACATTAGTGTAACTCACAGTGTCACGGCGGCATCATTTGATATATCGGGACTTTTTTCCCCTTTGCTAAACCAGGTGGGTGCCGGGCTAGCACGTGACGCATCTGGCCTGCGGACCGCGAGTTTGACAGCCCTGGTGTAGATCCTTCAAAAGACTTGCATTAACTCTGGGGCAACATTTTCTTGAAATTTAAGGGTAGCTATACTGTATCAGAATATTATCGTTACTCGGGATTGGAAATATAGCTTAGTTGTATTTGTCTACCTCCCACCTTCTCTTGTTCCAGGTGAAATTGCCCTCTTAGAAGGCCTGACTGTTGTTTATAAGAGCAGCATTGACCTGTATTTTTATGTTATCGGCAGCTCCTATGAAAATGAGGTATGTTATTCTAGGAACAGCAAAGCAGCTGTTTGCAGTAGCACCTCTAGTTTCAATCCTGCTGACTTTCATATGAAGAAAACATTGCCGTCATTGTTATATGGTGGCAACTTTAAGCTGTGTAAAAACTGACTGCAAACTGCAAAATACTGGCATTGTTGACCTTGGATAGAACATTGTGGCAAGATTGAATCATTACCCTCTCTTTTTCCATTTTAAACTGGGAACCTCATCTATATTTAAGAGAAAGGACTAATGGCACATAACACAGATGCATAATTCTGGCACACCATGGTCCCTAGTGACTTGTAGCAAAACATCATTTTTTTTCTGGGGAAAAAAACCTCCAAACGTTCCAAAATGAATGTAGCCTTCGGGTCATTGTGTATGCATTTATGTTGATCATATGGATGTGCTTTTTCCTTTGCAGCTGATGCTCATGGCTGTGCTCAACTGCCTCTTCGACTCACTCAGTCAGATGTTGCGGTAAGAAGCTCTTCATCGGCTATAGCTATGGTGTATGGAAGCTGAGGTGCAGGATGTGTACGGGGAACTCATTAGAGAAGACTGGTTTTCTTTCTCAGAAATAACCAGATTTTGATTAGATAATCCTCTCGGGATGTATTCTTGCTACGTATTAATAATTGGAGTCCATCTGTGGGACTTGCATGTTTGAGAATTGGCAGGTCTACTGTGTAGGGCAGGGGTGTCAAACTGGCAGCCCGCCGGCCAAACTAATCACGCACATGCCACACCCACCCTGGCTCTGGAAAGGCAAAAAAAAACCCCGTTGCGATATGTCATGTGACACAATTGAGTTTGACACCCGTGATGTAGGGTTTTCAGGGGGTGGGAAAGCAGGGGCTTCAAACTACTGGTTGCTTCACCTAGAGCAGGGGTCTCAAACACAGTTTACCTGGGGGCCGCTGGAGGCAGAGTCTGGGTGAGGCTGGGCCGCATAATATTATACTTTATATTATACTTTATATTTATATTATACACTAATATTATACTTTCATATCATGGTGGGGGCCACAGGATATCGTCCTGTGGGCCGCAATTGGCCTGCGGGCCGCGAGAATGAGACCCCTGATCTAGAGTGACTTAGTTCTGTTTGCCTCAGCATACTCAAATTGGACAGTGGTTGCTCTGCTCTCCCACTCTGCTTTTCCTCTATCACAGGGGTCCCCAACCGCCGGTCCGCGGACCGGTACCGGGCCGCGGAACAAGCCTTACCGGGCCGCTGGTTGCTGGCGCCGCCATCTTTTTTGGTAAAAAAGCAATTTTTCAAATCAAAAAGATGGCGGCGCCAGCGCTTGGTGAGCTTTTCCGGGTAGAAAGCCATTTCTACCCGAAAAAGCTCACCAAGCGCTGGCGCCGCCTTTTTTGACGAAAAATCACTCCGGTGACGCCACCGGAAGTGATTTTCGTCAAAAGATGGCGGCGCCAGCTGACGCCGGAACCGGGCCGCGGCGTCGAAAAGGTTGGGGATCCCTGCTCTATCACAGGGGTCTCCAACCTTGGCAACTTTAAGCCTGGAGGACTTCAACTCCCAGAATGCCCCAGGCAGCTATCATATAAGCTTTTTTTTTAATATTTTGGGGTGGGAGGAGTTGCCTTCCATCTAGATAACTTGTTTGCTTCCAATGGTACCATATCCCTGGCTGAGAAACACCAGCGTCTTAAAGGGTGTGTGTGTGGGGGGAGGGCATTTCAGTTTTGAACCAGGTCCCGATCCTTAGAAACTTTTAAGAGACTAAAGTGGCTCGCAGTGCCTGGTTCCACGCTCAGTCGTGTTTGGCATCTCTTGCAGAAAGAACGTGGAGAAGCGAGGTCTGCTAGAGAACATGGAAGGCCTTTTCCTGGCGGTGGATGAAATTGTGGATGGGGGGTGAGTCCAATGTCTTTAGAAAATGTGTTCAGGCTCCAACTTGGGTTAACCTGCATATGGATCTAGTGCTCAAATTTGGGTTTACTTGTACCTGGATCTTGTGCATATCTCTCGACAAAAATATGCATTCCCAAACAGTAAAACACTCCTTGGGTTGTTTGGGGAAATATCAGTCTTTGTTACTCTTGCTACCCCCCCCCCCCCTTTCTAAGAGCTATCCGAGAATGTAGTTCAATTTGGTGAACAGTTACTTCTTTCTCTCTTATAGGGTGATTTTGGAGAGTGATCCCCAGCAAGTGCTACATAGGGTTGCTGTACGTGTAAGTGAGCCTTATCTGACCTTTTCTTTCTTGACAGCCTGTCCGGTAGGCAGGAGCTTCCTGACCCATTGGCTGACAGAAGCAACAGTTTATTTAGCTTGTGTTTGCAACAGATGAAAAGATGTCGCAATCTTTTATCTGGGATTGTTTGCAAGTGGGCTGTTGTGAAGGCAGGCAGGGAAGAGAAAGGATGCACTCTTGATAAGCAGTTGGCCTAAGTGGCAAATTGTAGTCCCTGATTTGGGAACAGAAAAGCAGGAGAGTCCATCAGATCTATTTTTCAGAAAGGTCAATGAGATATTCTGCATGCCACCAAACAGAGTTCCTTCTTCCTATTTTAGGGGGAGGATGTCCCTCTCACAGAACAGACAGTCTCACAGGTATGTCTTCTGGTCAGATTTTCTGTTTTACTTTATATCCCCTTTCCACGTGCCTTGCTGCCCTTGACTCTTATTTCCAGTGAACCTTGCTTGAATTTACACTTGAAGACATTGATAGACAGTGTGCCTCTAACCTCCTAGGGACATGAGGGCAGTTGCATCACACAAATGCGAGGTTTGAAGCATGATGATGCAGAACTGAATGCACGACTGGTCTTCGCTTTCATTTCAATTATCCAAACTTTGGATTTTTAGACTTGTTGAACAGCCCTCTTCCATCTGATGCTGTCCCACTGTGGATGAACAAAGTTGTTATAACTGGGAAATAGGATTACAGAATTTGAAACCCCACAAAATATCTTCATCAGTCCGTTGTGGTTTTGACAGAGGGGACTCCCATGTTATTATTTTATTTAGGACTCTGAATGTGCCTAGATACTAGATTTGCCCTTCTCAGCTTAAGTTTATGCCTCTGTGTTACAAACACCTCTTTTGGGATATTTTTCTGTAAAAGAGTTGTGTGGGTGGACAGTTGTGTGAGAATTTCATATCACCACCAATGTTTTATCTTTTTTTTTTTTGCAGGTACTGCAGTCAGCAAAGGAACAGATCAAGTGGTCCCTTCTGCGATGAAGAACCATGTGGGACTTGCTCCATTGACCTGCTGTCTTCAACTGAACCTCTTGTGTGTTTGTCCTGCACTGACCAAATTATAACATGACCACCATTTTTTTGACAGATCTCTAGCTATTTGCAAGTTTCATTGCTCTCCTATTGATTATTAGCGCTATTGTATGGGGAAACAAACTAGTCAGGGTTATTGCACGGATACATCATATTTCAAGAATAGTCAACTCAGTTCATTTTAGATGTTAGTCTCCCTCCTTTTTCCTCAGAAATACAGTTATTTATAATATATTTTATCCAGTTTCTTCCCAGTATTACCACTACGATAGAAGAAAAACATATTAACAAATGTTTACATTTTTTTTAGTAATCAGATTTCTATAGCTGCCCATCTCCCTCAAAAGGACCTTGGTTGGTGTACAGTATTAAATAAAACAGCCAATATAAAACAGATAAGAAATCCAAAAGTCACAGTAATAAATAAACACAAAAACAAAAATACCTTGATGGAGAAGGGATAAAAAATATCCCCCCTCAGCAATGGCGTCATCAGGACAGATCTTGAATTCTCTGGGAGTCCCATGCCTGCCAACATAAGTAGGGCTTCACAAAAAAAATATCAAGAGATGGAACCAAAGTAATTCCAGGTGGAAGGATGTTCAATAAGGTGGGCACCACAGTAAAGAAAGTAGATCAAGAGATGGAACCAAACTAATTCCAGGTGGAAGGATGTTCAATAAGGTGGGCGCCACAGTAAAGAAAGTAGATCCCCTGCCTAGCCAACAACCCCTCCTCTCACCCCCTGCATGTGTTCTGTGGAAAGTCTAACAAGGCAGGCTGTTGTAAGCAAGGAGAGACGGTTCCTCACATGCCTATAAAGGCTTTAAAGGGTTAAAAACACATTGAGTTGAAGCTGGAAGCAAACAGTCAACTAATGTAGCTCTTAGAGTAAAGGCATAACATAGACTGCCCCAGAAGCAAACATAACAGCCTGCACGGCCACATTCTGTACCAGCTAAAGCTTCTGGATACTCTTCAGTGGCAGCTACTATGTTGACCGGTGAAAAATAAAGCATTTTTAGGTAAGCAGGGTTATACAAATTACAGAAAACAAAGGAGAGAAATAGTATGGAAAATTTAAAAAAAATCAATCTAATTTAACTCAACATCATTGACTTCATATTTTTCCCCATCCTTGCTTCCACTATCATGTAGAAATTATGGTATTCAGTGTCGTCATGCATAGTCATGTGACCTGTTGTGTTGTTAACTGCAGTAGAAGCAGGAAATTCCAGGCACCAATTTCTTACTGATAAAAGTATCTCGATACCTATGCTTCACTACAAAACTATGTGGTTGGGCTTAGTTTTAGGGGAGGAAAACAAGGGGGGAAAATTCTGCCTCTGCCTACCAGTGCTCATCGCTCTTCATCTGGATAGCATCCTGTCAGTGTGTGAGAGTTGAGGGCTGTTTGGAAACTGAAACAGTATTTGCTGTGTGAGCAAGGAGACAGCAAGGAGCCTGGGTGTGGCTTAGCTCAACTGTTCTGTACTAAAGCTGCTTTGTGCTCTGAAACTGAAACACCTCTCTGCTTGTGTTTTGCATTTGGAACAGATTTCTTTTCAGGTGGGGAGGGGGAGTAGAACTCCTTAGCATCAGAGTGTGTTAATAATAATAGAGGAAATACTAATGCTCTGATGGTCATTTCGAAAAATCCTTTCTTAGTGAGCACCTAGAAGCTAAGAGGAACATACGTGCCAAATTTCAAGTTTGTAGGGTGTACGGTTCTGGAGATTCTGTGATTTTGCGTGAGTGATATTTTGCGTATATATATATATATAGCAAGGGAGGTAGGGTTATATCATATTCCTCACACTCTCACCCCATTTTTAATTCGGCTACCTTTGCCAACTGCAAAGTGTAGTGTTACAATCCTGTTGGATGGAATCAATAAGAGTTGTGTGTCCTACACAGACATGAAATGAAAGTAAGCATCCAGATTCTTAAGAAGTTCCGTAGGAAGTATATTTGATTCACCTACTCAAATCAAGACTGGGGTGGGATTCTGCTTCTTTTTAGTAGAACTCAAGTTCCGCCTTTTAGGGCCAGCATGCGGAATGGGGGTTCAGAAGGCCAAAGAAGATTGTTGAACAGCATTATACGAGTTGCAAGAAAATCTAATGCACTATGCCTGACTCATGACAGAGCATGGCCCAACACTAAAGTTAACCCACAAGGGTTATCCTGCTCGTGCATAAAATGAACCCTGGTGTGTTTCCCCTATAAAGTTGGTAGAATGGCGGTTAATAAATTAATACAGAAAATTGTCTGAGTTTAATATTAACCCTGCATGGAGTAACCTGATTAAGTCATACTTGCTAAAGCGCTTCATCTACAAAATGTAAATAATGTTGACCATAAATAGTACTGTAGAAATGTATTCATCCTTGAATTTTCTTAAGTTTTGCATATCTTGGCTAGCAGATGTTATCAGAGCTTCACGTGGGTCCGGTTGATATATAAAGACAGACAGAGTGAAGAATACCAAAGATTGCTGCTTATTTCATTTATTTCAGATAAAAAGCATGATTTATCAATGTGAAAAAGCAATCAGCTCTCTCAAAGTTCAGCACGGCTAGTTATCTGAGAACTTAAACAAGTTTACAAACATCACATAGTTTTGCTGTCGTCACAGTGAAATTCTCACTACATAAGATTATAGAGGCACATCATCTGCCCCTCAAAAGAAACGGATGCAGGGGTGGGCTGCTGGGGGTTCACGGGGCTTTGGGAGAGCCCCTAGCTAAGATTCTGCACAATTTGGAGAACCCCCAAATTCCACTCCTGTCTGGCCCCACCCCACCCCTCCCAGGAGTATCAACATGGCCCGTTTTGGATGCAGGTATGTGCAGGGTGCACGCAGAGATTCAGGGAGGGCAAAAAACAGGCCTGGAAGTTCGGGAAGGCCGGAAATGGGCCTGTTTCTGGCTTCCAGAGAGCCTCCGGAGCCCAGGGAGGCTGCTTTCGCCTCTGTGGAGGCTCGAGGAAAGCCTCCGGAGCCCAAGGAGGGCAAAAATGCCCCCTCCCCTGCTGTGGTGCAAGAGGCTGACTAAGCCACTCCCACCATGGCCATGCCCACCCAGCAACCAGACACAGAACCCATTGCTAAAACATTTGAAGCCCACCCCAAATTGATGAATATTTTTAAAGGTCCAGGCTTCCCTGGTAAAAGACATGGTCTTGAAAAAGTTCTGGATCAATAATGAACTTTATTAAAAAACGCCTGTCTTGACGAAATCACTCCAAGACTGCATAAACAATCTCAGAATGACAGCCGGAGTTTTATTTGCAGATGTCTTACTTTAGTTAAACTGGTTAATTATTCATGACTTCACCATCCAAAAGGACCTAGATAAAAATGTCATGAAAATGTAGTAACAGCAGAAACCATTGCCTATTAAGAAAAAAACATCGCTTATCTCAAATTTCTAGGCCACATAACCCCAATAGTGGCCCAAATCAAAACCTGCCCTCCGCAATAAGCACCTCTGGTGTCGTGGGTTTTGCTTTGCTACTTCAGGAAGTGGATGATTTTCCGTCATTGAAGGAAACATGAATTCTGCTTTGCATCAGAGAATTCTGCAAAAGAAGAACTGAAGCTGAAGTAAACTAGGTCGTGTAGCAAGTTCATGGTCCTAGCAGGTCTACAAGAAAACTGAAGAAGAACCAATTTAGTGTTTTGGAATGGCTAGAGTCACCATACAAAAATGTGGCAAAACTTGAAATGCTGCAACTGCCCCAAATATAACTCAGTCAACTAGTCAAGGGAATTTGCTGTAGAGGAATAGCCCAAAATTACTACATGATGATGATATGAGACTGCCAATTACAAGAATCATTTTGACAGCAATTATTACAGCAAAAGCTGGTTAAAAATGGAGGAGGGGGTTGTGTGATTACTTTTTCACAGAGTATTTTGGATGATTTTGTTTTAAGAAATAAAAGAAAAAAAGCGCCAAATGTTGATGGTATTTATTCACCCAGATTTCTTTTGTATAATATCAGAAGCTCTGATATATTCAGCAGTAAAGATAAGCAAACATTCAGAAAATCCGAAGGAGAATAAAAAGTAGCAGATAGGAAGTTTCAGATCTATCCAACCCACAAACCTCTTCTCTCAAGGCACTTTATGCAGGAGGGAGACAGCGAGTTGAAATTTGCAGTTCACATTTGATAAATAGTGGTGTGCAACAGCATCTATGGGAATGTGTCAAAAAGTCAAGAATGAGTGAAGCCCCACCCCTCTATATGCACCTGCGGGGTTCACACAGGTACAAAAGAGACTGGCCTTTTGTTGCGTA
This sequence comes from Notechis scutatus, assembly GCF_049901735.1. Lineage (NCBI taxonomy): Eukaryota > Metazoa > Chordata > Lepidosauria > Squamata > Elapidae > Notechis > Notechis scutatus. The sequence continues at coordinate 141,187,505 of NC_142010.1, forward strand.
ATCTCCATGCTGGCTTTTGGGATTCCCCCTGCAGAAGCTGCTCCTGCCCTGCAGGATCAGGTGGGAACAATCCTGCCCTGCCTTCTCGCGGGAGATCCTTTTTCTGTGTGTGAGAGAAAGCAGGGATTAATTGTTTTCTGCAAATGGATGGACCTGTTTCTTCATAAAAACAGGAGAAATGTTGGAATAGCAGAAGGAAACGCTGCTTTTCTCAAAGCCCCGATAAGTGGAATCACCATGTTCTGCATACTTAGAGGGTTCTTGCAGAGATTATATGAAAATGAAACAAGTTTCTTTCATCTGTTCAACTCTGTCTGGTTCTCAGAGCCTGCCTGGACAAGTCCCCGCAGTTTTCTTGGCAAGGTTTTTCGGAATAGAATAGAATAGAATAGAATAGAATAGAATAGAATAGAATAGAATAGAATAGAATAGAATAGAATAGAATAGAATTCTTTTATTGGACACGTGGGATTGGACACACAAGGAATTTGTCTTGGTTTGTCCTTCTTCCTAGGGCTGAAAGAGAGTGACTGGCTCAAGATCACCCTGCTACCTTTTTGTCTGGACTGGAACTCAGTTATTGGGTTTCTAGCCTAGTTAGTACCTTAACCATCACACCAAACTGGCTCTCTAAACAAAGTATATGAAATATTTTACATGATAAAGATCTCCTGGTAAAGCTATAGCAATTGCCCAAAGCCCTTTTCATTACATCATCATCCACCAAGGCTCAACCAAGCCTGGAACTCAGGACAGCCTACAGAGCTGCCCCTGCATGGCCCCATGGGAGTCTGACAACCAATCAGAATACAAGCTCCAATTCAAATCTCAACAGAGGATATAAAACCAGGTACTCTCAGCATCTCGGCTCTTCTCTTTTCACCTTGAAGCATGTGGTCATCCTTTTCACTTTGGAGCTCCAGGCCATGTGGTCCTGTCCACCATTAAACCATCTTTCCAAACAGCCTCCATGTTTCCACTGTCTTTTTCCCCACTTGGAGCTGAGCCCAGAAGGATAATTCTTCCAACAGTTCCATAATGACTGAGGAAAAACCATTCCAGATCTTATGAGCATCTGTGTCTCATTTCAAGCTCCTATATTAGCCTAAAAATGAAGTTGCTGCTTTAAGAAGTTGAATAATGCTACTCTTGAAGTAGAGGTGCAACCCACCCCTACACCTAATTTTAAATTCTAAAATAAAAAGTTTCGTTGATAAGGGGTGGTGTTGCCGCTGGATTTCAACCATCAGATATGGAGATGCAAAATGGGAGTTAAAAGGGCAATGCATGGGTCTTAAATTCACACACTGCCTTCACCCATCAAAACCATTGGCTGAACTGTCAGTAAGGTAGGTGTCTCCTTGGAGCAATTCCTATGGGGATTCTAGATACTTCCTTGGATGTTTTTTTTCCATTCTTGCTTTGCTTGCTGATTCCCATGATGTTTTGGAAGATTGGCTGAAATTTCTCTATTTCTCCATGTTTGGATTCATCTGAAGGAATATTTCACAAGACCATAGGATATGTTTCTGTCTCTTGTTTTTTTTTTTTTTTGAAACAAATTTTCTTGATTTTAAAGACAAACAAACCATCGTTAACCATTAAATACATAAAACCTCTCCATTATTAATTTTACAAGTCAAATAAAATATTATTTTATACAATATAATTCTATTTTTCACCATTTCAATATAACCATATAGATATCTCTTAACAAATTTCTCATTATTTCTCTTTTCGTATTCAATTTCATTAATTATTATTAATTTTCTATATTTATCCAGTTTATAATCATCATCTTCATTCCTCTCTGTCTTGTTTAACATTATTCTCATCCAACATTCCTCCGAGGTTTTATTAATTCTCAAAGAAAACATAGACACACAAAACACAAAAATATAAAACTTCTTTTAAGAAAGTAGTTTGGCCCCAGATTACCTCTCTTTGTATGGACTTCAATTAAACTCGTGCTCATCTTATATACCATTACCTATCTTATTTACCATTCTATATCTTCTATATAACTTCTCCCCGCTTTTCACTCTTCTTATTTCTATTTTATTTAATTCATTTTAATTTAAATCATTGTATTTATATTTTTTGTCCATTCTTTCCAAATTATCCATTTATCTCATTCCCTACAGCAAGTAAAAAAAAAAAAAAAGAATTTCTCCTGAAATCACTGATCAAGGTATGATGCCTTTCTATCCTCCCCCTAAATTAATATTTAAAATAACACCTAATACCCAATCTGATTCTGCTTAGTACATTCAACCTACTAACCTCTAAAGAAAGAAAATAATAAGTCCATAATAATTAATATAATTAAATAATAAATCTAAATTTTAAATCTTATAGCATTCCAATTGTCTATTTCAAGAAACAAGTGCTACAATAATGAGTTTATAATAAGATCAAAACAACAGTAAATTAAACTTTTTAATTAAATTCAATATTTTAAACATTCCTTTTAATCTTTTATTAATTTTTAAAATCTATCATTACTAAACATTTCAATATTTTAGTCTTTTATTAATTCTTATAACATTCTAATTTTCTATTTCTAATACAAATACTACCATACCATCTTATGTACCTTGCAGAATCTTCTTTTTTAAAGAAATTATACATTATCCTTTATCCCTAAAAAAAATTCCTTTTTTCCCATCTTGTTTTATACCTTTGTGGCTTTTCCCTCCCTTTTCCCTTCCTTTCTTATCCCACCTAACCTTTTTACCTCCAGCTTCCCCTCTCTGTTGTATTCCTTTCTCCTTTTGCTCAGTAACATTAACATTGAATTGGTTTTGCATCTTATTTTTTCCTTTCTTAAGTATTTTTTTAAATCTTAAGTCCTTCATTTTCCTTCCTTTCTTTCTCCTTTCTTTCTTAACTAAATTTTTAGATTCATTGAAGATGGCGTCTTCTTCTTCTTCTTCTCCTTCCATTTCCTCCATCTGTTGTTGTATTTGATAATTAACAAGCGCCATTTCTAAAAAGAGGAAGGCTTCTTTCACAGCATCCTTTCTTTCTTCATATTCTCTAAGTTCATCAACAGATAAAGCCATTCTTTATTCTTCTTCTTAAAGAAACCAAAATGTTTCAAAAGTTAGAGCAATTCCCCAAAGTTCCAGAGAGAGTCAATCAGTCCAAACAAAACACAAAGTTCTCACTTTCTCTTCCTGGTGAGGTATCAAAGGGAAAGGAAAAAAAGTGAATTCATCATGTTGGGTACTCGCTGTTCATGAGGGCCAAATGGCCGGAGGTTACCTCATGAACAGACGAGTACCCAACATGATGAATGACACCAGACCCCACCACGAGGGCCACACAAGATGCCACCACCACACTTCCACGTAAAAATCAGACTCACACCCACACAGAAGATGAGACACGACCACAAACCAGAAGCCGCACTGCAGCTGCATCACTACCCACTTCAAACCCATCTACCCCACCATGAAGATGTGGCACGACCACGAACTCAAAGCCAAACAGCAAGATCCCAGCTCACCAGCTCAAATCCCCAGCAGCTGGGACTAGCCTGAAGCCAAGCCCCCACCTGAACAGAGCACGCCTCCAGCCAATCAGAACACGGCCAGCCCCCAACCAATCAGAACACAGCCAAGCCTCCAACCAATGAGAACACACCCCACCCAATCGGAATGCAGCCAAGCCCCACCCAGTCAAGTCACACCCCACTGGCAGTTAGAAGGAAGAAGCAGCTGAAAGCTCACATCACTCTGAGAAGCACAGAGCCGAAGAAGCAAGCCTGAAGATGATGAATGAGACTTCATCAAAACTTTGAATCTACGCGGAGAAAACCCGAATAACCAAAGATCCACATACAAATACCCGCGAGAACCTCAGAAAACAAATTTTATATATATATATATATATATATATATATATATATATATATATATATATATATATATATAAGTCCTCTTCCTTCCCACTTATAACAAGAAGCCAAGTTTTTACCTTTTATAAAAAAACAACAGGTTTCTCAATGGCCATTTGTTGATTCCATAAGGAAGGAGAGTGAACTTTCCTTTCAGCACTCAATTTTGCCGCTTGAAGTCCTCCTCTGGAAATGAAGTATTGTTCAGAAAACCATAGTTCTCAGGATTAAATGCCTCTTAAAATCCTGGGTCAGCCACAAAAACTTTCTCTTAACAACTTTCTCCTCTCTTCCTCCTGCTCAGTCTTACCCAGCTGCCGGCTTCTTTGAGGCGGCCATTACAGACCGCCGCTCGACCGTCTTGGGAGAGGGGGGTTTTGCCGGCTGGGAAGGGGGTCTGCAACACCCCCAAACCCCTCACCAACTCCCCTATCTTCGGCTGCCTCTTCGTGGCAGCCTTAGCCTCCAGATCCGTGGATCGGAGGCACCAAAGCGGCTAGCGCGGCAGGGATCGCGCAGGATCGCAAATCCCTGCCGCTAGCGAAGCCGACAAACCGGAAGTTTCGTTTCTGTCTCTTGTTTTGATGAGAACTAATGGCGGTGCTAGCTGTGCTGTCCCAGGCAGTCTATGGGAGTTGGATAGTTACTTAGGAATTGTGAGCTGTCCTCTTAAGGGAATGCATCATGGTAAATGTACAGTAGTTAAAGGTATCCTGGGAAATGTAGTCCATATCAAGTGACCACATCTTTGGTGAACATTTCCCACCCCACTTTTATTTCTAGTTTATATAGTGCTTGTTACATCTCACCTGATGTCATTCAAATGCCGCTTATGCCACCCATGCATTGAGTGGCATTATAAATGTGTGAAAGGATAATTGTCAGTCACTTTAATTCACAAGTATGGTACCATATTGTAATTGGCTTCAGATGTTTACAATAAAGTCTCCAGAAGAAAAAAATTCTTTCTCTAGATCACCACCCTTTTTAAAAATAATTTTATTTATTTTTTAAAAAAACAAAATTAAAAATTTCTATTTACATTAACAGCATTCGTGTCATTATTAATACATACATCTCCTTTTATACCTAAACAACAATTTTTATTTCTATCTTCCACCCATTTGTACCACCTATCCCAAACCGCACAGTAGTCCAAATCATCTTTGCCTTTAGTTCCACTGTGAATTTATCCATTTACGCACAGTCCATTATTTTTTGCATCAGGCCTTCTTCAGATGGTATCTTTTCTTTTTTCCATCCCTGTGCGAAGGCTATTCTTGCTGCCGTTATAATATGTATAATGATGTATCGGATGACCTTGCTAATTTTTCCCTTAATTATTCCTAGTAAAAATATTTCTGGTTTGAGTTCTAATTTATGTTCTGTAATTTCTAATAGCCATCTCTGTATCTTCATCCAATATTTTTTAATTTCTGGGCATTGCCATCACATATGGAAAAAAGATCCTTCTTTATGTTTACACTTCCAACATTCTGCTCTTGTATTTGTATACATTTTAGCCAGTCTTGCTGGAGCTAGGTGCCATCTACAAAACATTTTGTACTGATTTTCTTTAAATGCTGTTGACAATGTCAAGTTACAGTTACTAATCCACATTTTTTTCCCCAATCCTCTAAATTTTTATTGTGACCTACGTTTTTTGCCCAGGCAATCATTGATCCCTTTACTATTTTTTCTTCTAGTTCCACTTCCAACAAATAATTATACATTCTTGTTATAAATTTTACTTCCTTGCCTGTCAAAATTTGGTCCAGTTGGTCCAATCCTTTTCTATCCCTTGTTCTTCTTAACCTTTTCTAAATTTTGTCTGAATTTGTAAGTATGACCACCGATCTATAATTATAGCTTGTTCTTTTAATTTGTCAATTGTTTTAGATTCCCCTGATTATCTAATAATTCTTCATATCTAATCATTTTTTTTGTATCCCTTGTATTTGGATATAGTATTACTTCCGTAAAGATCACCATCCTTTTTAATGTGCCTGTAGATCTTGAAACATCTGTGACAAACATGTAATAGTCTGCAAGCTTTGAGAGCACAAGGATGCTAAAGTTCAACCCTGAGCTACAAATATCATTATTGCCAGTGGGATGAAAAAAATGTATAAGTTTCTATTTTTTTCTTTTTAATCTTCTATGACTCAAGGGGTGGAAGGCTTCCCCTTGCTCTCTTTTCTTACAGATGAGGATGTCTTTTAACGAAAAAACAACAACAGGCATGTTATACACACACACACAATTGTGTCATAGAAAGTTAGTAATCTGCTTCCCTAGTTCTGTACTATTATTTTAGATACTGAATACTGTGGTTCATTGCCAAGAATATTGATCCATAAGTTAGGGAGTTTACTTCCAAGTAAGCAAAAAACATTTTCCACTTTTATATACAGTATAGTTGCAAACAATACTTGTAAGATTTTCAAGTTGCTACATTCTGTGCTACTTACAAACATGATTCTTACTATTGTAAAAAAAAAAAAGTTCAAAATACATACAGTATGGAGATGGATGGAAATAAAATGGCAGCCTCCAGGCAAACAGCTTCATTTTTCTGCCTTAGCAAGGCAGAAAAAACTTCTGAATACTGCAGAATCTGACCTATTATTTTAAAATAGTAGAAAAGCAATTAGGATGATTAAGGGCCTGGAGACAAAAACATATGAAGAACGTTGCAGGAATTGGGTTTGGCCAGATTAGAGAAAAGAAGGACTAGGGGTGATATGATAGCAGTAGTCCAGTATTTGAGGGGCTACCACAAAGAAGAGGTTAATTTATTTGCCAAAGCACCAGAACACAAGGCAAGAAACAATGGATGGAAGCTAATCCAGGAGAGAAGCAACCTTGAATTAAGGAGAAACTTCCTAAGAGTGAGGACAATTAACCAGTGGGACAGCTTCTCTTCAGAAGTTCTGGGTGCTTCATCCCTGGAGGTTTTTAAGAAGAGACTGGAAAGCCACTTGTCTGTAATGATATAAGCTCTCCTGTTTTAGCAGGTGATTGGACTAGAAGACCTCAAAGGACTATTGGACCTTCTTCCTTCCAGTTCTATTCTGATTGATTCAATACTAAGAATCATGTTTTCAAGCAGCAGAGAATGAAGCAGCTTAAAAAACTTACAAATATTGTTTTTTTACAGATTTATTTACTGTATACAAAAGCTTTAAAGCTCTCTGCAGCACTGTGCGGACCTTGTTAAGGCAGCAAAACAAAACAGTTTGCAGGTTGCCATTTTATGGGCGGGACAAAATGGTAGCCACTTTTGAAATTGTGCCATGTTGCCGCACCAAAAAAGGAAGGGCAGGTCAGGTCCAATGGCCTCCCCCATCCAGGGAGCACTCCATGCTCTGCTTAATGACCCGCATGTTTATATAACATTATCATGTCACTTTGTTGGCTGAAAGCAAAGAAGACATAAGAGATCTCTTGCTGAAAGTGGAAAATTGATCTGATGTTTAATATTTTTTAAAAAAGTCACAAACCTAAGCTTATGTTAACTGCTTGTACCAATGAGGTGCAACCAGACAAAGAAGAAGAGAAAGGGTAATATATGCTATCTGATAGGTTCAACAATCTATAAGAATATATGTGGTAAATGTGGTACATGTTACACATTTACAAGGTAAATGTGACCATAACATAAAGCAACATCTGTTTCTTGGGGGAAAGACGGTGACAAACAAGTATTGAATTGTATCTAAACAAAACAAGTGTTGAGGCATCCTATTGTCAACAAAGCTTAAGTACATAAAGGTTTGGTGTTCGAAATTATAACATATGGCTGTGAATATTGGACCATCAGAAAAAGCAATGCCCGTGAAAGATAGTGCTTGAGAAAAGTATTGAGGATCTATTGTACAGCAAGAATAAATCCTTCAGTACCAGATGAAGTCAAACGAGACAACTCCCTGCAAGCATTTAAAAATGAAGCTAAAAGCAAAACTCCTTAGAGAAGACCCTGATGCTTGGAAATATCAAAGTAACAGAAAAGTATAACTGGATATTACTGTTGATGTCATCAACACACACTAGTAAGAACTCAAAGAAGCACTTATGGATGGACATTCCTAGTTGGAAGAAAACTCCAGTCTGGTTCCAAGCTGGGAGACAAATGCAGGAGCCAATGAGTCTGGAGATGGGTTGCAGGAAAGAAGCATTTATTTAGCAACCAGAGGCGAAGTGACTCAGCATCAGTTCTGGGACAGCATGGGGAGTAGAGTGATTTTGATACTCCTTTGGACCTCTGAGATTGGGATGCCTGGGGGGTTATTTGATTAGATTAGATTCTGAATTCTAATGATCCCTATTTCCTGGGTGGTGGTCAGGCTCAAGGCTAGGCTTGGGGAAAAGTGGAGAATGTAAATTCTGTATGGGGGTGTGTGTGTTTTGTGACTTAATCCTTAATCCTGTCAATGCAGCCTGTCTCAGTCTTCTAACTGGAGTTACTCTGGTTGGGAGGCTAGGAGTGCTTTAGTGCAGGGGTCCCCAACCACCAGGCCCCAGACCGGCACCGGTCCGTGGAACATTTCCTACCGGGCCACCGGTTTGCTGGGCGCTGCCATCTTGTTTGACGAGAAAGTGCTTCCGGGTGAGCTTTTCCGGTTGGAAAGCGACATTTGGGTCCTGAAGGAATTCTCACGCTTTAGTTTCATCGAAGCGGGGGGGCTTCGAACGAAACTAAGCGCGAGGATTCTTTCAGCACCCAAGGCAAGGCGAGCCGAGCGACCGTCCCAAAGCTGTCCCGAAGCGAAGCCCATCGACAAAGGTACAAAGGAGGAGTTGAAGGTGGCGGGAGAAGCGGGGAGGGCTGGCTGGCTGGCTGGTCGCTCGGCTCGCCTTGCCTTGTCATGAGTACTGATGCCGGTACCGGGCGCGGACCATTTTGTGATGCGGTGCCGGGCCGTGGCACAAAAAGGTTGGGGGCCACTGCTTTAGTGTCTATGGATGGCTTTTCTTTGCCTGTTTGGAGCATGGAAATAAGGAGGGGTGTGTGTCTTATGATTCTTCCCACATTATGATCTATTAAACCCAGAAGAGTCAGAATCATTGCATGACAATAACAATCTTTTCTAATGTTTAATGTTAAAGGTTAGGCGTTAGATATAAAGTCTTTTTTCTTAAGTTAGTAACTTCAAAACTCCAGGCAAGGATATTCTTGTGCGCTGCAAAAAGATCTGAATATATATTTGTCCAGTGAAGACCTTCTGTTGAATTCAGCGCATTCAAAGTTTTTTGCTGGTTAGGAGAAATCCATCATACCTGGAGGGCACTGAATCTGGATTTTGAACCCAGTCGGTTTATGATCTCTTTAATCAGAGCAGTTCACAATTAGTTTTTAATTTATTTTTACACCCACACCCGCATACCGCTACTGTTCTAATAGGGCTGTCTACCCAATATATCATTCCCTGAAACTTTATTGTCTTTTCCATTATTTGCCAGATAGTAACAATGTGATCTCAGGTGCCTCTGCCTATTTACACACTGAGCAGTTCTCATTCCATGAATGGTTGAAATCCGGATTGCAAAAAATCTTCAACATGTGAAATACGTTCAGTAATTGTTGGGGGAGTGGAGTTGAGTTTTCTTTAGCACTGTCTTTTGCTCTTTCCCCCACAGCTACATTTTCTAGATCTGCTCATATTTTTATTTATCATTTAATTAGTGCATAGTCCCTCTGACTCAGCATAAGACTCGGGGCTCATGCATCAAAAATTTATAAACGGCAAGCTGCCGTAAACAGCATCAGCTGGCAAGGATTTAAACAATTCTGCTGGTGTTTCATCAACTCCTGAATCTTTGTGATTAGTGAAGTTTTCTAAGGCCCATTAAACTTCACTTTTGAGAAGGCCTTTGTACATGAGAGTGATTTGTGGGCCTTTGAGTAGAGCTCTTCTCTGTATTCAAGCCATCTCTTTTTATATCTTCCTTTTCATTAGAGTTTTGTCTTCTTTGACTTTTACTGTGACTTTTGCTCATCTTTTATACAAGTTTCCCTTTATTTCTTTAATTTTCTTCAATAAATGTCCTGTCCTTCACATTTGATTGTTGTCTCTAAATAAGCAGGGCTAAGCCTAAGATTGTCTCTCCAATTTGGTCTGTACTGAAGCTGGGTACCTTATTATCTCTTGTGGTTGCCCTTTGCTTTTCACATTTCCTTAGCTACATTCAATGTGTCAGCAATTTTATATTCTTTTGCTTTGCACAATGCAGAACGTTTTTTATTTGCTTCGTTTGTAATGATTTATTTATTTCTCAAACATGTACAAGATAACAAGTATAGGTATGAACATAAACAAGAACAAAGGGAATAAATACAGATAAATGGGGACAGTAAGACAGGGACAGTAGGCATGCTGGTGCACTTATTTATGCACGCCCCCTTTAAGGACCTCTTAAGAATGAGGTGAGATCCACGGTAGACAGTTTGAGATTGAAGCTGTGAGCATAAATTATAGTATAAATTTAGTGGTATTCAAGAAGGTATCAGATCACTTATTTATTTGTACTGAATATGGAAAAGACCCAATTTGGTGCAGAGGCAGTCCTCATTTAGTGACCATAATTGGGACTGGCAACTTAGTTGTTAAGTGAAGCAGTTGCTAAGTGAAACCACAATTGTGCTTTCAATCTTCTTTCAGCTTTCTTTCGCTTTACAGACCTGTGCAAGTTGCAAATGTATGATTGGTAATAAAGTTTTATCACTATCATAATTGCAAATAGGCACTAAATGAGGCAGTCACTAAACAAGGACTGTCTGTATGATTAAGGCATCTGGCTTGAACTCTGGGAAATTGAGTTCTAGATTATACCAGAATATATTTATGCTTTTGTTGAAGCATTCTGGAGTCATGTGATTGTCATTTGTGACCTTCCCCATTGGCTTCCAACAAACAAAGTCAAAGTGGGGTGAGCTGGATTTATTTAATGACTGCGCAATTCACTTAACAACCATGGCAAAGAAGAATCATACAAGCAGCACAAATGAGTTAATGAACAAGCCTTAGTAAGACCATACCTAGAGTACTGCATCCAGTTTTGGTCACCACCTTATAAAAAAAGATGTTGAGACTCTAGAAAAAGTACAGAGAAGAGCAACCAGGATGATTAGGGGACTGGAGACTAAAACATACGAAGAACGGTTACAGGAACTGGGCTTGGCTAGTCTAATGAAGAGAAGGACCAGGGGAGACATGAGTCTTCCAATATTTGAGGTGCTGCCACAGAGAGGAAGGGGTCAAGCTATATTCTAAAGCGCCTGTAGGCCAGACAAGGAATAATGGATGGAAACTGAACAAGGAGAGATTTAACCTGGAAATAAGGAGAAATTTTCTGACAGTGAAAACTATCAACCAATGGAACAGTTTGCCCTTGGAAGTTGTGGGAGCATCATCACTTGAGACTTTCAAGAAGAGATTGGACTGCCATCTGTCAGAAATGGTGTACGGTCTCCTGCTTGGGTGGGGGGTTGGACTAGATGACCTACAAGGTCCCTTCCAACTCTGATTATCTGTTATCTGTTAAGTAGCTACAGAAATTTCAGTATCAATTATGGTCATAAGTCAATGACTATCTGTAATACTGAAACAACTCCTTAGATTCAAGTTTAAATAATCTTTTCACTTTCAGGGTTGCATCTTCTGTGTTCTTTCCTTAATAATGATGAATTCTCTATTTGTTTCTATAGTCTTTTCCAAAGTTGATGATATGACATTCCTTGGACGCAGTACCCCACTCCAGTTTATTTCATTTTGCTGATTCCCAGATTATTTATATCCAATGTACTCATCTGTGATTTCTTGCATGTATATTATGGCTTTTCTCTAAGAAGGTGTAAGTCCTCATTTTATTCTCACAATAACAATAGCACTTAGACTTGTATACCACTTTATAGTGCTTTACAGCCCTCTCTAAGTGGTTTACAGAGTGAGCATATTGCCCCTAATAATCTGGGTCCTCATTTTATCGATCTCGGAAGGATGGAAGGCTGAGTCAACCTTGAGTCGGTGAGATCTGAACTGCCAAACTGCTGGCATCTGGCAGTCAGAAGAATTAGCCTGCAGTACTGTATTCTAACCACTGCATCACCACGGCTCTTACATTACAATAGCATCTCTGGGCAGTCGGTTATGGTGAGAAATTACACCGACAGCAACTATTAGTGGGGGGACTTGAAAGGGGGTCCTTGGAGAGTCAGCCTAATAATGCCCAGTTTTGATGCTGGCCAATGGCGCACTTAATAATAACAATCATAATTACATGTTTAGTAGAATGGACTTCCTAGCAACACTTTTAAGAAAACACCCTTTGCAGTACATCATAAAACCTGTGTTTGTACCTTGATTTATAGAATGCTGGGGCATACGCTTAATAAAATGGCTTTTGAGCAGGAAATTCTCCAAGTTAAACATCATCCTCTTCCAACAGCATCATCCTCCATCAACTTTGCTATGATGAAAGGAGCCTTTTCTTCCCATTTCATTCCCATTTGCACCACAATCCATTACAAGAAATTTCCAGAAATTCTGATGCTCTCCAACTGATGGCTCACCCAGTCAGGTTTGCATATGACCTCTAGGGCAAAAGTGCCCATTGAATTAACTGGGATGGTCCCATAACCCTGCCTGCCCCTTCAGAATTGTAGGAAGTTAGCACCCACCCCTTTCCTAGAAAATTGAAATATCCTAGGAAATATTAAAAAGGCAGAATATTTCCCCTAAAAAGAGTAGAAACTCAGAAGCAGAAACTCACCTCAGAAGCAGAAACTCACCCCCATCTTTGTCAGTGGGTGGGCCATTAAGGCCTGGGCCAGAATATTTTGCATAACAAAGATCTCTAGGTAAAACTATAGCAATTGCCCAAAGCCCTTTCAGTGCATCATCCAGCAAGGCTCAACCAAGCCTGGAACTCAGGACAGCCTACAGAGTTGCCCCTGCATGGCCCCATGGGAGTCTGACAGCCAATTAGAATACAAGCTCCAATTCAAATCCCAACAGAGGGTATAAAACCCAGGTACTCTCAGCACCCCAGTTCTTTTCTTGATCTCTTCCTTCACCTTGAAGCATGTGATCATCCTTCCTTTTCACTCTGGAGCTCCAGGCCGTGTGGTCCTGATATTAAACCTTCCAAACAGCCTCCATGTTTCCAGTGTCTTTTTCCCCACTTGGGAACTGAACCCAGAAGGATATTTCTTCCAACAGAATATATTCCTACTTTTCTAGGAGAATCTTCCTAAACCAAATATTGGAAAACTACCCACCTGGAAGGTTATAACTTTGTGTACAGACTTACATTCCCAATTTATGCCCTTCTCAGTTTATTTGGAGTTGGTTTTTTTTTTAAATTATCACATTTCTCCTCTCTCATTCTTGTCTTCTGAATTTCTTATCCAGCTCTTTAAACCGTACTCAGAATTGCAACCACATAGCAATAGCATTTATATACCGCTTTACAGCCCTCTCTAAGTGGCTTACAGAGTCAGCATATTTTCTCCAACAATTTGGGTCCTCATTTTACCCACCTCAGAAGGATGGAAGGCCGAGTCAACCTTAAGCCTGGTGGGATTCGATCTGCCAAATTGCAGGCAGCTGGCTGTCAGCAGAAGAAGTTTGCAGCACTGCACTCTAACCACTGCACCACTGAGGCTCTTTCCAACCACATGTTGGGAAATTAGACTCAAGTTGGTTCCTTCTTTTGTTTTCAGTTTTCTGTATGCTCTACTCATCTCATGGCTTCTAGCTTCCATCTCCTATTTGACTTTTCCTGAATGTATTGGGTTAAACTCTCGTAACTCCTCCAGAATTATAATACCTTTAGCGCTCAAGTATGTGGAATTGTGTATTGGGACTCAAAATAAGGAAGTTAGGCCAGAGCTTGGGAACATACAAAAGAGCCATTAAAGAGAAATTTGGATAAGATATGACATAGTCCAAAGAGCAAAAGAAGCATGATTCAATTTTTGTCTAGTACAAGAGGGGATAGAGATTATCTGGGACAGGTTTTCCTGAATGTATTATGTATTATTTTGTTTTGACACCCTGTAACACTGAAGCAGATGGCGTGAACTTAAATGGACTCTGGGGATGGTAGAGGACAGAAAGGCCTGGAGGAACGTTGTCCATGGAGTCGTGATTTTGCGACTAACAACAACAATAACAAACAATAAAAAAGAATTCCTGGCAGTATCTGTCTCTTGATATAGCCTACTTTGAATAGAACTCCATTATTGACAGCACCAATTCTTCACATACTTCTTTCATCTCCCTTCAGTCTATTATTGCTAGTAGCTCTGGACTGCAGTTTTGTGGACAACCACTAGATGACAACAAGAAATGTACTTTTGGTATCTCTTTGCTGTCACCTAGTGGTCATTTCAATGTTTACTTTCCAGATCTTGGGTCCTAACCACATTCTTGAGATCAGGTGCTATTTTTTTCTTGAGGAAGTATGAGAAACAAATAGACAAGTAGAGACCAGAGGTGGTATTCAGCAGGTTCTGACCAGTTCTGGAGAACTGGTAGCAGAAATTTTGAGTAGTTCGGAGAACCAGCAAATACCACCTCTGACTGGCCCCACCCCCATCTATTCCCTGCCTCCCGAGTCCCAGCTGATCGGCTGGGTCTTCTTTTGTTGCCCTGCACAGGAGAAGGGAGCTGGAAAGCAGGTTAGTGGGGTGGAGAGGGAATGGGGATTTTGTAGTATCCTTCCCCCAGGAATGGGGAGGGAATGGGGATTTTACAGTATCCTTCCCCTGCCACACCTACCAAGTCATGCCATGCTCACTAAGCCATGTCCACCAAGCCACGTCCAGCAAGCCACCTCCATGGAACCGGTGGTAAAAAATTTTTGAATCCCACCACTGGTAGAGACCTGAGTTATATGTGACCCCTGATTCTTTTCCATAACATCCTTGGAGTTCCATCCAATGAATGTTGCCAAAAGTCACTTGTATGGTTTCAAGAGAGCTTCAAAAAGCATAATAAATTCCAAAAATTGGCTTAATGCAGTTTTTAAAAATGTGGGGGAGAAGCACACACACGCAACATTGCAAGAATTTCCCTTGACTTGAAATACAGAGCTGCACCCGAGATGAACTTTTCATGCACTCACAGACACTGGCTTTTTTCTACAGAATCTTCTGCCATAATAAGCCCAGTCCTTCAGCACAAATCTGCAGTCAGCAGCAACAAGGGCAACAGGGACAAATGAAGCCAATTTAATTTAGCATAATCTTTCCATAGTAATAGTGCTTGTCTTTAGAGGCATTGCAAGACTATCGTTTTCTCTGTTGCTGTCCTTTTTTAAAAAAATAAATACAGATTTTATTATAAATTTTATGACAATTTTTGAGAACATAGAAAACAATACAAAATAAAGAAAACAAAGGGAGAAAGAAAGAAAGAAAGAAAGAAAGAAAGAAAGAAAGAAAGAAAGAAAGAAAGAAAGAAAGAAAGAAAGAAAGAAAGAAAGAAAGAACAAAAATGAAGAAAGGATAAAAGAAATAAAAAGAAAAATGTTCCAATTTCCTCTGCAGCAAATTTAAATTGATCTTTCACTCTGTGCTCACTTTTTAATTATCCAATTTGGTTTTCACTGCTGCTGTCCAACAGGACTATCTGCTGGGAGCTCAGGTAGTTAGCCAAAAGGGTACCAGGCATGGGCTGCCAAAATCCTATGACTCATGTCAGCCGCATTCCCTCCGAATGGATTGGATTACAATTCCCACATTCTTCAGACAGCATGGGTTAAGGCTGCAGCAGGGTAAAAAAAAAATAGGCAGAAATAGGCAGGGAAGATTAATACCTGCAGCTCATGCATAGAAAATGTGAAAAGAGATGCTCTCTGCCCGACTGCTGAGCCATACAAGCTGAATTTAAGCATTCACTAGATGGCTCCATTTGTTGTCATGAAACAACAAATACACAGCAATAAAATTAGGAATTCTGCATCCTTCTCTTCCCCCCTGGCTATTTCTAGCCCCATGGGACTTGATGCCCGCATTGGTGGAGCAACAGTGCCACCTTCTGTTCACTACAATAATTGCAAGCCACATCCAAATCCTTATATATATATATATTCTTGGGGATTAAAATTATATAGAGTATGCAGGATTTTCTTCTTCTTTATTTCTTTTCCCGCACCACTTCAGGAAGACAGATTGAAAATCCGGGTCTCTTAACAGGTAAGAAATAGCCTGTGCTTTGTTCTTTTAAACAGCAATCCTGGAATGTGGGAGAGAAAATGGCTTCCTGCTCTCTGAAATAATGAAGTGCCTGTTCTTAGTGGGAACTTGATTTCAATGTTTTTTTGCAATGGCTTTTTAAATGCATTAAATGTATAACTACTATTTATTACTTTTGCTATGCAGAATAAATGTTTTCCCAAGTAATAGCTTTCTGATAATTGCATATAAAAATGTACATATGTGTATGATTTATACCCTACTCACTTCAGGAGCTGAAAGCAATTATTATTTTTAATCACCGGTGTGGTACATTTGGCTGAGAAGCCAGTGGCTGGGCCAAACCCTCTAATCAGCTTCCATAACTGAAGGCAGAATTTGTGTCTCCTGGCTCCTAGTCCAGCATTGTAACTACTACACCCCATTAGCTGTGTAGAACAGGTTTGTCCAAAGTGGTCAGTGTTGATTCCAGAGGGTGGAATGGACTATCAAAGAGGACTATCAAATATTGGTATTTGTAGTTCTATTGAAGTCATATTTTCCCATCATTTTCATATAATAAATGTTTGTGGGGATTGATGAACATATGAAACAGTGGTGGGATTCAAATTTTTTTACTACCGGTTCTGTGGGTGAGGCTTAGTGGACGTGGCAGGGGAAGGATACTGTAAAATCTCCAGTCAGTTGTGGTATTTGCCGGTTCTCTGAACTACTCACCATTTCAACAACCAGTTCTCCAGAACTGGTCAGAACCTGCTGAATGCCACCTCTGACATGAAAAGGTCAATGAGCAAAGAGTTTTTTTTGGGGCGGGGGGGAGGGCTGGTGTAATATTGGGCCTAGTTCTGGGGAAGTCTACTCCAGAGATAGTCGCATACAATTACCTTCCATTTCTTGTGTTCAGAAGAGTTGTCAGAACCTTCAGTCAAAGGCTTTCTAAAAGAACAACCCATTTTTAAGGAGAAAAAGGTCGAAAGGGGGAGGGGAATGAAGGCTGAGGGTCACCTGTGGGAGCAGAGCCTCATGGGAAACGGCAAGATGGATTGGCTGAAACTGCCAAGAGGCACTCTCTACCCCCGGCTGTCTATCAGGAGAGAGTAAAGCAACACTGCGTCATAGTGACCTAAGCCCTGCCCCTTTGCAAACTGCAGCTTGATATTACATGCACGTTGAAAGTGTTACAGCTTGCAGTATGCTGGCCTTTTTATCATGGGGGAAAATGCTTCGGATGCTACAAAATGGCTGTGTACTCTACGCTGCAACACTTTATGTCGAATCTGCCCACGCCTAGCAATGGGGTGGGGTGGGGTGGGGAATGAGGCAGCTGTATGGTCCTTGTGACAGTAAGACACGCCAATTTCTCCATCTCAGCCCAGCACCAGCTTATAGAAAAGGATCATGGTACAATCTATGCAGTGTGCATAGAACATCACCTTGCTTGAAACTCTGGAGAGCCGCTGCTAAGTCAAAATTGATGTGTTCATTCATTTCTATCCTTCCTTTCATCTGGGAACTCAAGGCAATATTCCAATTCCTGGAATATTCCTTGTAAGAAGCCATTGTGAGATGTAGGATAAGGTGAGAGCATGTCTGAACCAAATTTTATTTTGCCTGGACCAGAATTTGGCCCTCTTTGTCCAATACCTTTACTGTTTCGCCAATGGCCAATCTTGGTCTAAAGAGGCATCCAGCCTTTTAACCTGGAGGACCAATCATTCGGTAGTTCCACTACCGTTCTTTCACACAGCAAACGAGCCTCATCTCCACCGGTACCTAATTAGAGGACAAACAAACCTTGGCAACACCCTCTTTCTGATGTGCTCCTGTGAGGTTGCCTTCTTTTCAGCCCTAGGTTGTCCTTGAGTATTTTCCCTCTGGTTGCACCATCACTCGAGAGCAGCCTCAAAGGTCAGTGACTTATTAAGACAGGATACGGATCAGCCAAGTGTCGTGTCTATATGACAGGGGTGTCCAACTCGTATTGTCATGGTGGCGTCACGCGACGTATCACAACTTCCCCCCCTTCGCTAAACTGGGTGTGGGCGTGGCCAGCACATGACACATCTGGCCTGTGGGCCGCGAGTTTGACAGCCCTGCTGTATGACATATTTCTCTGACTCAAGGCACTTCAAGTCAAGAGTGGGAAAAGCCCAGAGAAAATGTGTTTTTCTCAAGGAGCGTTGGCACAAAATTAGAGGATTACAAGTATGCCAGAGGTGGTATCCAAAAGGTTCTGACCAGTTCTGGAGAACCGGTAGTGGAAATTTTGAGTAGTTCAGAGAACCGGCAAATACCACCTCTGAGTGGAGATTTTACAGTATCCTTCCCCTGCCACGCCCACCAAGCCACGCCCACAGAACCAGTAATAAATTTTTTTTGAATCCCACCG
This sequence comes from Notechis scutatus, assembly GCF_049901735.1. Classification (NCBI taxonomy): domain Eukaryota; kingdom Metazoa; phylum Chordata; class Lepidosauria; order Squamata; family Elapidae; genus Notechis; species Notechis scutatus. The sequence continues at coordinate 141,205,997 of NC_142010.1, forward strand.
CTGAAGTATGCCCCTATTTTTCCGCTACTTAGAGGGTGCCAGAACAAGCAGAAGGGTCACCTGGAAGGGAAGAAAGTAGCTAGAAGATCAGAAGTGGAAGGAACAAGTTGGAACAGTTAGAAAGTTGGGGATATATCACTAGATCAGCTTTGTCCCTCTACTGAATGGTACATTTAAGAATAAAGACTAGGACTTCTTGAGTTATAAGCAGAATATTCTGATAATGATCATTCTCTTCCACTCAAGCTCTGGGATACATGAATGTGGAACACCTTGCCCTTTTTAAATTTAAAGTCATCACTCATCCTTCCTTATCACTCATCCCCTCCCACTTGTGACTGTATGACTGTAACTTTGGCACTTGTATCCTTATGATTTTTATGGACTGTTTCCTAGTATGATTTGATTGCTTATTGTACCCTATGACTATTATTAAGTGTTTTGCCTTATGATTCTTGACGAATGTATCTTGTCTTTTATGTATACTGAGAGCATTTGCACCAAGACAAATTCCTTGTATGTCCAATCACACTTGGCCAATAAAGAATTCTATTCTATTCTATTCTATTCTATTCTATTCTATTCTGTTCTATTCTATTCTATTCTATTCTATTCTATTCTATTCTATTCTATTCTATTCTATTCTATTCTATTCTAATTCTAATTCTAATTCTAATAATTCTAATAATTCTAATTCTAATTCTAATTATATTCCATTAAAATTTCTTTATAGAGGCTTTTCCCAGGCAGTTTCGGTTATTAAAAATTTAATTACAGGCTAACTAAAAAGGTGATGAGAGCCAGTCTGATGCAGTGGTTAAGATACCAGGTTAGAGGCCAGGAAACTGTGAATGAATCCTAGTCCTTCTTCAGTATGAAACCTTGTGATGAAATGGGCAGCAAATAAATTAGATAGATAGCAAATAGATAGATAGATAGAAGATAGATATAACAGAGAGAGAGAGAGAGAGAGAGAGAGAGAGAGAGAGAGAGAGAGAGAGAGAGAGAGAGAGAGAGAGAGAGAGAGAGAGAGAAATTGCTGCCTAAGAAACAATCAGGCAAGAGAGTCAGGAGTGCCCATGGTTTAACGATTGGAGAAAGAAACTTGGGAAGAACCCTCCCTATTGGATCAAGCAGTTCAAAGTGGTGGCAGGAAGTTTGTGCCTTCAGACTTGGAAGAGTCTGTTAATGTAGCCTTACAATAAAGTAGAATTATTTCATCTAGTCCTATTTCCTGTCTGGTATGCCTAGAAGAGTTCACAGATATGATTGACAGGCAAACCAAAACCTCTACATAGAGCCATTAGATTGATTGATTACTTGCAATCAAGTTGTTTTTGACTCCTAAGGTCCACATAGATAAATTTTCTCTGTAACATCTGTCCCTAAACTGCTCTTTCAAGTCTTCCAACAGTGCAGTGGATTCCCATTTCTCAGAAATGGCGTAGGGTCTCCCGCTTGGGTGGAGTGGGGGGTTGCACTAGATGACCTACAAGGTCCCTTCCAACTCTGATTATCTGTTATCTGCAGTCATCACCACTGTAACCAAGCCTATCCACTTTGCTGCTGGCTGTCTCTTCTCTTTCCTTCCACCTTTCCTGGGATTATAGTCTTTTTTATTTTTAGAGGGCTTTGCATAATGTGCCCAAAGTGGAATAATTTCAGCTTGATTCTTTGTGCCTTAAACGAGAACTCTGGATTGATTTATTTGATGATCCTTTGGTTTGTTTTTCTTGCCTGTCCACCGCATCCTCAGGAACCTTCTCCAGCACCAAAGTTCAAAACTGTCAAAACCCTTCCTATCTGGCTTCCTTCTTCAAAGTCCAATTTTTGCTTTCATAGAGTGTCACAGGAAATAACACACGGTTTAAAAATAACCGCTGACAATTCCGTTGAGCCATTATCAGCCAATAAAACTGTTCCAGAATCATACATTTGCTCTGTTTACCAGGCAGCTGCATTTCTCCCAACTGGGATTAACAGGAGCTACAGTTTTAAGATCTGAGAGATCAGGATTTCCCCACATCCCTTGTTATAAACCTTTCTCCCATCCGCTCCCATCTTTCTAGGGCCTCCTTCCTGTCCTTTTATTATGAAGACACACAAAACTTAATCCAGAAAAGTGCTTTATTTTATTGTGCTCGATCTCTGGATTAAAAGCCCAAAGGCAAGGCCTGGTTAATTCAAACATTCAGTGGGCTAATTACTTTTTTTTTCCGTCTAGGAGTAGAGAAAAAAAAAATTATCTGCTCTTCCCAACCCAACCCATGGCTTTTATTAATAAGGCACAGGAACTGTACAGTAGAAACTCAACACGTATACCTTTCCTAGCCTCAAGAGTCTGCCCCACAGCTGGTAAAGTGGGATAGGTAAGTGGTATCTCTAGGTAATGTTGACTTCAGCCATAAGCAGAGTGGTCAGCTGGAACATGTTCTAGTCCCAAATGTCAGTTTTTTTGCCTTAGGACACAACCTGGCTTCCTTCTCACAACCTTACAGTTTGTGTGGAATCCCACTAACCCTCCAATGTTCCCAGGGGGCTGGGTAGCTTTGGTTCAAATCCTGTGGCCCCTTTGAGCATAATATGTGAAGTGAATAGCCACTATTTTATTAAGCCCGGGCTTAATTTGGGAATTAAACTAAAGTCAGGCTCATTCAAATATTTATGGAGCTGGCAAAAAGCACAATAGAAGGAGTATTTGCTTCATTTCTATGATATACTACTAACAGACGGGGAGGCTCCACATTTTGCCCACTGTGGCACAAAGCTGTTAATATGCCTATATATATATTTTTTTTTTAAAAAAATCTAAGTTCATGACTTTGTTGTGTCCTTTTCCCAAATCGTGGATGTGTATTTATTTATTTGATTTATATATAGCTAACCCTCTCATTTTTATATGACTCTAGGTGGCATACAGTGAAATAAATAAAATAACATAAACATAATGAGTAAAAAAATAAAACACATTAGTAACAGGGCATTATCTAACCAATCGTTTATACAGCCAAGAGATGGGCTCTATGCCATACCCCTAGACTCAGGCACAAAACCCTCCATTGCTCTGTAGTATTTGTGTGACATGTGGAAATTCAACAGGAAAAATGTTGGGATGATGATGTACACAGCTCCCTTCTGGGAAATTTTGGCTAAGTTGCATGCTGGTTCAAGGGAAAGGAGCCCTGTGTGCAAGCCCAAACTTGCATGTCTGCAAAATAAGTCTTTCTGTATGTGAAAGACCACAAAAAGAGACAGTTCGGTGTAACGGTGAAGATATTAGCCTAGAAACCAGGAGGCTGAGTTCTAATCTAGCCTTGGGTGTGAAAGCTGGCTGGTTGACCTTGGGCCAATCATTCTCTTTCAACCCAACCCACCTCACAGGGTTGTTGTTGTGGGGGAAAATAGGAGGAGGAAGAAGTATTAGGTATGTTCGCTGTCTTGAATTATTCCTACAGTAATAAAGATAGGATAAAAATCTAATAAATAAATAGTTACACAGTCCAGGACTTCTGCTGGGCAGCTCTTTCAGAAAAAAAAAAAATGCAACTGAGAGTTAATTCATATTTTGGCTCAGGAATCTACTCTGTATCTCCATAAAATTTAATTGTATTTGATTATTTATTTATTAAATCTGTTTGCCGCCCATCTTTCTGGGAAGCCTGTGGCGTTTCTAAGAGAGAACCATCCTGCCAATTAAGGAATGATATACTAGACCTATATATCAGATGTAGAGACACAGCAGAAAGATCTGATTCCACATTGGAAGGAGACCTGGCCAGAACAATAACTCCCTCAGAGGTGCAGTAGGCAGCCTATTTTGCAGATAGCTAGGTCAGGCCCACAGAAACATTTAAATATTCTGAGGCTATGACATCCCACGAGAGAACCACAGATCCTATTTCTTTTTTTCATTTCAAACTTCTTTATTGGGATAAATACGTCAACGCGTTGAAAGGAAGGTTCTGAGATGCTGAATCTGGGCCTTCCCACCCGATAAAAGAAAATGGAAGAGCATAGATTATTATGAAATTAAAGCAAGTGATGCTTCAAATTTCTTGGAGGAAAGTAGTACATAGCTACAGTCTTACTTGTAAGCATGTGGCAGGGTTCTTTATCTAGAATACATTGGTCTAAAGTGAGAGGTGCCCTTTCTGCATATTCAGACGTTGTCCTCTTCGGTGTAATCAATCAATCAATCAGAATAGAACTGGAAGGGACCTTGGAGGTGTTCTAGTCCAGCCCCCTACTCAAACAGGAGACCCCTTAGTTGTTACTAAGTATATCTCTGGGGACTGTGAAACTGTAAATTAAATTAAATTAGCAATTAAAAAAACACTTGTGCTCTGTCTTAACAGTTGCCTGACATGTTTATAATTTCTGAGGAAATTTTCCTTCCAATAGAAGAGAAGAGAAAACTTTCCTTGTCAGCTTCTCTATTGTTTCGTATAATCTATTGAGAATCATCTATTGAGTGGTCTTTATGTCTAGCCTTCTACATTTATTGCAAAATAAAAGCAGCTGAATTAAAAGGGACTAATTTCCAGTTAAGTTCACAATACTGATTAACTAAGCTTCAGTTCTGTATCCACTATTAAATGCTATTATAGATTTATTTCTGAGTAAAGTTTCATATTGTACACACCTCTCCAAATTGAAATAAGAGTGGCCCTTATTTTATGAGTACAATAACTCTTACCAGAAGAGGGCGCCCTCACCTGTCAACGTTGGTAAAGATTGTTGTCCCTTCCATTGAACTGGAAGAACTCTGTTTCCAGCCTGCCTTCTTGGCCTTGGGCTTTGTGTTATCAATCTTGCAGAGGACTCCCAAAATTATATGCTATAAGGACGATCCAAATCTCGTCGTTCAAGAGCTTTTGGGAATGTCATCCAGACTTAGGTGTAGTACTAGTTTTCACCAGCAGAGGGCGGGAATCCTCTTTTTCTATCTGACTTGTTGCACTGCAGGACAAATAAAACAAGATAAAAAGAATATTCTGTATTGTGAATTATTGTATGATTATCTTGACAAGATAACCAAGATAATCATACAATAATTCACAATACAGAATAGGAAGAAAAACCCAGCAAGTGCACATAAATTTGGTGCTGAATCACAGAGGATGAAAGGTAGGCTATTATTATTTTTTGGCTGGCTTCTCTCAATAATGGTTCCTGAGGCTTTTTTAAATAGAGACTTTAACGCTATCATTTTTGAATTCTAGCAGCCAGCGTCTGTCAGATAGCCCAGTGCAGGGCTGCAACAACATTTATCAGGAACAGATTCCTGCTCATTGGATCACCAGTTATAATTATTGTAGTACAGTACATTATTTAGTCATCTCAGACGTTTACTAGACTGTTCCAGGTTAACCCATTTTTTTCAGCTTAAAAAATGAATTTTATATTTTCAAGAATGGGGACCAATCATTGTCATTCTTCAGTTGGCCCACTTAAATGTAATCTGAAATTGTTATGACACTCGTACAAAACCTACATTGGATATTGTCTACGCCACCTTAACATGATATATTTAGCTGAGTGTTCAGGATGCACACACTAAGCTAAGCCAGGCTGTAATTGTATGTATTTGGAGCATAAGATAGCTTAATATGTATATCCTTAGACCCATTGGGTCATACGGTATGCTGCAGCTGCCAAAACAACCAATGTAATTCTAGGCTGCATCAACTTGTTGCAGGAAATTATGAGACTCAGACCTTGGAATCCAAAAATAAGTTGGTTTTATTTGCGCAAACAGGTTCGGAGTATTTTAGCGAGAGTCACTTCTGAACAACTTTCTTATTGAACAGCACATGCCTATATGCTTCTCTAGAAGGGGCAAAACATAGAAATATAACTTGTCAGTCATTCCTTGGTTACTTTAAACACAGCTTTCCCCATCCCCTGTTGCTAGGCTAGGATGGTTGGATGTCACAAACCTATCTTGCTAAACTCCCTAGCTTGTGGTTTTGTTACAAGCGAGACAAGGTATCTTGGCAAATATGACTTTGTGACCGATAGATTATCCTTATGGTTTGGCATTTCACAGTTCCTTGTTCTTTCTCTTGCTAATACCACGTATTTCACTATCTATAAAACTTGTATCATTATTTCTCTAAAATTAATGTATTTTTATGTCCTGCCTTAAACTGAGTGGTAATATCAAGGCCATGTGAGATGTTAGTGCCACTTTATACTGCTTTGGTAAGTCCACACTTGGACTTGCATACTGGAATCACATACTGGATTCAGTTTTGGTCACCACAATACAAAAAAGATATTGAGACATTAGGAAAAATGCAGAGAAATGCAATTAAATATGATTAGGGAGCTGGAAGCTAAAATATATGATGAATGGTTGCAGGAACTAAGTATGTGACAGACTAGGAGTGCTACAAATAGCAGTTCTCCAATATTTGAGGGTTTATTCTAATAGCCAGGTCATTTGGAGAACCGCCTCTCTCCAATCACATCTAGCCACCCCATCAGGTCTGCAGGAAAGGTATGTTGCAAAGTCATGTCATCTAATAGGTTCCAGGAAGACAGCTGTTCTTTAGAATATCCTTCCTTTCCTCCCCCGTCAGGTTAGCCCCATCCCAACCATCTTTCTGAAAAGATCTTAAGTTTTCCAATCTGATCTGGGGAACTGTTAACACAGAGGTCTCCAAACTTGGCAACTTTAAGCATGGCTGGCTGGAGAATTCTGAGAGTTGAAGTCCACAAGTCTTAAAGTTGCCAAGTTTGGAGAACTCTGTTCAACAAGTGGCTGTATTGCTAAGGGAATGGAACACACTGTCCCCCAGATTGTTTTTAAAAATGATTTTTGTTGTTATATTCATGGTTATTTTGTTGTGTTATTTTTGTGTTTTTAACTTTGCACGCTGGTCAGAGTCACATACGTGAGATGGGAGGCTATATAATTTTTATATATATAATTCTATATAATTCTTTGAGAAGCACAAAGCCGAAGACACAAGCCTGAAGATGATGAATGAGGCATCATCGAAACGTCGCCTAGATACTTCCAATTTTACGCAGGAGAAAACCCGAATAACTAAATATAAATATAAATATATATATATATATATATATATATATATATATATATATATATATATATATATATATATATATATGTATATGTATATGTATATTATATGTATATGTATATGTATATGTGTATATATATATATATATATATATATATATATATATATATATATATATATATATGTGTGTGTGTGTGTGTGTGTGTGTGTGTGTGTGTTTTCTTAATTTTTCGTGGTACTTACATGTATGATATTCAGCTTTGTTCGGGTATTTTCCACGTCATTATAGTTGTGCTTTTAAAGTTGTAGCAACGTTTCGGCAGAATCTCATCTGATGATGGCAGATAAGATTCTGCCAAACGCTGCTACAACTTTAAAAGCACAACTATAATGACGTGGGAAAATACCCGAACAAAGCTGAATACCATACATACATACATACATACATACATACATACATTCATGAAGGCATGAATAGATGACTCCACCAGACTGTCAATTATTTGGAAGCCTGCACTCACAAAACAAAAAAATCTCCACACCACAAGCCAGGCAAACACCTGGGCACAAACAGACTCCCCCTGATACCTCCAGCTCAAACACACCCCAACCAGGCACCCAGATGAAACTTAGCTTCCTATTAAATGATAGCTGTCCATTTACCCGAAGCTAAGCCGCACTAAAGGCCTCCAATACAGGAAACACAATGTTGCCAGCCAATCAAGACAAAAAAAGCTACAAAACAGACAGAAGATATAAGTAACACCAATCAAGCAGAACAAAGCAAACTCCAAGACCAATAAACACAGACCAAGACTCCCAACCAATCAGGATGAAGAAAAAACCATTGTGACTCTGACCATATAAATATATAAATTTATTTATGCAACCAAACTTTGTTTATGAATGCATCACTTATTGTGTGATGTGGGAATTGGTTCAGGCTATTTCCTCATTAGTGATTTGTATCATCCTCTAGTGCCACACAACACAACTATTGTTGTGCCAGTTTTGCAGTAATGAAGACACACATTATATTGCCACGAAGGTGATTGGATCACACTCTAAATCACAATTCAGGAAACTGTTTTGTTTAATAAATGATTCACAGATGTGATTTTCCAATGATGCCAAGCCACAATTATGCCATGCATATTGCATAAACTCAGTCAATTCTGGCTTGTTTAAATAAACTCCAATTAAGCAAACCATGTTTTCATCGAACTATCCCCATCAACTTCAGCTACTTTTCTATCACTATTATTTTATTTACAACTTGGTTTCTAGCACCCCACCTGTTTAAACATACCTGCTGCTGAAGCATACTGCAAAAGTTTATACCTTCTTTTTGACCTTCGATTTGGCCCGCAAAAGTGTTACTCTGTTGGGATTTTGATAACATCTTTTCTTCATTATTTTGTAATCCTGTGCTGGGGTGGTGGTGAAAAAATCCCTTTGCTGGTGAATATATGATCTTGTCTAGTAAATAAAACTAAGCATTTATTTGGCAGTGCACATTAGCTCCTCTGCCAGACACTTGAATGACTTAAGAAAGGGAGTAGACGCCTTAGATGGTTGGGAACAGGGAGAGGATTGCTGCATTCCTGCTCTTTTCCAGACTATCTGAAGGCTGCAAGATGGATCCAACGTGGCACTTCTTTGTTCTGCTGGGCCAGATGTCTTTCTCTCCTTACGCAGATCTGCCCCACCTCATCTGGGGAGAGATGCCAGAGGCATATGCGAACAACCATGCTCGCAGCTGCATCTCACCTGTGGGGTTGGCAAGTGCCCTATGGGTTCCTGGCAGTACGTTTTGAGCTAGTCGGCAACCACACAAAGATGCTGAAGCTTGGGAAGATGCCAACACCTGGTTGGAGGATTCTTTGGCCTCATTATATACCAGCTGCCTTGCCAGGAAAAGGATGTATTGGGCCTATCATTTGGACTGCGGGAACAATGGAAAACAGGCAAGAACCACAGATGGCCCATTGCCAGTCTCTCGCTTTTCATATTCATACCAGCAAACGATTCAACCCAGCCTGAAAGTACAGGTAGATCCAATCCAGACCAGACTAAGATGTTCCAGATTCAGCCTGGTCCAAGATTTGAGCATAAGAAGGTCCAGTTCAGTCTTGTGATGATTTTTTCCATCTTAACTTGGAAGTACTGAGGATTGAGCCTGGAATGTCTGCCTGGAAAGCCGAGGCTTTGTCATGGCTCTTATGGTCCTTTTTGCCTTTTAGGCTGGAGGTTTTCCTTCCATTTTTGGATTAAAATTTGTGGCTGGACTCCCCCTGTTGAAAAGGCGGCTTTTCCCGCATGCACTGAGGTGGCACTGACTTACTGCCTTTGGGATAGCATCCTTACTTAGAATGGGAATTGATCTCTGGTTCTCATTTCTAAACTGTGAAAGGATTGCCTAATTTATGACTTATTTATGTTCGGTTCTTAGTATTGGCAATTCAGTTGTGTTTCCCATTAGCTTGCACTAATGTGTATCAGAAGCATCAGTGGCTGCTGCTGTCTTCCAGATGTTTTCTACTGCAGCTTCCATTTCCTTGTCATTTGTTGGGGCTGATGAGAACTGCAGTCTTAAATACCCAGCACCTCCATCTCTCAGCATTAAAAATTCCCAAAATGTATGTATTTGGGAAGCATTCCATAGTCCTATAACTTATCCTCAAACGTAATGGCTGTTACTCACTCCTTCATTTTGGTCTCCATGTGTAACCATCATTGAATGAGAGGAAACTGAGCAAGTGGCTGGAAGAACTATGTCCTGGAGGCTCCTAAGTCCTATCACTTCTGCTCCAGTGACTATCACGTATTGTTGGTATTTAGCACAGACTTTAGGCTCTATAAACCTTGCTCTGTATGAGATGGCTAAAAACAATATGCCAGAGAATGAAACAGTGTGTGAAAAATGCTTAGGACTTCTCAATCACTCCGCCTCCATTTGCAAATCTTATTCTACTTATGAGGTTTATTAAACACTAGACTTGATTATATAAAGCTGCTACATAAAATCCACCCAATTCTCTATTAAAATATCAGCGGTTGAATAAAAGGGAAAAGAAGAGATTCCCAGGGTTTATATGACTTTTCCAACTGGGGAACAAATCCATCTTCAGGTGTGAGAGCCATTCACTTAACTCTAATTGCTTTAGACTAGGAGTGGCAACTTTCCTAGCTGGGATCTGCGATTTAAAAGAGATTGTTGGAATGCAGGATAATATGGACAGAACTGAACTGAATAAGCTATTGGCAGAGTCTCTTGAGTTAGGAACACTTAGCAGTACTTAGTTACTTGTTCACCATCGCTCAGACCACCCACCAGGACTGAAGTGCTGTGTTGCCAACATGATTTCAAGTTGCTGTAAAGGCTACATGTTTTCAAGGAATTGGTATTGGTTGGCTTTTTTGTTTTAGTTTGGAGTGTATTATTCACCAATAGTATCAGCTCTGTATCATTATTATATGTATAGCTTTACACAAATAAAGAAAACAGGTCTTTGCCCTGAGAAGTTTATAATCTGGCATCTAGCCCAACGTCAACCGTGGCTAGGGTAATTTTCTATTCATTTCCAAATTGATAAACAAGCAGGAATCCCATTCCTACCCCAAATCTTCTCGGGCATGTTTCTTGGCCAGATCCACATGTACACAAGGAGGCAAAAGATCTATTGATTTCAGCCCAAGAATAGATATTTCAGGCTAATGTATTTACAGGCTCCTTATGGAAGAGGCAGAGGTCCTTTTGGGGTCAAGGGTAATTTTGAGAGCATTTCATGAGCATCCTCTTAACATGCTGCAATGGGAAATTTACTCTCATAAAATGGTGGGCAGGGTGAGGCCTATCAAAACAGGCTCATACTCCATAAGATGAACGAGCATCTCAACGTATCTTTGACCATTTCAGTGAGTACAAGGTAATCCTTGACTTACGACTGGTTTCTTAGTGATCATTCTGACCCACATGAAAAAGGCAATTTATGACTTGGATCTGAAGTTAGTCATCTCCTGACTGCACTTTGAGCACTTGGCAACGCAGTCACAATTGTAGCTGTTTGCAGCATCCCACTGTCACGTGACTGTGTTTTCCTTACTTCCATTTTATCACAAAACCATGCCAGGGTGAACGATGGGTTTATTTAACAACCACAGAATTCACTCTTACAAGCACCGTGTTCATTTAATGACAGTAGCTCCATTACCGTAACTCAAGGACTATTTGTAGTACCTTAATAGGATTCAAAGGCATACGTTCTAAATAAAGAAGATGTAAGAGGTCAGTGTATTTTCCTCTTTGAAATTATATGAAGCATTATAAGAGCCCGAGGGAACTTTCTGGATGGCCTGTTACTACTGGGGGGGACATGGTATTGCGTGTTCCTTGCAGCCCTGAAGAAGAACCAAGAGGCTACACGTCAGAGATTTCCCAACAAAGCAGGTTTAAAACGGGGTGGAGAAGCGAGAGTTTCAAGTATATAGATTACCAAGGGAGAAAGAGGAATCTTTTTGACAAGCAGGAAATCTCTAAATAAGGCTGAAGCCAATTATTCTCCTAGCAAAAGTGGATAGAAAGTAGACATTTCAAATAGGCCTCAGATTACAAAAGCAATGCAGGTTACTGACAGGAAGTTATTCATACGAAAAGCCTAGCAAATTTTGCTGAGTTGTTAGATCATTTCCATGCAAAGCTCCCCATAGATCTGCCTCTGAAGGATCCTCTATTTGAATTTTTAAAAATTATTTTTCTTGTTTTCTTGTTTCTCTGTGATTGGTACTTGGATGAGTATAGGAGGATAGGGACAACGAACTTATCCAGGATTTAGGAACAGAGAGAATTTTATTCAGTTTGGAGAAAATTTACTAGCATAAGTTGGTCTACCTCAGCTGCTGAGCCATGTTCTCTCTTGGGAATGAAACACAGAAATGCTGTTCTTACTTTTATTTTTTGAATTATGAATAATTGCTTATTGTACCCTATGACTATCATTAAGTGTTGTACCTTACGATTCTTTACTCTTGACGAATGTATCTTTTATTTTATGTATACTGAGAGCATTTGCACCAAGACAAATTCCTTGTGTGTCTAACCACACTTGGCCAATAAAGAATTCTATTCTATTTTATTATAAAAGTTCTAAGGAATAATGGTGATGGTTTCCTCTGACATCAAACCCCCCTCCCACTTCTCAACATGAAATAGAAGTGACAGAAGTGGCAGGTGTTTAGGAAGGAGGAAAAAAACCCTTTTCGAGTGGCCCAAGTGACCGATTTCAGGCACAGAAGCCTTTTGCATTGGTAACGTGTCTTCTGGACCACTTCTGCACGTGGATTTAGTGTTCTTCTGAAAAAATGTTAGACTCTTATTGAGAAATAGCCCAACTAACAGTTCATAGGTACAGAAACCCTTGTGAGAAGCATTCTGGATCGTGGTTTACCCTGCACCCTTCCTGTTACTCTGTCAAATGGATTAACAGGCACAGAAAAATGGCACAGGGTGAAATAGGAGGAAAATGTTTTATGGGCAAACTGCGTCCTTGACTAGCACTGCAAAGGAAGGTGATTCTGGTTCCAAGTGGCTATAGAAGGAAGCACCCAGAGGTAGTCCATGGAGTAGGTAAAATAGTGTGTGCAAAATAGTGTGTTTTAAACACACATTGGTTGTTTTTTCAAAAGAACATTTAATCCATGTTTAAAGAACAGGACAAAATGCTAAGCTTATAATGTATATGAAGATCCTGGATAAGAGGTGCCAGTGTTAAAATGGTTAATTGTAACTTGGTTACAGAGGTACAATAACGAGCCCTTGCTTTTTTTTTTTTGTTTGTTCACTCTGAGTTGGATTTAAAAAAATAAGTGTGAGACATGGGAATACCTAATTAAAACAGCCTTCTCCAACCCAATGCCTTCCAGATGTGTGGAGGAAGGCTTAATGAGCTCCTGAATTAAAGGTGGGATATAAATCTAATAAATAAATAAAACTGTCCTAGCTAATGGTTGGTGATAGATCTATCTTCCATAATAAAATCCATGCGTTTGTCATTGGTTCGGTTAGTAGCTGTAGTATCACTTTCTACCAGCAGAGGGTGGGTTCACAGGTCTGAAGATCTGTGATTGAATAGTTCTTTACTTGTCCATTTTCTTCACTCTTCCTTCACGCCTGGCCAAGGTTTTGTCATTGGTTGGAATTGCAAATAATTGCACTAAATAAAATCCTGAGCCCTGCATCAGATGCTGCCTTATATGTTAGCAATAAAAAGAGGCACAGGCATTTTGCAAAGTCAGTTCATTTCAGTTTAGAAATATCAATGCATAGTAAAAAAAAAAAGATCTCTTACACTTTCAGGAGCTGCTTTTAGAAATGCATGCAGCTGATAGGAAAAATCTCTAGTTTATGAGCTGTCGTTTGCCCGTCCCATTTAGATCCACAGAGCTCTTTATTTACAACACAGCTGGTGCAGTTAGTGCGCTCAACCTAACTCATCGGTTTGTTTGCGGGACAAAACAGGAAAGTGTGGGAAAAAACAATGTGTACCCAATTCTTTGAAGGAAGAGCATAATAAAAACAAGAGAAGAATTTAACTTATTTTAAGTCCTGCAAAATATCTTTCAGGCCTCCTGAGATGACATCTTGAAACACAAACAACAAATCATGCGTCAGGAATGGAAAACTCTGTACCTCCTCTTGCTAATTCTCTCCAAGAGAGAGAAGCTATCTTAATAACAAATCAGACTAACGTTAAGTCTATGAAAACTACTTTTTTCCCCCTAGAACCTGATACAAAACAGAGGCTTCCTCAGACAATGCAAAACTATGGGACTAGCATTTCCAGAGCACAGGCTGAATGCAGAAATTACTCTGTGTATCAGATCTGAGGTTGGACACAGATCCTTTTGCTCACAAACCTTCTCCTGTTTTCTCTCTTCATAACTTCAGCCAATTTCTGGAGGAGAAAAGATCTTCTGTTATTGTGGTTGCTAAACTATTGGAACTCAGAACTCTTGCCAGGGCCCTGGAAATCACCCAAGGAACTAACCAGGTCATTATGATTTATCTCCTGCTGATTTGGTCTTTGTGGTAGCAAAATTCTTTTTTTTTTTTTTTAATGGGCCAGTGACTGAATAGCTCTACGTGACTTCAGCCAGCCAGCCAGACAAGCTATAATCTGCAAAGGAAGCTAAAATAAATCCCTCCCTATTTTTATATTAAAGGGTTATATAATAAATGATTATTATGAATCATTTTAAATATAAATAATCTGCACAATGTAAAATAAAATATAAACATAATAATTTATAATGAAAATTATAAGTACTCTAAAATCTAAACTCAAAATCCCATTCATTTAATGAATATGCTGTAGGATAGCAATAGCAATAGCATTTAGACTTATATACTGCTCCCATTGTGCTTTGCAGCACTCTCTGTGTGGTTTACAATGTAGAGGCATTATTCGCATATTCACCCGCAACAATCTGAGCCCTCATTTTATTGATCTCAGAAGTATGGAAGGCTGAATCAACCTTGAGCTCCCTCAGGATCAAACTCCAGGCTGTGGGCAGAGTTAGCCTGCAATACTGCACTTTAACCACTGCACTACCATATGCTCTGGTTCTGCATTTAGATTATTCTTGTGCACATGAAGATGGAGACAATGTTCTGGCTCTGGGAGAAAATATTTAATTCTTGTTGGACACTGTGCAGGAATGATAGAGCTAATTGGGATAGTAGTTTAGGTGCTGGCCTAGAGATGATGAGTTCTAGTCCTGCCTTAGCCATGAAGGCCACCTGGGTGACTTTGGGCCCATTGCTCTCTCAACCAACTCATCTTATAAGGTTGTTGTTGGGAAATAAGGGGCAGGAGTATTAAGTAAGTTTGTTACCTTGATTTATATATAAACAAGGTGGGATAAATGACTGTGGCAATAGAAAACAAGGATAGTACTAAAAATAATGAGCACCTTTGTGAAACCCCAAAGCATCTGGAGCACTGCTTGAACACCATTGGGCATTGACAGCATCACCGTCAGTCAATTGCAAAAGGAAGTTTTACTTGAAAAGCACTTACATCCTACAACAATACTTTTGCCACCATCAAACATCAACATCTGTCTATCCCAGGTCCTTGGGAAGGGCTTGATGGGTGGGCATAAATGCCAAAGCCAGTCTAAACATCCTGGCTGACATTGGGACCAACCATGATGATGGTGATCAGAGGTGGTATTCAGCAGGTTCTGACCAATTCTGGAGAACCGGTAGCAGAAATTTTGAGTAGTTCGGAGAACCAGCAAATACCACCTCTGACTGGAGATGTTACAGTATCCTTCCCCTGCCACGCCCGCCAAGCCACGCCCACAGAACCGGTAATTAAAAAAAAATTGAATCCCACCACTGATGGTGATGTAGTCATTCTCCCTTATGAGAATCCCTTTGCATTTTCAAAGATCAAACAGCAGGGGGCAGCGAGTTGCTGGATAAACAGGGGTCATTCTGAGATCGCTAAGCAACCACTGTTTACACACACACACACACACATGAAGTCCCAGAAATATGTTTGCCCTGCACTTTGAATAGTGTCATCCTGATATCACAACCATGCTGAGTGCTCCACCTCATGAGACAGCAGGTGCGCTTCAGCAGGTGACCTGCAAGAGAGCCCCAGCAGCTCCCCAATACATTCTCCTCAGCCTCACTTGGTGCTGTTTATTTTTGTGGTGAGTTGCACAAGAATCCAGTTACTGGGAGGAGTTGCTGGGAGGGAGTTTAAGGACTGCCCTTTGAGGGCTTCCCAGCGACAGAGAAGTGCAGAAGAGGCAGGAATTCCCTCCACCCCAGCCAAACCCCGAAATTTCACCACCGAATGTTGGAGAATGTAACATTTGTGCTGTCCACAGGCAGACAACAAGCATCAGTGCTTCAAGGTGAAGCAGATTAAGAAACCCAAGTTAGGCATGCCAATGCAAGTAGTCCTCACTTAACAACTGCTTGCTTACTAACCGTTCAAAGTTATGACAGACCTCCCCAAAGCTATTTCTAACCCATTTTGAAGTTACGATGGTTGCACACATATTCCTGTAGTCACATGACCACACTGATGGCCATTTGTAGCATTTTGTGGTCAGCTGATCACAATTTTTCAAAATTTTTTGGCCAGTTTCCAGCGTGTACTTCCGGTTTCGGGGAAAAATAAATTGGAAAAACAGGTTCGCTTAACGTCCAGTGTTTGCTTAATGTCCACTGCAAAAAGGTGATAACATCAGGTGCAGTCGCATTGAGACTCATTTAATGACAGCCATGATTTACTACCATAATTCAGGGCTGAATTATAGCTGCAAGTCAAGGATTTAAGAGTTATAATTCTACTTTTATTATAATGTTACAGTAACAGAATCTTTTAAGTTGAAGTGCCTCTCCATTCCCTACCTTTATCTACACAAGAACTGGGGAGGGTTGGTCTGAGATTATATTTATACTGCAGACTCAAATTACATTTATACCAGTGGTGGGATTCAATTTTTTTTTACTACAGGTTCTGTGGGCGTGGCTTGGTGGGTGTGACAGGGGAAGAAGGATACTGCAAAATCCCCATTCCCTCCCCACCCCACTAACCTGCTTTCCAGCTCCGTTCTCCTGTGCAGGGCAACAAAAGAAGACCCAGCCAATCAGCTGGGACTCGGGAGGCAGAGAATAGATGGGGGTGGGGCCAGTCAGAGGTAGGATTTGCCGGTTCTCCGAACTACTCAAAATTTCTGCTATTGGTTCTCCAGAACTGGGCAGAACCTGCTGAATAGCACCTCTGGTTTATACTCTAGACACAGATTACATTTATACCCTGGGCTCAGATACTTTTATTTGACCATTGTCTTGGTTGTGGTTCTTCCTCCTATCCCTCCAGGTTAGTCCTTTTTCTCACTGTACCACTCATGACATCCTCAAGCACTCAGAGCTGCTTTCTCAACTCAGGCGACCCATGTGAATGAGTCAAGCTGTATATTACAAAGGAAAATCTCAGATTTTTCCTAGGGGATTACTCAGCTGGTCCCCAGTATAGTTTGGGATGGGTTGTTGAATATATTTATGGACTGGTCCAAACAATGTATGATTACAGACCGTTTGGTTGTCTTTA
This sequence comes from Notechis scutatus, assembly GCF_049901735.1. Classification (NCBI taxonomy): domain Eukaryota; kingdom Metazoa; phylum Chordata; class Lepidosauria; order Squamata; family Elapidae; genus Notechis; species Notechis scutatus. Next base: position 141,223,182 of record NC_142010.1, read on the forward strand.
ATTTCCCACAATGCACTTGGGTGCCCAAATACTCTGGGGTATTGTGGGAAATTTAAACGAAGGCTCAAAGATAGCATCCTGCCATTTTGTACTGTAGACCAAAAACAAACACCAATCAATATCAGACCTGGTTCAAACACATTCAATAGCTTGTTTATTGATTTATGTCAGGGGAGAAGAAGGAGCTGGAAGCTGTGTCCCCTTCCCCTATTCATGGGGTTTGACTGGGGGAGCTTTCTCCAATTTGGTATCCTTGGAAATTTTAGGGGTAACACCTGGAGGATTCCAAGCTGAAAATGTGCCGCTAAAAGAAAAAGCATCATGTAATTGCTGTTTCTAATCATGGGCTGAACCTGTAAGATGCTGCCCCTATCAAAAAATACCCCCCTGGATATGTTTCAAAACATTTTTAATTATTTCATCTTCACTTGCATTAGCATTCCAAAGCTGGGCACAAGAACTGGGGAGGGCCTTTTCCACATGGTTGTTGCATAAATGCATTTGCATTGGCTAATTGCTGCAGATCGGACCAATGATAAAGTTTATCTCCTTGCTGTTAAAAAACGTCGCTAGTTAATTCCCGCCTATGAAGCTGACAAGCTGAAAAATGGCCAGTTCTGCTCCCGCTTTGGAGAAGAAGAAAAATTAATAAAATTAAATATAATAAGGGGGTGAGAGTCAGTGCTCAATAAGGACATCTGTCTGCCTTGTATCTTTAGATGAACTGGGACAGTGCCTTATTGTAATGGGGAAAGAGTGGCTGGGAAGATCTTGCAGAGAATAAATGCCGGTACAGTTTGCTTTGATGGATTTATTATTTATTGAAGATTATACGCTGTCCTTTTAGAAGCCCACTTAGGGCAGTTTTACAAATTAAAAGAGTGCAATAAAACTATCATAAAAATTTCTGCAGTACAAATCACAAAGGAGAACATGCAAAAAGGAATCTGACTGAGCAAAAAAAAAAAACCCACCCACCCTGAACACTAGCAAATCAATGGGCAACCCAACTTCAGCTGAGACCTTGTCTAGTTCTACCCACTTCCTGACTGCAGCATGGCAGCTACTGCAGTTTTGACAGTTCACCAGATAAAGTATTTTTCCCCTAACCTGAGAGTCTATGGAGATGAGAGTCTCAGTCATCCAGGTCATGGTTATCCAAAAAGTGCTTTTTTTTTTCAGGTGGCAACTGGATTTCCTTGTTTTTTTGAACCTTGCTCACTATACAGGTAGTCCTTGAGTTGTGATCACAATTGAGCCCAAAATTTATGTTGCTCAGTGAAACATTTATTTATTTTTTTAAACAAATTTTATTAATTTTTAAAAACAATACACAAACAAAACGTAGAATATAATAACATAGAACATCTTTTCTGAAAAACAAATAAAACATCTTATTTAAAGACAGGATAATTCCAAATTATCACATTTCCATACAAGCACAATTTAATATGTATATTTATCTTATCTGTTCAACTTCATATCTTTTCCCAACTTCTCTTTATTTTTCCCTTTCCTATTCAATTATATTTCTTTTGCCTTGGATTGTATATATTCATTGTATCCATCTGTCTTATTTACAATTTCATTATTCTCTTCCAACATTCTTCCAGCGTTTTATTAATTCAAACATAGACAAACAAAACACAAAACATAAATACATAAAACTTCTTTTTGGAAAGCGGCTCAGTGAAACATTTATTGAGTTTTGCCCCGTTTTATGACTTTTCTTGCCACAGATGTTAAGTGAATCATTGCATTTTTTTTTAAAGCCAGTAACATGGTGGCTAAGTGAATCTGGCTTCCCCATGGAATTTGCTCATCGGAAGGTCACAAAAGCAAATCACGTGACCTTGGGACACAGCAACCGTCATAAACATGAGTCAGTTGCCAAGCACCTGAATTTTGATCCTGTGACCATGGGGGATGCTGCAATGGTTGTAAGTGTGAAAAACAGTCACTTTTTTTCAGTGCCGTTGTAACTTCGAATGATTACTAAATGAACTGTCTGTAAATCAAGGACTACCTGTATATCCTCCCACTTTTCAGGATGACTTCCAGCTGCTACTATACTTGTTGCTGGTTCCCTTCCTCTTCCTTTTTTTATTTTTAGAACTAAGGAAACAGGATTGGTGGAGATAAGGGAAAAGGCACCCCGGAAGGAGCAAGTTTTGGGGCACTAAATGTCATCTTCATCCTTTTTGTTGTGTAGTGGCCTCTAGAAATCTCGCTAAGTTTGGGCTGCAAATTACTTGGAAATGGAGTCTTGTTTCTATTTTCGGTGGGAAAGGATCATTAAAAAGCTGCACAGCTTTTTTTTTTTTCCTGGTTTAATAATAACATTAAAAAAATAACTTCTCTTCCCCTGAGTTTAAACATACAATAGCCAGCTGCAGCCCCAGTCCCGCTAGTGCAGTGTTTCTCAACCTTGGCAATTTTTAGATAGTTGGCAGGGAGTTTTTGGGAATTGGCACATAATATGTTATCGATCGTTTTCTTGCCTGATTGTCCAGCATCCCTTCAAATGCACCCTCGGGTCACCAAAGATTGCCCACCCTCCTCGTCTCCGGTGTCCAGTTGCAACTGAAAAAAATGTCATTAACTCAGGTCAGCATAAAGTTTGTCAGAGGGATCTACTGAATGAGTTTAACCGGGGCTGATCGGAGATGTACTAAAACATATTGAAGGAATCCACCTTGAGATATGCTGTGTTAGGGGTATCCCCATCCAGAGGTGGTCTTCAACAGGTTCTGACCAGATCTGGAGAACTGGCAAATACCACCTCTGACTGGCCCTGTCCCCATCTATTCTCTGCCTCCCAAGTCCCAGCTGATCGGCTGGGTCTTCTTTTGTTGCCCTGCACAGGAGAACAGAGCTGGAAAGCAGGTTAGTGGGGTGGGGAGGGAATGGGGATTTTGCAGTAACCTCCCCCCGGGAGTGGGGAGGGAATGGAGATTTTACAGTGTCCTTCCCCTGCCACGCCCACCAAGCCACACCCACCAAGCCACGCCCACAGAACCGGTAGTAAAAAAATTTGAATCTCACCACTGTTCCCATACATTCCAGCTAATAAGGGGAGCTGTAATGGACCACAGATGTGCCAGGTAGCCATAGAGGTAGCTGCGTGTAAGGAAAGAAGACACAAAGCTGCCTTAATATTGAATCAGAAGAATAATTTGAAGAATTAAAAAAAATTATTGTGGACTCCACCCCATTCTTAAGAGGTCCTTAAAAGGGGCGTGCATAAGCAAAGCAGCATCCCTACCGTCTCTGTTTTACTGTCCCCATTTATCTGTATTGACTTTCTTTGTTCATGTTTATGTTCATACCTACTCTTGTTATCCTGTACATGTTTGACAAACAAATAAAATAAGTAAATAAAAATAAATAAGAAAAAAAATGAAATGTTGATCTTGGTTTTGTTGATTAGAAAGATCTGGTGTTATAGAAATGGCTAGTTATATATTAATGTGCAAAAGCAAAAAGTTATATCTTGTACTGTGCTAGGAAGAGTTGGAAGTCAATGCCCCCTTTTCTTCCTTTTCCTCTTCCCCCTTGTATTTCACACCCCACTTTTCCCCCCGTTCCCTTTCCCTCCCTTAATTTCCCATTTTCGTTTCTTTTTTTGTATTTTTTTGTTTTATGTATAATAAAAATAAAAACATTTTTTTAAAAAAAGAACAATACTTTGCCTAGTTTCAAAATGCTTACAGCAGAATTAAAAACCTACGGTTCACCATAAGATTGGCTTAGGCTCCAATGGTTTCTCAATCTAATAGATGCTGGCAATTTATCCAGAGATGGCTTTGTGGACTTCTATCCAAACGCTGTCTGCTTACGGCTCTCCTAGGATTTCAAGCAGGATCGTTTTACTAATCCTGTCTTAAGTCCTCAGAAGAGAATCTGGGGCTTTCTGCAAGCAAGCTGATACCACTGGATTATAGAACGTCCCTTTTGAGTCTTCTCTGTCATGAAATGCAGCAAAGCACCCCATGACATCTGAAAGACAAATACATTTTTGGCAACCTTCACAGGTAATTCTCTGCTGCATCAGATTCCAATGCATTAGAAACAATGGATTGGGATCCACTGAAGCATAGGCAATGTTGGTTTTAAAACGCCACACAGCTCTTAGTGTTGTCTACTATAAAACTCAAATAGAGCTACCAGTGCCTCTGGTTTCAACAACCACTAGAGATAATCCTCGACTTGCCACCACAATTGAGCCCAAAATTTCTGTTGCTAAGCGACTGAGTTATTGGTTTTACTCCATTTTATGATCTTTCTTGCCACAGTTGTTAAGTGAATCTGTTAGCCTTCAAGATTCCTTTCCTTTGCATCTTTTGGCTGCCATAGTAACGGGGGGAGGGTGAATTCATTGGGCTTTGTGGGTGTGGGAAATGTACTGGAGGTTTTAGAGAATGAAGTGTATAACTTGGGGAAAACTTTATTGTTTATGCTTACTTGCTTGCTTACTGCGCAGTCGCAGCTCTTTATCAAAATAGGCCAAGGTCAACGGCCAGAGGTCTGCATCACCACCTGAAGATGCCCCACATGACATTATACACATCTTTGATTGGATGGCCAGTTTGAACTATTGTGGGTGGGAACATTGCCATCACTTTGTATATGTGTTTTTCGTGCGCAATTCCTCAGATTCAGAATTACTTTGATGCCACCACTTGATTTCCAGTAAAAGATCTTTTTTCAATATTAATGGAGTCTAAGTGTTTGTTTCTTGGATTTTGAATGGAGCACCACCTGACAGAATCACTGCAGTTAAATTAGTAACATGATTGTTAAGTGAATCTGGCTTCCTAACTTCCCAACAGTGAGGGCAATTAAACAGTGGAATAGCTTGACTCCAGAAGTTGAGGGGGCTCTATCACTAGAGGTTTTAAAGAAGAGACTGGACAGCCTTTTGTCCAAAATCGTATAGGTTCTCTTGCTTAAGCAGGGGTTGGACTTGAAGACCTCTAAGGTCCCTTCCAGCTCTTTTCTGATTGATTTGATTTGCTTGTCAGAAGGTTGCAAAAGGCAAGCGCATGACCCCAGGACACTGCAATCATCATAAATATCAAACAGTTGCCAAGCTACCAAGTTTTGATCACATGACCGTGGGGATGCTGCAATGGTTGTATGAAAAAATTATAAATCATTTTCTGTGCGGTGGTAACTTCAAATGGTCACTAAACGAACGGGTTATAAGTCATGGACTACCTGTAATGTTTGAATACACCAACTTCAGGGATGCACAGATGAGTTAGTAGTACTCCGCAGAAAGAGACTCGATGTAACAACATCAACAGTGAAATAAAGCAACTTTTCTGGGAACCAGGTAATTCAGGGTTGATTTTTTTTTCCAAATCACAACCCGAAGACACCTCTGTCCTTAAATCTCAGGCTGCATACTGTAGAACAGGGGTGTCAAACTCAGGGCCAGATTCGGGCTATGGGGTGCTTAGATCTGGCTCCGGGCTCGCCCTGAAATATTTATTTATTTATTTTTATTTATTTGATTTGCCAATTGTTTACAAGATAATAAGTATAAGTGTATACATAGTTGTGAATACATGAAATGGGTACATATAAGAAAAATAAAAGAATAAGAGAAACAATAGGACAGGGACGGTAGGCACGTTGGTGCGCTTATGCATGCCCCCTACAGACCTCTTAGGAAAGGGGTGAGGTCAATAGTAGATAGTCTAAGGTTAAAGTTTTTGGGGTTTGGGGAAGAAACTACAGAGTCGGGTAGAGTATTCCAGATATTGACCACTCTATTGCTGAAGTCGTATTTCCTGCAATCAAGTTTGGTGCGGTTTACTTTGAGTTTGTATCTATTGTGTGCTCTTGTGTTGTTATGGTTGAAGCTGAAGTATTCATTGACAGGTAGGATTGACAGGTGACGCAGCATAAGGAGATTGGCCTGTAATTTTCAACTAGGCTTGGGTCTCCCTTTTTGAAGATGGGGATGACTGTGGCTTGTGACCATAGGTTAGGCAAGGAGCTGGTCCTGAAAGATTTTTCAAAGATTATGCTTAGAGGTTTGGCTATGGCAGTGGATAGCTTTCTTAAGAAGTAGGCACATATTCCATCCGGTCCAATAGATAGAGATGGTTTTAGATTGCGTAGTGATTTTTTAACATTGTCTTCTGTGAAATCGATATGTATTAGATCATTGTTGTTATCTGTGGTACGGCTAGGAAATACTGGGCATGAGTAAATAGTGAAGGACCAGCCCGCGGTGCCTCTGCTAGCAAAAACAGAGCTTCATTTTCGCTGACAGAGGGATGGCACATGCTGGCACACTTCATTTTCACAGACAGAGGGATGCAGGAGGCCATTGTGGCCGAAAACAGAGCCCAGGCGGGCCACGCAGTGCCTCCCCGAGCTCAGTTTTCGCTGGCAGAGGGCTGCAGGAGGCCGTCGTGACCGAAAATGGAACCTCGATGAGTGATGAGCTGGCCACGCCCACCCTAGCCACGTCCCCTGCCCCCCCCCCAAAGTCAAACACAACCCTGACACAGCCCTCAATGACATCTCTGCTCTAGAACTGTCACAGAAATAAACCACTGCTGCCCAACAGAGTCAGTGCCTGGGATCAGGTAGGCATGATAATGGGACAAGTGCCATGTGGTGGGGGGAGTGCCTACAGAATTGAGAAAGCTCAAAAAGCACTCCCTCTGCATTCTCCTCCTCCTCCTCCTCCTGGAACAGTTATGCTGCTAAGGAAGCTGTACTAGTAAATATTGATCCAGCTTGGAGAAGAATTTGGATGCTTTCTGTAGATCCTACAAAACTATTTTCCATACAAATAGGCCAAGTTGGCTTTAAAATTCCAGGATTGGCTCTCATGCCCTCAGGGTTTTGGTGGTTAAGTAATAGAATTACAGAATTTCCCTGTAAGATAATTACCCCCATTTTGATGGGGAAATCAAGCTGAGAAAGATGGATGGATGAAGCCCTGCAGCAGGCTTAAACTGAGAGGGACCAGAGTGTTACGGGTTTTTTTTTGAGGCCATTGAATTACAGAGCGTAGAAAACGGGAAGACCAGTGGCTTCTTATTGCAAGCATGTTTTTGCTCTTCTATACACAGGTTTTTGCATTGCTTGAAAAAACTGCTCTGTGGTAAAAACAACAAAAAATATTCTGGGTTAAAGACAACAACACATCAAGATGAGATAAATAGACAGAGACAGTATGGGTAATGCTGCCTTCTCTGAAACCATCTTGGGGCAGACTGACATCCCTCTCATGCTATTTCTTGAACAGAGTACATCCACTTGTAAGTACAGGTAGTTCTCAACTTACAACAGTTCATTTAGTGACCATTCAAAGTTTTAACATCACTGAAAAAAAGTGAGTTAAGACCATTTTTTCACTTGTACAACCGTTGTAGCATCCCCATGGTCAGATGCTTAGCAACTGACTCATATTTATGACGGTGGCAGGGTCCCAGGGTCATGTGATCCCTTTTTGTGATGAGCACAATCAACAGGGAAGCCAGATCCACTTAACAGCCATATTACTAACTTAACTGCAGTGATTCACTTAACAACGGTGGCAGGAAAGGTCGTAAAATGGAGCTAAATTCATTGAACAAATGTCTCACTTAGCAACAAAAAATTGGGGCTCAATTGTGGTCGTAAGTCGAGGACTACTTGAAGTACAGAAACGGAGTAAGAAGTTGTAAGCCAAAGAAACTGCAGGGCAAGAGATAAAATTTGCTTCCTCCTACCCCAAAGGTTTTGCAGCCTTTTTATTTATTCCTGCAGCAAATTATCAGTGCTATTTAATATGTTCAAGAGAAGAGACTCCAATTGTCCGGGGAGATGAAAGTGAGGAGGGGGAGACTTACTCTTGACATACTCCCAGGTCTCTTACAGTGATAGGAGCCCATTTTGCTCCTACTTCTTGATACTCGTATAGCTGTATTTTTTTTTTTCTTTTGCATCTGACCACCTTCCCATTTATCAAGTCAGTCCAGACCGATTCAAAGGCACACACATCCACACGCAACTTATACAATGGATGGGGCACTTGACAATCTGTAACCTCTTAAGTTTGATGTTAGCTATTTCACTGCAGCCAAATCAAACCTGGATCTGATCAGGACCTGCGTGGTGGGCCTATGAAAGAAGAATGAAAATCAGATGAATAGCCTTTGTTCGCATGTTGAGGAGAATCTTATCACTCCCCTGATTTCTGATAAAAGTACAGATGTTCTCCAAAACAAAGTGTCCAGCTTCCCTTTGGAAACATCTGCTCCAAAGAGTACTTTGGAAAGGGCGTTTCTACCTTTTGAGTAGATTTAGAGACCACAGGCAGAACTTCCAGAGTTTTTGCTGCTGTCTTTTAGTTTCTTGTTTTTAATTAATAATAGTACTTTTGTTGCCATTTTAAAAATATGTTGCTATTTTAGATTTTTGTAAGCCATCTGGTGTTGCACTTGGGTTGGGAGAGCAGTAGATTGAGCTGGGCATTTCTCAGGCTGAGTTTTCTGCTTGTAGCTATTAATCTGGACTCATTCTTAAATATCAAAGCTACAAGGAAGTCCAGATTTTCAGTTGCACTTAAAATTATTGATCTGAGGATCCCTTGAAGTTATAATAGGCTATAATTCTATAAAAATATAAAAAGTTCAGGAAATAGCCTACTGGTGATCCTCTGGTCAGTTTTTGAAAGATCAGATATAGCTTGCAGGTTGATGGGACTCTTATTTTGTCTGGATGAATTCTGGACAAAATAAGAAATAATAATATTTCACCTAGAAAAATGTATTGTTTCTAGGTGAAATATGAATTTGATGCTTTGCACAACTCTAGTAAATCCTAATGAGCTCAATATGATTTTAGGAATGTAGATTATAATTTACATCCTTCCTTCCTTCCCCTATGTATATCCTTCCTTCTTTTCAAGATCACAAAAGGGCTTAAGCAGGGATCTTTTCTCATTTTATCCCCACTATACTGAGAGAGATCCAAGTCCTTAGCTAAGTGTGGATTTAAACTTGGATCTGCCAAATTTAATCTACTTTAACCATTACACCATGTTTCTCATTCTTAGCAATTTTAAAAATCTGTGGGATTCTGGGAGTTGAAGTCCACACATCTTAAAAGTTGGGACAGATGAAAAACATGGCATTGTGACTCCTTTACAGTAACTGGTCATGGAAAATTTAGTGAAATGTTTTTTAAAAATCATGTGAGATCCATGTTAATCCTCACAAGGGCTCCTTCTTCAATACCTCCAAACCGTAATGTATATCAACTGCGTGACACTTTCTCATTTGCTTAATCATTAATTACTGAACGGAATACATGGTCTCTGCTGCAACACCAAACTCTAGACTAGATCCAAAATGAAGTACTCAGTGGTGGCACTTCTTTAGTGCCTTCAAAACTCCCTGCCCTACACAATGTAATTTTTAAAAGAAAAATGAAGGGGAAGCTAGCATACCATCATAGAAGAAAGCATGGGCATTAAGCATAACCAGTATTCATGGTTGAAAGTCTCTTGTCAGACACAGATGCCAAAAACATTCTGACAAAATTAAATGGTGAGTGGCTGTACTTCAATGCAGCATTTATCTTCTGGTACATGCAGGACTGTCATACACCAGAGTTGCCTTATCAGGAAGACTGACAGCAAATAAATGTAATAAATAATAATTGGACTGAAAAAAATCTGGATGAATACTTGATGATCTCAAAGTCTCTTTGCCATACACTAATTAATATAAGCATGTCCAGCTGCAGGACAGAAGGTAGCTCACTTCAGCAGATCTTGAAAAGTTAAGGAGCATCAGACATGATTATTATTTGGGTGGGAGACCACGAGGAAATCCCTAGGCTGTAAACTAGATTGGGGAGTTGAAAGAAACTTCCCAAAGAAAACCATGGGGAATTTCTTTCATAATGATGCCACACATACACCCAATAAATTACATAGAAAGATGAAGCTGGAGGGAGTGTGCCCTTAAATTTCCCTTAAACAAGAATGAAACAACTGAAAATTAAAAAGTTTTACTAGAGAACTCCTCGGTTCTGGACTAAAAGCGACGACGGATAAAAAAAATCCGGACGACCATTAGTTAGTATGGTAGTAGGGTACTTGCAGCCCAGACCGTGTAGCCCAATGGATGCGTCTGCGTCGGCGCTCAGCATCCGTTTTTCCTTTCTGCCTCGCATGCTGGCGGGCGCGCTCCTTCTCCACCCCCGCCCCCGCCCCTTCCCCGAGGCCTTTGTACGTATCGATTCTTCGCACCCCTCCTTTCCCCTTCTTTTTAGCAGATTTACGGCTCGTCCTTGCCGATTGGCTGATTGGGTTGACAGCTTTGATTTAGGGGAGCTCCGGATTGGCTGGCTTTTGACAGAATTATTGATGGGCGCTGCGCGATTGGCCAGTCTGGACGTTTTGCGGAAAGGAGGGGGAAAATAATTTACGACCCCGGGTCTTGGCTAGGGTGGCGTTGAGCTGCAGCTGCAGTGTGGAATGTCTCCCTGAGGGCTGAGGCTGCGGGAAGCGTTCCTGCTTCTTGTAGGCTGCCCTGTCGTCCTTCAGTTTCTGTACTCCAGATTTGGGAAAAGTGAACCGGATTCGGTTCGGGCTGGGACTTCAAAACCCCACATATTAGCGGTGCTTCATTTCACCATCGATATGTGCGCACAGACACAAACCTACTTTTGCACAGAGGTCTCTCGATGGCTCGAATGTTTCCTTCTTTCTGCAAAAACCCAGCGAGGTTGTTGCTATTATCCGATGTGGATTTGATAATCCAATTTATAGTGGCATAAAGATTCACCTTGTGAGGGAGTAAAGATGGCCTTCCTTTCAATCAATCAATCAATCAGTGTGGGTGAACACATAGGAAAGTTTGAAAGCCTAGCCTGTAATTACAAGACAGACTGCACAAGGCACTTGCTATAAGTGGGGATGTACTCGCCCTGAAAAAAAGTTATAATTAAAAAAACCTGAATTGTAAAACTTCTCCGAAATGTCAGAACTGAGCATGACAGGCAATTTTTAAACTCAAGAGTTTTTTTTAAAAAGGGAAACACTATTTTTCTTCCACAAATTAATGAACTAATTCAACAATTGGTGAGGAATATGTATGTCAAAGTTATCTTTGACTATGGCACCAAACTGCATGTGCTCCTGCTTAAGGGATAAACTGGAAATACTGGAAATGTTCAGACAGTTGCATGTTTTCCAGAACTATGTGAGAAAAGAACGGTTAAGTCTTCCCAGCTTTATGGGAGAAGCAGGGAAACTGGACCACTGGGAGTTACTTTTTATAAGTTAAAAATGATGGTTACTTGTATTTTTTTTAAAAACAGCAATATGTGATATGTTTGCACGCTCAATTGCCTAGGAAGAAGCTCTTGAGCAGAATGGAACTTATTTTTAATTATATGTGTACAAAAATATTACACCGTTAACGCTGAAGTCTCACCTGTACTTCCCAGAAAGTGCAAAAAATCTTCCAGTCTAAATTAAAATCTTCTAGACAGAAATTCTAGGGGCTTTCCCCCCCTCCTCTGTGGCTTTAAGCTTCCTCAATACATAAACTGGCTGGAAATAGAGCTGGATTAAAAAATCCCTGGATTGGCAGATTCTGCTGTTTCTTTTTTCCCTCTGAAAATCTGCAAACAGGCAAGCAAGCGACAAAACAAAAAAAGCTCCCTTCTTATTTTTTTCCAGTTACTTGGGCTAGAAAAGAAAACTCTTATCAATTTCATCTGGTTTAAAAAAGGTCTGACTTTCTACTTTTTCAGCAATAGAGAAGGAATCTTGGAAAGGAAAAAAAAGACAGGCCAACCATTTCATGTCCCATCAGTGAATTTATTAAAAAGACCCTACCCATCTTTTTACTTGCTGAAATTCACAATATGGCTACAGAAAGAGCAATGACCAATTATCAAAGAGAAGGGGGCATTCCTGCTAACGGTACACAGTAATGAGTTGGAGAGGAGGTATTGGTGTAAAATGAAATGAGTGCAGCAAGTGAACCACATAAATTAGAAGTCACCGCTTTGGGCCATATCAGAAAAAGGTGGATGAAAAATGTCTTCTCAGTGGGGTGGAGGGCAGAAATGGGATGAAACTGTATATTTCTGCTCTTAAGAAACATCAGTGGTCTGTACTTGAATAGGAGCTCTCTCTGTTTTATCATGATCACAAAGTGAGATTAAAACATTAAGAACCACCAGAAGGTGAATTTCAAAAATCCTCTGCAAAATGGAGACATCGTCTCTCTTTATTCTGGCTGGATACTTAACAGGGAAGAGGAGAGATTGGAGGAGGGGGGAGCTATGGCTAACATGTGGTGTCCCCCCTCCTTCCACATGAAGGAATTTGGCTAGTAAATTGAAAAAGGACTCTCCAACAAGCTTTCTAGAAAGATAGAAAAATCAAGAAGGTTATTCTGAAGAAAAAAGTCAAGGGAAGACAGCAAACAGATTGCTCTGGAATATGGTACCGTTATCTGAACTGTTAATCCAGTCTGTTTTCAACAGCGGAACTATAAAATGTGTGGACTTCAACTCCCAGAAATCTCCAGCCAGCACGGGGAATTCTGGGATATATCTTAAAGTTGCCATTTTGAAAAACACTGGTTTGAACACTTGTTGCACAACTGTTTCCATTCGTAGATTTTGTTTAGAATTTCCACAAGTAGCAGAAATTGTTGGAAAGAAATTATAAGTTAACAATGTCAACTTCATATAAAGAAAACTGGTATAAATTGTTTTATAGATGGTACTTAGCACCGGCGAGGTTGGCAAGGATGTTTAAAGATAAATCAACTAAATGTTGGAAATGTCACCAAATATCTGGGTCATATTATCATATGTGGTGGACATGTGTAGAAGCCAAAAAATACTGGACAAAAATACACATGTGATTGGAAAAGATGATACAACAGCATATTGATTTAAAACCTGAAATATTCCTGTTGGGGATCTTATCTGAAATTTATTGTGAAGAGAATGTATATCTGATTATTCATGTATTAATTGCAGCTAGAATTGTATTTGCTCAAAATTAGAAAAGTGAAGAGATTCCTACTGATGAAAATGTGATCAGAAAAATATTAGAATGTGCAGAAATGAATAGATTACCACTTGCAATTAAAGAGAAGGAACAAACTGAATATTACTAGATATAGGAACTATTTTATTGATGGTTGAGAAAAAATATGAAAGCTAGAAATACATAGTGAATAGACTAGTGAAGTATAGAAAATATATTAATAGAATTAAACATGTTAAGAAGAGGAGTCTTATAGTAATAGAAATATTATGAATATCAATAAGAATAAGGTAGGAATAGAGAATTAAAATCAAAGCAATGAATTGGGTTATAAAATTTAACTGTTATTGCACAATATATTTGTACCCAGATGACACACCGTTAAATGAAATATGAATCGTATGTATTTTAAATAAAAGAAAAAACTTATTAAAAAAAGAATTTCCATGGGTAGTCCAAGCAGAGATGATCATTGAACAAATGAAACATTTCTTTGACCAAGACAATATTCTTGTCTGGATTTTAATGGAGTTTTTCTTTTTTTACAAGGTCTGAGGAAAAAAAACTTAGAATTGTTTTTATTCACAACATATTGGGGGAAGTGGAGGGACAAAAGAAAAAGCAAATAGAGAAATTTGGGAAAGAGAATAAGGGAGGCTGAAAAAGCAAAGGAGAAGGAGAATGAGGTGGGGGAGGGAAGGGGAGGGAGAAATGTGGGAAGGGACACTCAATAGAGAGGAATGAAGCAGCCAGTAATGGTGACCACCAATTTCTTTGATATTTGCCTACAATACACTTCACCACTATAAACCATCTCTTTGTGTGCTGAAAAGCATCCCTAGATTAAGTGTTTAGGGCATTGTGGGAAAGGGGTACCACAGAGTCCCCTCCAAGTCTTATGCTCTGAAGTATTTCTTTGCCACACTCAAATTTACAGGTAGTTCTTGACTTATGATCATAGTTGGGACTGGAATTTCGAGGCACCATGCGGCCAGGCTCGATTTTACGATCATTTTTGTAACTATTGTAAAGTGAATCACTACAATCATGCAATGAATCGTGTGATTGTTATGTGAATCCATTCTTCTGAATGGGCTTTTTGTTTTTGGCCAGAAACCAGCCCCAAATATCAGAAAACGGCAAAAAGCATTGCAAATTGTCATCATGTGACTGTGGGACACTTTCTCCCCTCCTTTCCTGTTATGCTGTAGAAAATTAGGCAGGGTGTCTTCTGAAATATTTCCTAGGTCTTCCCTAATTCTTTAAGCTGAAATGCTTGTTACATGCCTTTCATCCAGTCTGTGATTTCTACCTCTTGTCTGCCAAAGTCATTCCCATATACAGTAGGTGTTCTTCCCCATGGACAGAGGATCATAATCAAAGAAGTGACTATATTACGGTAATACATTTTGCTTCACGCTGAAGACTGATGTATAGTTACATATCTGACTGCAGAGCTTTACAGCTACTTCCAAATTTGTACATGTTGGGGGAAAAATGAAATTTCTGCTCCCAAGAACGAGCAAAGAGACATTTTAGATGCCACCAAATTAATCCAAATCGCCAAAAGCTGCCTATGCGAAGCCCAAAGCAGGGCATGAGTGTAGTCATATTTCTTTTCTCCACTTTTAAACCTGGGAAAAATGTTTATCTGGACAGCTCTGCATTCAATCAAGTTGTTGATGGAGACTATGGAGTTGCTGGGGCTAAAGCAAATATTGGGTGGGTGGGGGAATAAACCACCCTAAAACTATGTGTGGAAGCTTGTTCTTATTCTTCTCATCTTTCCTCCACACAACCGCTGCAGTGAACAGCCAAAAACTTCTTATGAAAAATCTAAATTCTTGTTGGTCAAGATAAGTTTGATGACTATATAAGGAATGTTTGTGTAGTTTTCTTGGCGTTAGCATGGAGGTGCTTGCCTTTTGTGGGTGGATGTCTTTGAAACAAGTGATACAATGCAAGTGAGGATTGCAGATTGTTCATCCTAATCAGCCTAGGATAGAATTATGGGCTACTTAGCATGAGGGGCATTTGGTGCTCTCTGAGCTTGGTTTTCTTGCAGACATTTCAACAAGAGCAAACCCCATTCCCTATCAGTATTGATGATGTAACCTAGTTTGGTAATGAAATATCTGCAAGAAAACTACCAAGCTCAGACCCTGCAGTTCAACCCTGAGCTACTAAATATTCTCTTCTATTGGTGCTACTTGATGTGCCAGAATTCTAGAACACCTTGGAACTAGGTGTTCATTCACAGTTTCCCTGCTTGCAGATTTTTGCTCTATCCTGATGAATGAATCCACAGTATCCATTTGCTTGTAAGCAACAGGGGAAGCTTTCATTCAGAACATTCACTTAGAAAGAGGACTTCACCCACCCACCCCTCAAATATCTTGTGACAAAATAAAAAGAGCTGATGTGTGTGTTGTCCCCCCCCCCCTTCCTCCACAGACACTCCCATTTCAATTTCTATTCAGTCGGGAAATAAAAGGATGAAAATGGGAATGTTTTCACAGCAAAAACAAAATTTTGCCTCTTTGTATAAAATGAAAGGTGTGTGTGTGTGTGTGTGTGTGTGTGTGTATGAGTGAGGGTTAGCAAAATAGTTTCAGATTGCTTTTCTTCCCAGGCTACCTTGAGAGCAATGAGCTCTCTAGGCAGCTTTGAGTATGTTACTAACAGCTTCTTACCTGCTTTGATATGCAGTCCGCTGAGGAGTTGCATTGTGTATGCATGGTTGATTGCAGAGGGTAGAAGGGGGTGGGGTGTATGAATGCTCTTGCTTTGGCCTGGAGAATTGCACTTGAAGGCTTCTAGCTTCGTGTTATTATTTTTAACCTTGGGCTGGCTGGAGTCAGCAATGAAGGATGCCAAATTTCTGTTTTCAGATACAAAGGTGAACATAGCTGCCTTGCAGAATCCACATAAGAATGCAAACCCAGTCTTGCCTTGAATGAGCCTTACTCCTTTGGGGCTGGAAAGGAATGAAACAGAAACAGAAACTCAGAATGGATTATTGTTCACTCTTGGGTGGTCCGGAAGGACATTGAAAACCTCCAGCCCAATTCAAAAAATAGGGCATTACCACTAATGGAATGTGAGGGGTCCTTGGTGCTCTCTGGCCGGAAAGCAGAAATATGTGAATGGTACATCTGAATGCAGCAAAATCACTTAGAGGTTTTTAAAAGAATATTATTCAGGCTGGAGAAATTTATTGGCTGGAATCCAATGGTTAAACAAACCTATTGAGTAAAAAGGGTCTACCACTGTATTATTTTAATTGAGATGATGGATGGATAGATGATAGATACATAGATAGATAAATAGATATTTAGATAGATAGATAGACAGATAACCAGTTCAAATACTAAAAATGTGTAGATAGTAGCTTCAAAGCAATTTCATTTATTCAGAAATGATTCCTCCATGTTAGACCTGATCTGTTTGGTCAATGAAAAGCACAACCTGGTATGCAGCTGCAGGGGTCATTCGAGAAGAATCCAAAATCCATTCAGAATATTTTTATATGGCTCCAGGGCAGATATGGAAGGTGGTCTACATTTCTGATTGCAAAAGAACACGATAAAGCTAGAAAAGGTGGCAGAAAAGGTCTAATAAAATGACCAAGGGACTGGACCAACTCTCCTACAGGGCAGGATTATATTGTAGAATTTGGGGCATTTCATCTTAGAGAAAAGATAAGTAAGGAAAAGGAGAGAGGAAAAGGATGTAAGAAACATAGATTTTAATATATGTGGATTATAATTTTTCTTGCATCTACAGATCCTCCCTCCCTCCCTCCTCCGTTTTCTTTCTTTCTTTCTTTCTTTCTTTCTTTCTTTCTTTCTTTCTTTCTTTCTTTCTTTCTTTCTTTCTTTCTTTCTTTCTTTCTTTCTTTCTTTCTTTCTTTCTGTTTTAATTGGTTTTAATGGATTTTAAAATTGTTCAGTACCCAGAGTCACTTGTTTCAGATGGGCAGCTGTAGAAATTGAATAAATAAGAACTATGCATAATGTAGGGAAAGCAGACAGGGCAATGGTTTTGTTCTCCTCTTATTATGTTACATAGCCTATAGTCCTCTAATTATTTTGGATTATGGGGCAATTCCGAATAGGCAGGTGGAAGTTTTCTACACAGCATAAAATGAAATGATGCAATTTGCTGTCATGGGATGGACCCATGGCTGCCAACTTAGAATGAGTCCTCTACTGATATCTGTACTTTAGCTTCAGTTGCAGGGGAATCTGAGTATGGGGAGAATGAAAGCTCTTATAAGCAGCTTATGGGCTGCTTGTGAGAACAGAACCCTGTTAGTTTAATCCATGCACAGAGCTTTTCCTATGTTCATATATCCTGTAAAAAAGAAGGTTCCTTTTGGGTGAGTGCCTGCTAAAGATAGCACAACTAAAACAAAAAAACACCTCTACTGCAAATGTGTTTAATTGATGGAGTATAATTTATTTGTTCAAAAAAAAGAAAAGAAACCCTTGATCAACTGTATCTGTTTAATAGGACCATTGGGGCAACTGTCTTAATTCGTGTTCGTAGAAATGTAGTGCAGCTAATACAATACTCAGGGTTTTCTGCAATAAAATACTGTATCCTTCATCTTATCTGTTTAGCTCAGTGCGCTGCTCCTAGCAAGAATAATTATCATTGGAAATGAGGTGCCCTTATATAGTAATGGCTGAATTCTAAAACCCGGGATCTTTATAATGCATATTGGGGATATAGATCCTTCTACTTGGCAGAGTGGGACATGTGGGAAATTCAATTTGGGTGACTATTAAAGAGCAGCAAATGGTCAATTAATTTGTTATTCTATTTTTATCACCATCAGTAGCCTCATTTAGACTTTCTGCCTCAGGCGCAAAATGTCATGGATCATCAGTATAATGTATTGTAAGTACGTGGAAAGAAATCAAAAGGTGTTCAGAAGAGAGAAAGCTGCCTTTTGACTGACAGATGATCTGAGATCCCATTTACTACTAAGCATCAGGGAAAACTTTGATGCTTCAGAAAAAGGAAAGATGTTAGAAAAAGGACAAATCCTAGCACTCTGTAGTTTCAAAAGTAAATTCTACATGTACCATGGGAATGCCTCTGAAGTAAGTACATTTAAAAATGCAGCCTGACAATACAGCCCTAACCAGTGCTTCTCAGAATTACATTTTCCTTAATTAAACAAAATAGGGCTTATTTTTTTTTTTTTTTTTTTTTATATAACAAGTTTTATTAATTTTTAAAACACACAAATTGTCATTATTCATTACATGTTTAAACCTTTTTTCATTGTCAATTTAACAAGTCAGATAAATTATAATTCTGTTTTAAACCATTTCCATACAACATACCAAAACCTCTTATTCAATTTCTCTTTACTTCTCTTTAGTCTTATTCAATATCATTATTATTATTTCATCTGTTTCTTTCTGACTTAGTTACCATTATTCTCAATCTATATTTCTACAATTTTTAACTAATTCTCCCCCCAAAAAGACATATACACACAACACACAAAACATAAAAAAATCTTTTGGAAAGTAACTTGGACCCAGGTGTCTCTCTCTTCATGGACTTCAATTATATTCATGCTCATCTTACATATCATTACTTATTTTATTTACCATTCTAAGCCTTCTATATTAACTTCCCACATATTTCACACTTCTTACTTCTATCTTAATTAATCATCTTAATTTGAATCATTATATTTATATCTTTTGTCCATTTTTTATCATCCCTTTGTCTCATTCCTTATAAAAAAAAAAGAAAATAAGTTTCTCCTGAAATCATTAATCAGAGTCTGATGCCTTTCTATCTCCCCCTAAGTTAATCAAATTAATCTTTAAAATAATATCTAATACCCAATCCGATTTTGCTTGGTACATTCTATCTAACTAATACATCCAACATAATTAAGTACATAATTAGACAATAAATCCAAATATTAAAAAAGATACTATAATAAAAATTTTATAATAACATCAATACCATAGTCTTATTAAACTCTTTAATTAAAACAATATTCTAAACCTCCCCTATTATTAAGTTTTAAAGCCAATCATTTTTAAACATTTTAACATTTTAATCTCTTATCAACTCTTAAATCATTACAATACTACCATCTCATCTTATGTACCTTGCAAAATCTTTTTTTTAAAAAAAAAATTATACTTTATCCATTATCCAAAAAGCTTTTTTTTTCATTTAATTTCAAGACATTGTAGCTTTTCTCCACCTTTTCCCTTTCTTTCTTCTCCCAACAAACCTTTCTACCCCCTTCTTCTAGCCTCTGCCTTGCCAGCTTCCCTTCTCTGTCGTATTCCTTTTCCTTTTGTTTACTATCATCATATTGGTTTTGCACCTTATTTTTCCCTTTCTTAAATGTTTTTTTAAATCTTAAGTCCTTAAGTCCTTTAATTTTCTTCTTTTCTCTTCTTTTCTTTTCTTTCTCTCTTCCTTCTTTCTGGATCAAGTTCTGAGATTCATTAAAGATGGCTCCTTTCTTTCTTTCTTGTTCCTCTGCTGTCTTCATCTGTTGTAATGTTTGTTGATAATTAATAAGCGCCATTTCTAAGAAAAGGAAAGCTTCTTCCACACCATCTTTACCATTTTTTTTTGCTTGTTCATATTCTTTTCTTAGTTCCTCAACAGAAAGAGCCATTATAAATCTTTTCTTTTCTTTTCCCCTTCTTTCTTCTTACAACAACCAGAATATTCAAAAGAAAATAAAAAAAAATAAAACAGTCCCAAAGTTATCAGTCAGTCCAAACCAAGGCAGAATTCTCACTTTCTCCTTCTGGGGCAATATCAATCCAAGAGAAAGAAAGTCCAAATCTGTTTAAAATCTTATTGCAATATATTCTAGTCTTCAAATCCTTAAGGCATCTGCTCCAACAAATCTTAGCATACAAATGTTTTCTTTTTAATCCTCTCTCTTCCCACTCATCGCTTAAAATCAATTTTCACCTAAAAGAAATAGGTTTCTTAATATCCAGTTATTTATTCCGTAGGAAAAGAGGGAAAGCTATCCTTTCAGCACCTTCACAGCCGCTTTTTTCCTCTTCTGGCAGGTATAATTCAGAAAGTCATACTTTTCAGGAATTTTATTAGATATGTCTTAGAGTCCTAGGAGCCAAGAAAAACTTTCTCCTCTCAATCACTTTCTCCACTTCCTCCTGCGCATTCTTACCCGGCTGCCAGCTTCTTTGTGGCGGCCATTACAGACCGCCGCTGCACCGTCCTGGGAAAAGGGAGTTCTGCCGGCCAGGGAGGGGGTCTGCAGCACCCCAAACCCTTCTCCGGATCCCCTACTCTTCAGCTGCCCCTGCAGGGCAGCCTAGCTCCGCACCGGCTGGGTCGGAGCCCCAAAACGCTAGCGCGGCAGGGGATCGCGCAGCTTCGCAAATCCCTGCCGCCGCGGGCCGACAAACCGGAAGTCCAAACAAAATAGGGCTTATTGTTTTAGATAAACAGAGATAATAAATGGGAGGTTTAATCTTTCCATTAAAATATCTGTATACTTTGCCTAACTGGTCTGTTCCTTCTTGGGCCATTTCATATTAAGAGTGCCACATTAGATGTCCTGGTCTAAATTTTAATCTGCAATATATACTTTTTGTAACAATATCAGTATGAATATGTTAATCTCTATAGTTTATATTCCCAGTTCCAAAACTAAGCACATCCATTAGGCAAAAATGTGTGGAAAGAAGAGGATGTGCATTTGAAAGTTAAAAGAAAGTTAAGAGAAGAAGAATGTCTGAATTCACTTAATCTTTATGTAAGACTCTCTTTGGTTGGCCCTATCCCAAGCCATTTATTTTATTAGTTTCTAACCCTCTATTGCAGGAATGCTATGCAATCTACTCGCAACCATAAATCACATTCTCACTTAAAGCAGGACCAAGGCTCTCTACACCAAATATTTTTTGTACAAAGGAGGGTGACAGTAAAAAAAAAGTGTGAGTGGAATCCCAGTTTTAGTTTGGCTTCACAAGAACACAGATAAGCCTTTCCTACCTTGGCAGTTGACAGATATGTTGGGATTAGAATTCCCAGAATGTCTAAATTCAGAGTTTGTAGTCTGAACATGTTGGGAGGATATCTCTTAAAAGGGAGGATGAAATAGATAACATATAGCTCTTTGTGCTTTTTGGGTCAAGCTATATACATTCCAGGTTGTCTAATTCTTGCTTGAAATATATGCACCAAGGTATTTTTACACATGTGCTATGTCAGCAGTTTGTTGTTCTCATGTATATGTATCAGGTTTATAGCATGATATACAATTTGTACTATTCTGAGGTAATTGCCCGTGAATGCATGGTCCATTCTAAGCTGTTTGTACCACATCATGGCGGGTTTGAATGAGTAGATGAACATTTCTTACTGTGATTTGGCTGGGAGGTTATGGGAGCTGAAATCCAAAAACTGGAGAACAGAAATGCTGCTCTTACCATATTAAATATGTAATTGTTCAGTTTCAAATACAGTGGTTCATGAATCTCCTTTGTCCATATTTGATATTGCATCTGGTGAACTTGCATAATCCCAATTAATGCTCAACTGCCATGGATTCAGTCAACATATACATCAACATTATCCTATGAGACAAGAGATCAAAGAACTTTTATATGATTGTCCCCAGTAATCCTTGTTTTTCTGGAATCTTCTGCTTTATTAAATGCATTTCTCAGGATTCTAGAACTATGTTGCTCATTCCACTTGATTTGGTAAATGTTCTGTGCATGTTGATGTTGGCTTCATTGTTTTAAAGATTCCATTGTTTATTAAAACTTGCAGTTTAAAAATCAGTAATCCATCCTCTGGGAGACTGGGTAAATCTCACTTCCAGCACAGCAAATAAATACTAATGGATATTGAAAGTGACCTCATTGAACTTCTCCTTACAATCTGATTACTAAATGTGAGGATATTCTGTTTTCTTAATGTTGAATGAATGAATGAACCACCATTAGGCTTCATCTTCCTTAGTAAACCACTGCCAGAGTCAGATATGCTAAGGGCTGTGGTGATTAGTGGCCATCACAATATATTCTGTGGCAATGGTTGCTCCCACCGAATTACAGGGTATTCAGTATTAGATCAGTAAATCTGCTTAATCCACTGTCCAGCAGATTTAAAAGAACTTTGTCTGAAACTGCGATGGGAATGGTGTGTCTTTCCCTGATACTATCTATATTGATAATACTGTGTGTGTGTGTGTGTGTGTGTGTGCGCGCGCGCAATATGCAACCCAAAGACTTCCCAATGGTCTTGGATGCCTCCCCCCATCCCTTCCTCTAGTGCCATGAAATTCAGTGGCCTTTTGAAATTATATGTAATGCTTTAAAATATTGTACAATAATTGTCAAGTTTATTAACTAGAAAACATGAT
Source organism: Notechis scutatus (assembly GCF_049901735.1). Taxonomy (NCBI): domain Eukaryota; kingdom Metazoa; phylum Chordata; class Lepidosauria; order Squamata; family Elapidae; genus Notechis; species Notechis scutatus. The sequence continues at coordinate 141,245,621 of NC_142010.1, forward strand.
ATTTAAGGAGATTAAAATAAAAGCACCCTTATCCCAGTCAGTTTTTAAGGGCAGATTCAACATGTTACTTACAAGCAGGGGGCTCTTCCTCATACCTCATTAATCACAACAAGAGCATGGTCCTATAGTTGCTTCTTCCTGCCATATCCTCATGATTTTGCTTTTATCTTACTCCCCCATCTGCTGCAGAGGTGTTTAAAGTGGCATTCTCTCTTTTTTCCCCACAGGATAATCTTTGTGTCATGCTTCACTGAGTATATGGTTGCGGATATGACCAGAAGTTGGCATCTGAACAACTTCTCTTGTCTACCTCAGGTTGCTGCAAACACACCACTCTCTGAGAACTGTCCTGCATAACTGCTTGGGCTACAGAAGAGACCAGACTTGTGGCGTCTGGTCACATAATGCCTTCTTTCCCAGCATTTTCCATAGCACTTGTCTTATGATGTAATAGGCTGAAGAAATAACCTTGAGGAACCACCTTGAGGAACAGAAGGAAGAGCAGCAACCAATAAAAGATATTTGAACCTAGGCCAGAAATGTAATTTGAGAAAATGTCTCAGATGTGACTTTTCCTAGTTCTCACAAAGATAAAGGGAGAGAGTAGATAAGCACATTTAGTCTTGCAAGATTTGATTACTGTAATCTTATAATAGAAGTAGTATTATTTGTGTGTTTTTCGTTTCCTCTGGTCTATCGTGGCGGGCTGACATATATACAGCCTCCTTATATACATGGAGTTAGTGAAATTTTAGGCTTAGATAATTTAGAACTATGCTGCCTTCGGTCTGACCTAAGCGTAGTACATAAAATTATCCATTACAATGTCCTACCCATCAATGACTACTTCAGCTTCAGCCACAACAATACACGACCACACAATAGATACAAACTCAAGGTAAACCATACAAAACTCGATTGCAGGAAATACAACTTCAGCAACAGAGTGGTCAATGTCTGGAATACTCTACATGACTCTGTGGTTTCTTCCACTAACCCCAAACACTATAACCTTAGGCTGGCTACTGTTGACCTCACCCCATTCCTAAGAGGTCTGTAAGGGGCGTGCATAAGCACACCAACGTGCCTACCCTCCCTGTCCTAATGTTCCCTTTTATTTGTATCCATTTCAAGTATTCATAATCATGTTTATACTTATACCTGTTATCTAATACATGCTTGACAAAATAAATAAATAAAAATAAAGTATTTGGAATGAATGCTACATCTGTGCTGCATACAACATGGATCTATACTAGGAAAAGCAACTAGATTCTAACAGCAAGATGTTTTTTTACTTCTGTCACCTTTGCAGGTTTCCCTTTATTTCTGCCAACTGGAGGTTCACTCTTTCTGCTACTTGTTACTCTGGACCCAAGGATCATGTAGCTGCAGTTAGCTGGATTACATTCACTGAGGTTTCCTTTTTGTTTGAGGGGCACTATGCAGCCTCACGCTCACAGTTGTCACTGCATGCAGGTCAGTCACAACTGCGTGTTCTCCATGGCCAATCCACCATATACTCTTTGTGAGCCTACCATTTCTTGCAGTTGAAGACCCATTAGTTGAAGACCCATTTACACATTATTGATCATTCCTCACAATTCACCACACCACTTGGGCTACTCTGACATGCTTAAACCCCTTCACCCTATGTTCCTTTAGCGCCTGCTGCCTGTTCGTCAGGCGACTTGACAAGTGGCAAAACCCATTGCACTGAGCATCTGCCTATATTCTCCCAACTATATTAAGGAAAGGAATTGATGATTGTTGTTTTCCCCCCACCCCCACCTTGGCCAGTGATACTTAATGGGAGGCAAAATGATGTCAGGGGTATCCACCAATCCTTGTCCTCAGGTTAATCCACATTGTATGTAAGGAGAGCCCTATTAGCTGAGGCCCTTGCTGTGATAAAACAAGGATCAGTGATGGGGGCAGTGCAGTTTATCTCTGCATGCTTTCTGCAAGGGGGTGGGCGGGATAGCAGTTTAACTTGCCCTCTGGAAGAGCCCCACAGTCTGCTTCTGAGAGCAAAAAAGATCGCCTTCTCTAGTATAATTCATGTAAAGATTTGGTGCAAGGTTCTTTCCTAAACCTTTTTCTTTCCTGCCCACCTAGCAGTTCGAAAGCATGCAAATGCGAGTAGATAAATAGGTACCACTTTGGTGGGAAGGTAACAGTTTTCCATGTGCCTTTGGTGTACAGGTAGTCCTTGACTTACAGCAGTTCACTTAGTGATCGTTCAGAGTTACCACAGTGCTGGAAAAAGTGACTTAGTATGACCATTTTTCACACTTACAACCTTTGTAGCATCCCTATGGTCATGTGATCAAAATTCAGATGCTTGGCAATTGGTTCATAGTTACGACCGTTGCTATGTCCCAAGATCATGTGAGGAACCTTTTAGAACCTTTTAACAAGCAAAATCAATGGGGAAGCCAGATTTTCTTAACAACCATATTACCAAATAATCAGCTGCAATGATTCACTTAACAACTGTGTCAAGAAAGGTCTTAAAATGGGGCAAAACTCGCTTAACAAATGTCTCACTTAACAACAGAAATGTTCAGCTCAATTCTGGTCGTAAGTCAAGGGCTACCTGTATAGCCATGCTGGCCACATGACCACGGAAATTGTCTTTTGGACAATGCTGGCTCCCTCAGCCAAGAAGCAGAGATGCCCTAGAGCTGGACACAACTGATAAGAAAACCCTTTTTTTCCTTTTCCAAGCTGTGGATTAACTTCAACTCCTTTAATCATTCAGTCCCTAACAGAAAGCAATGTATGTAATTACTTCGGGCCTTATTATTTTTATTTTTCAAGTCCAAAATCTGGGCTGGAAAGCATCATCCACTCACAACTGTGCTGTGGACAGGAAACGGGAAGATAAAAAGTGAGGTCGAGCTATCTTGTCAGCCTCTGTCAGGATGTCCTTGAGCCCAGCCTGCCTTGAAAGCCTCTTGATCCAGATTCCCTCTATTATTATTATTCTGAAAGCGACTCCAGAGAGTCAGAGATGGGGGAACGAGGGAAGAAAAAGCCAACTCAGCTTCATCTCCTCCAGATTTTTTTTCTTTTTTCCTGTCTCCTGGGCTTCCCCCCCCTCCCTCTCTTTCTTCCCCCTTCCCTCCTTTTGATGCTGTTCATGAAGATGAAATTACCAGGTTAGAATGAATGGAAAGAACTTGGAGGAGGGTGGAGGCGGGAAATGGAGGAGGGGAACACAGCAAAGCGGAGGAGATTTATGGGGGACTCTCAGAATGCCAGCACTGGGGGGAGAAAAAACATCCCTTCTCCTTTGCAACATTGGCGCAGGCGACTCTGCGGAGCCAGGGGTAATTGTGTGGAGGGGGGGTGGCAGCAAGGAGGCCAGGAATGCGCCTTTGTGCCTTTTTAATTTATGGGCTACTTGGATTAGATTGCAGGAAGAGGGGCTGGGAGCCTGCAAAATAATGCGCGTGAGAATGTGTGTAAATGTGTGAGACGGTTGCTCTGTGTGTGTGTGTGTGTGTGCGCGCACACAGGTATTTGGACCTGAAGACCTCCATTTCTGATTTCTATTTTTATTTACTTATTTAGGAAATTTATATTGCCGCCTGTTCTCACATGGCGACTCCAGGCGGCTTACAAGAATATAAAAACTTCATATAAAAAAACAATAAAACTAATACAAGAGAATCATATAATAAATTAATAAAATAATATAATATAATAACCCCCCACCCTCCACCCTGGCGACAACACATCACATGAGCCATTTAATGGGCTTCATCCCGCTCTGGGTTCTCCAGGCCCGCTGGCAGAACCAGGTCTTCAGCGCCTTCCGGAAGAGTGTTAGAGTGAGGGCCGTTCAGTGGTGGGATTCAATTTTTTTTACTACCGGTTCTGGTGGGTGTAGCAGGGAAAGGATACTGTAAAATCTCCAGTCAGAGGTGGTATTTGCCAGTTCTCCCAACTACTCTAAATTTCCGCTACCGGTTCTCCAGAACTGGTTAGTATCTGCTGAATACCACCTCTGGGGCTGTTCTAATCTCTGGAGGAATGATGTTCTATGACGGGGTGAAAGTCTTGAGGGACAAATAAAACCTCCATGGTTAGGAGCAGTAAGCTCTCCCATCCACATACTAAGGGGCAAATGACAAGGGGGTTGTTCTCTTTGTGAGTTGTTTTATGTGAATTCTACAGGCAATGGATCTGTCATGTTGAAGAAACATGCTCTAAAGCAGAGATCTCCAAACTTGGCCACTTGAAGACTTGTGGACTTCAACTCCCAGAATTCTCCAGCCAGAATAAACTGGCTGGAGAATTCTGGGAGTTGAAGTCCACAAGTCTTCAAGTGGCCAAGTTTGGGGACCCCTGCTCTAAATGGAGTCTAATCCTAAACTGTTAGAGTATGAATTACAAATGACAAATTCTGCCCTCAGTTACAGAGATGTGGGAGTGTAACATGCTCATTAATTTAAGTGATAGGAAAATATTTTCTTTTGTATATTTGTTTAGGTCTGACTCTGAACCCTGGTGGGTTTCAGGTACAAGAAGTCAGGAACCAGGATATAGTTCAAAATTTCTGCATGTTTATTTCATATTACCTATACATACAAAAAGTACTACCAGTCAAGACAAATTGGCACCAGATAGAAAGTAAATGTAGTTTAAGAGGAGCTGGATTTAGCTCCTAGGGCAAGGGTCTTCAGACTTGGCAAGTTTAAGACTTGTAGACTTCAACTCCCAGAATTCCTGAGCTAACATGACTGGAGGAGGAATTCTGGGAGTTGAAGAAGTCCACAAGTCTTAAAGCTGTCAAGTTTGAAAACCCCTGTCATAGAGGCTCCAACTGATTATGTGTTTGATTCAATCCTCAGACTCCAGTCTGGTCATCTCCTACAGTTGGTTTGCTAGCTGAATCCTTGGGGGATCGTCTTGGTTCAGTGTTGCCTGAACTTTTTTTCGTCTTCTCTAGCTTCTGGGTTTCCGAAGAGGTGTTCTGTGTAATTGTGCAATCTATTAATCTGTTACTGCAGGTTTTTGCAAACTGTGGGTGTGGGATTCCAAGATAGGCCAAAAGGCAAAACAAACAAAAAAGACTGACTAACATTAGATCTTTGCCTCTTGATCAGGGGTTCCAGTTTTGTTTTTAAAAAAAGAAGCAAGTTCCACAGCCTAAAAACATTTGAAATCCTGTTCTCCATCTCTGCATCGTACCATACCTGTTTTCCAATAAGCATCCACTGACCCTTATGCATGTTGGCAATGCACCTGGAAAACCTTGTTTCCTGTTCTGCAACCATGAACTCATAGCCCTGTCTCCAGGATTTAATTCAGAGATGGATAACCTGCATCCAGCAGCCTTGAAGCTTGCCAGATTCCTTGGAACCTCTGCCACTGTCTTTTAGATTATTTACTCTAAAAAAAAAATTGAGAACTGCAAGTTGTGGTCCTCAACTTAAAACCATTCATTTAGAGACCATCCAAAGTTGCGATGGCATTGAAGGAAGTGACTCATGACTGGCCCTCACATTTACAACTTTAGCTTGCATCCCCAGGGGCAATCGCTGATTTAAGAATTTAAGCATTTGGCAAACAGCATGGATTTAGGACAATTGCAGTGTCCCAAGGTTATGCGATTGGCATTTATGACCTTCCCAGCTGCTTCTGACAAGCAAAGTCAATGCGGGGGAAGCCAGATCCGGATTTAACAGATTAACAGAGTTGGAAGGAACCTTGGAGGTCATCAAGTCCAACCCCCTGCCTAAGCAGGAGACCCTGCAACATTTCTGATAAATGACAATCCAGTCTCTTCTTGAAAGCTGCCAGTGATTTGCTTAATGGCCCTATTGATTTATTTAAGAGCTGCAGTTTTCTACTTAGCAACCATGGCTAAAAAAAGGATTTTGTTAAATGTGGATTCTGTGAAGACCTTGCCCACAGCCGTTTGACAAAAGTGCCCAGGAATTGGGGTCAATAGGCCACAGGTGCCCCTCTATTCAGAAAGCAAGTCTGTCACTCCATTTTATATTACATTGGAATGAAAACAATCGACTTAAAGATTTTTTAAAAAGTACTTTTAATTTTTTTGCTACTGATGAAATAGTGGCATAGTTAAATCTGGGGTGGTTTTTTTTGTGTGTGGGGGAGCTATTTAAATTGCCATATATAAGTTCCCAAATGAGAGATAGCTGTTGATTGAGGAAATAATATCCGGTATATATTTTTTGTCTTCATCCAGACACTTCCAGATATGTTGAATTATATTTCCCATCATCCCAGTAATATAGCGGGAGCTGTTATTAATTGTCCCATTTAAACTGTCTGCGATTACCACTGACTCTAAATTTATATCACAGCTGATCTGAAGCAGCCCGCTCTGATTTCTTTCCTTTCATTATGAACCCTGCAGAATAATTTCTTTTCCAGTGATTTTTATGCCACTTTCTGTGAAACACTTCACATGGATGCTGTTTAAATGGCCCCCCAAACTCTCAGAACAGAATCAAATATGGTTAGACTATGGATTCTCCAGCCCCTTTGCAGGTTGCAGTTGTAGATGGTCTTGCAAAGTTGTAGATGGTTGCTACGGGAAGGAATGTTCATAATGCTAATTGTTCTTCCTCCCTTTTGTATGTCACTCCTAGGATCCTGCCTGCCCTTTTATTCTTTCTCCAAGCAAGTGGACTTACTTCTATACAAAGCCTTCCATAATTTGTATTTTCTAAAAGGTTTGATGGAGCCCCTTTGAGCCGCAGAGGCACTCTTGAAATTAAGGAGGATGCATTGCCATGTTGTTGCTATTGTTACGGTGTCTCTGGTTCACTGCATTGGGAACTCCAAGGCTGGATCACATTGCTTCTTCAATGAGGGATTTTGGTTGGAATTTGTGTGGCCTGTCCAGAAAGGAATAGAGTAGCCAGAGAAAGGGGAAATTACATCAAAGTAATTGCAGTATGGAAACGAAGGCACGAAATAGAATCAAAACAAAATATTTGCGGTCTTAGATATTTTTCCAGGAGAAATTTCCATCCCATCCCATTCAATGCCTAGGTTTTGATGCCAAAAGTGAAAGTCAAGCGTAGCTGGTAAGTGTTCTACTTCATTTGACTATCCACTTATAAAACCCAGATTCCAGAGAAAGAACAGAAGATTCCAGAGAAAGAACAATGTTCGTATTTCACGTCCTATGCTGTCCAAATCTGAAATTCCAGGGAAAATTATAGAAGGAATGGAACAGGCTAGTGGCCAGCAATGGGTAGGCTTTTCAGAAATCAAAGTTAGATCTGTCTTGTTCATATTGACCAGCACTTGGTGCCTTTGAAAGTTTTCAGGCAGGAGTAATTTCAGTTCTACTGAAATGTTGGCTATCATAGGATCTTCTCAAAGAAGAACTGGGGCTCTGCTGCTGAAGAAGACATCCCAAAAGCTAAGAAGTAGTAGCTCTGGGAAAAAGAACAAGACTGAGACACTGAAGACGACATCATATTTTGTTCCTGGTATCCTTCTGATTTCAAAAATTTAACAAAATTGTTATCGATACAGTGTCTGATTGAACACACACCTGTGCTCTAAAAAACCCCCACAATCCTAGATTGTTTATTTTATATGGCCACCCATTTTACAACAGTGAATAATCAGTTCATGATATTAAAAAAGACCCAGGGTCGATTCACTACATGGAGCTGTAGATAGTGTCTACAGAAGCAATTTTAATCCAGGAAATTTAACTGACATATGGTTTTGCTTGGGAAGTACATATAATTATTTTCCCACTGGCAGAATTCACTGCAGTGCACTGATTGGCACCAAGTCCTGTTTTAAAGAAAAAATTCTCATTCCATACAAAAGAACCTCCAGTATCCTTTTTAAATTTCATATGGATGAATGCAAAAAATTAAATAAACCCAAAGTGTTTCCTATTATGAGAATAGCACTTAGTACTAGCACTTATATAGTGCTTCACAGGGCTTTGCAACCCTCTCTAAGCAGTTTACAGAGTTAGCCTATTGCCCCTGACAATCTGGGTCCTCATTTTACCACCGGAAGGATGGAAAGCTGAGTCAACCTTGGGCCGGTCAGAATTGAACTGCCAAACTGCTGGAAGCCGGCAGCCAGCAGAAGTAGCCTGCAGTACTGCATTCTAACCACTGTGCGCCACCATAGCTCATGAAGCCGAAAAAGGATCAAGTGACATTTCGCCTTGCAAGTCCGGAACTCCAGGTTTGGGAATTGAAATAAAGCAAGCTTTTCTGCAGAGGGGTGGGATTCAATTTTTTTAACAACCGGTTCTGTGGGCGTGGCTTAGTTGGTGGGTGTGGCTTGGTGGTAATGTGACTGACTGGGCATGGCCAACTCAATATCACTCATATCGAGGCATGCATCTCCTCGCCTGGCCTCTCATGACTCTGGGGATGCCGCAACAGTCGTAAGTGTGAAAAATGGTTATGTCACTTTTTTCAGTGCCATTGTAACTTTGAATGGTCACTCCACACAAGCAAAGTACCAGCAAAGGAAGGGAAAAAAACTCCAGAGAAGTTCCTGAGACAGGAAGTCTAGTCCTGCCAAGAATGTAATAACGGTTAACAGAGAGGCAGTTTCTGTAAGCAACACCAGAATGTTTCCTTCCTGCCTTCCTTACAGGATTAGGCCAGTAATTTCTTCTAACAACCGGTTCTCCAAACTGCTTAGAATGTTAACAACCGGTTCTACCGAATAGGTGCGAACCTGTAGAATTCCACCCCTGTTTCTGCACTGGGGAGATGGTTCTCTCCCACCAAGAGTCTGGAAAGCCAGTTTTCCAAATAGTCCATGTGGTGAGATTGAAGTTGCTTGACTTTTGGGTGTAGAGAATAAGGATGCTGACCTTGATGGAAATACGCAAGAAGTGCTACCGAAGCAAAAGACATTGAAATCATTTTTTTTTTTTTTTAAATTCCAAAACCACAAGATATCATTTAGAAGCAGCTTGGGTAAATGCCCCCTAATTCACTGGGACAGTGATGGCTAACCTTTTTGGCACCAAGTGCCCAGAGAGTAAGCATAAGTGCAAATCCCCAAAATGCAACATGCACATGTGCCGCACGCACCTGGGCCCCCCATGCATGAACACGTGACCCCCTCACACCCCTGTGCATACATGCATGACCCACGTCCACGCGCACCACACCCCGTGCATGCGTGTGACCCCTGCATGCATGCATGACTCCTGCGTGTGCACTTCGTGCCCCGCGCCCTCTGTGCATGCATGGCAGAGACCCGAAGAGCAGCTGGCCGGGTGGGAGGCGTGCAGAGCAGAGCTGGAGCAATGGCTCGCATGGCCCAGAGAGCAAAGCTCTGCGTGCCACCTCTGGCATGCGTGCCATAGGTTCACCATCACAGCACTGGGATATAAGAAGCAGGAGGTGGTACATAGGGCAACCATACTTGCAAGATACTGGTATTACAACCAGCCTCAATTATGGTACAGAAGTCTTAGCCTTCTTCTGGAGTTGATTCCTAGTGTGGTGTCAGGCCCTAAACCAAACATGACATAGCGAGATTATTTGCTTACACTTAATCGTGAGAAACCAAAGGTATAACCTTCTAACCTACTGGTACTAGATGTATCTTGAGAGATTATAGGGTGTAGGTATCCTGAACCTTTTCCTCCTGCCTCCATCCAGCGCAGGATTGTACAGTCTCGTAACCTGGGAAAGTTCTGTGTTGCCAAAATGTCTATCTACTGATTCTCCAGTTGCACATTCCATCAGATCTGGTCCACCTAGTGACATTGCTTGAAAAATTTTTATGTGAGAGAATTACTATCATTTGGAGGATACTGCTGTTTCGTGTAGGCTTTATGACTTAAACAACAGACCAGGTTCCCTTTCCCAGTCCTTTTACTTATTTATTTATAAAATTTATGGGCCGCCCATCTTACTTCAAAGTAACTCTTTTTCCTTTTTAACTTTCAAGCTGCTGAACATTTCTAGAAATCACAGTGTGTCCTGCTGATTTTGTAAATGCTTTAATTATTCCCAATAAAGATATCGCTCAATGTAAATTTTATGTTATTTCTTAAACACTAGTGCCTCTGCTTTTGCTTTTTAATAATTCACCCATCTTCCATTATCTGTAATTCTGTCCATTTGTTTGGCTAAGATAGTCATTGGCTACCCATGAGCAAAATCTTTCTACAGTGATGTACAAATTTAAAACCATTTTAAAAAGAAGAAATCACAGCGGGAAAGCATAAATGCATGCTCAATAAATTGCCCATTTCCGAAAAAGAGGCTTTTCATTAGAGGATGAGCATGGCTTCCTTTCATTTTTGCAAGTTGTAATAGAATGCGATGACTATAAATCTTCCTTCTTTTCCTAACCCATAGATTACAGTGGATAGCCCACTCCGTCCCATGAAATGATATATTTATGCTCACTAGAAAAGCTATTTTAACTGAGACAACAGTGCAAAAAAAAGAGGAACCAGTTTGGTGTACTGTAATGGTTAAGGTGCTATAATAGAAAATGGAAGACTGGGAGTTTTAGTACTTCCTTAAGCACAAAAGCCGGCTGGGTGACTTTGGGCCAAATAATTTCTTCTCAGTGCAACCCTCTTCACAAGGTGGGCGCCTTAGGTAATATGCCTTGAATTGTACCAAATAAATCTGTTATTGAATAAGAAAACATTTTACTTCTGCATATTTTAACAGAACAATACACTCTATGCTTTCTTAGAAATTATATTTTCACTGGTTCAGTCGGAGTACACAAAAAAATAGAATAGAGTAACATTTTTATCTGTTGATGTAGGGTACCCACCAGTGGTGGAATTAAAAAAATGGTTACTTCCGGTTCTGTGGGCGTGGTTTTGCGGGCATGGTGTGGCTTGGTGGGCGTGGCTTGGTGGGCATGGCAGGGGAAGGTTACTGCAAAATCCCCATTCCCTCCCCACCCCACTAACCTGCTTTCCAGCTCCGTTCTTCTGTGCAGGGCAACAAAAGAAGACCCAGCCAATCAGCTGGGACTCAGGAGGCAGAGAATAGATGGGGGCGGGGCCAGTCAGAGGTGGTATTTGCCGGTTCTCCCAACTACTCAAAATTTCTGCTACCGGTTCTCCAGAACTGGTCAGAACCTGCTGAATACCCACCTCTGGTACACACACAGAGACATTCTGAGTTGGAGGGTTTTCCTCCATGGTGCAGTCTTAGGCTTTTGGTTGGTGATATGGGCAGGGCCAATGTTCTGTACGATCCATTTGCATACTTGTAAATACCGCACCGTGATTGGTCAGAGCGCACGGTAACCTGATTGGCCGAGCGAGCCGCACTGATTGGCCCGCTGTGAATCCCCGCGATTGGTGGAAACTAATCGTGGGAGATTCGGAGCAAAGCCATTGTCGCTTGCAGCCGCTGCCAGGGAAATATAAGCCGCCACCTATCTTCCTAAACCCGAGCCGATCTCGGGACTTAATAAAGAGCTAAAACTGGTCACTGGCTCCCGAGTCTCTTTCCCGACGACGGACTTAACAGCCAACTGTTCAAGCAAAGCCATCAGGTAGGTTGTTTCTTGCTGACCAACATATTATCCTTTTTTGTGAGATGCACAGCTGTTTAAATTTTCTAAATAAATGAATATTCAAAAATGAATTTTAAAAAAATGCTGCTGTCCAAATCATTTTCATGCCCTTCACATACAGACTGAGCTGCTTTGCTTTCCATATGTGGCTTTTTAAATAAGCCTTTTACATCTTGATTTGATGAGAGTTGTGAATGGCCTGAAGATTGATTTATTTTAGGGGTTTGTGTCCCATCTTTCTACCTGAAAAGGGTGAAATACAAAAATAAGCATTTCTTTTTTTTTAACACACTTTAAAAATGCGATTCAAAAGAATTGTATAACAAACATACAAAGCCAAACATTCATTCATATGGACTAGTTTCAATTATTATCAGAAAGAAAGAAAAAAACTTAAATGGATCAACTCTTGATAATCTTTCTAAATAAGAATGAAGATACAATATAGTGCCCAAGGAAGCCTTTAATTTGAACATTTTGGTCACACTTTTTAGTAATCTATTAATCCTGGTTAGTAATCTATTAATCCTGGTTTCAAAACCAGTTTGGGGTAGTGGTTATAAGGCACTAGCCATGGAACTGGGAGACTGTGAGTTTAACAGATTTAACAGATAATCAGAGTTGGAAGGGACCTTATTGGTCATCTAGTCCAACCCCCCCCCAAGCAGGAGACCCTACACCATTTCTGACAAATGGCAGTCCAATCTCTTCTTGAAAGTCTCAAGTGATGGTGCTCCTACAACTTCCGAGGGCAAGCTGTTCCATTGGTTGATTGTTCTCACTGTCAGAAAGTTTCTCCTTATTTCCAGGTTAAATCTCTCCTTGTTCAGATACGGCCCAGTGTTCTAATATGTCAAGATCCATCTGGATCTTGAGCCTATCTTCTTGGGTGTTAGCTATTCCTGCCAACTTAGTATCATCTGCAAATTTGGTAAGTTCCCCTTCTATTCCCTCATCTATGTTGTTAATGAAGATATTGAAGAGTACTGGCCCTAAGACGGAACCTTGTGGCACCCCACTGCTTACTTCCCTCCATGTAGACTTAGACCCATTAGGAACTACTCGTTGAGTACGGTTTGCCAGCCAGTTGCGAGTCCATCTAGTGGTGGTGCTATCTATTCCACTTTTTTCTAGCTTACTAAGAAGTAGGTTGTGGTCTACTTTGTCAAATGCCTTGTTGAAATCTAAATATATTATGTCCACAGTATTTTGCTGGTCTACTAATTTAGTCACTGTGTTGAAGAATGAAATAAGATTGGTTTGGCATGATCTGTTTTTAACAAACCCGTGCTGACTGCTAGTTATTACTTTACTTGTTTCTTGATGTTGGCAGATCTGTTTTTTTATTATCTTTTCCAGTATCTTCCTGGGTATTGATGTTAGGCTGATTGGTCTATAGTTTCCTGGGTCTGTCTTTTTTTCCTTTTTTGAAGATGGGAACCACATCAGCTCTTTTCCAGTCCTCTGGTAGTTCCCCGGTGCTCCAGGATTTTTGAAAGATATGGTGCAGTGGTTCTGAGATGACCTCTGCCAGCTCCTTTAAAACTCTGGGATGTAATCCATCAGGCCCCGGTGATTTGTTTTCATCAAGATCAGACAGGTGGACTTCTGGGTTGAGCCCTCCTCGCTGATGGACTGTAGATCGCGAATGTCCGCGGCTATGGCCCGTGCTCTTTTGTCGGAGAGCCCCGATCATTGCGATTAGGGGCTGAAGCTGCGTTGGAGGGGCAGTGGAGTAAGGGGAAGCTGCAAGCCAGGTTGAGGGGAGCCTCATCTCCCCTCCTGGGCTTGGTCTTTTTCCCCCCAGAGACGACTGAAGCAGTGGTCTAAAATGGCCACCCCAAAGAGGAGGACTCAGCTGGACTAAGATTTGTGCAGGAGGGAAGAAAGAAGTGGATAACATCTGAACCAGGACAACTGGGCGAAACAACTAAACAAAAAGTACCCCGGGATTAAGGTAACATTGAACTTTTAAGAAAAGAAAAGTGAGCGGCAGAAATACAAAGGGATAGGAAAAAAAATAAGAAAATAATTTTGACAGCTAAGCGGGACTTCGAACCAGGAAAGGAAGAAGCTGGAACGAAAGAATTAAATTGGACTAAAATATTTCGGCAATAAACAGGCATAAAATAAAGCTGGACTTAAGATTGTCAAAAAATAATAATAATAAAATTTACAAATTGGAGACTGGATTTTGCTGGAATATTGAGGTTCGAAAAACGCTAAATAAAAAAATAAGGGAAAAAGGTGAGGACTTTGTATAACGGAGAGTTCCATCTTCTGACAAAAACTTGAACTCAAACAAAAGGGAAAGCATCCTGTTTCGGTATGAACTTGTGTTGATATAATGTTAGAGAAATATTGAAACAAAGTAAGAATCTTAGAAAGTGAAAGCTGAACCAGAATAAAGAAAGAAGCAAGGAAAGACTGATTGTGGAATTGACTGACATTTTTGGTATAGACCCTGGGTCGGAACAACTGAGAACTTTAGAAAACTGGAAGAAGAAAGAAGGAAAGTAAAAGTGTTTTTTGTGGACTTCAACGATTATAAAATATAAGAGTGTGTAATGATGATATTTCTTCGCGAATTAAAAATAGAACTTAAAAATATAAGAGAACTACTACAGGAAAGAGGCGAATCACTTTGCTCTGTGTTAGAAGAAATGGAAATGGCGATTGAAGAACAAGAAGAAAGAATTTTAGAGGAGGAGGAGTCGATTCAAGGAGAAGCCATCTTAAATAGACAATTAACACAAAGAACACTACAAAGATGAGGGGAAAGAAGGAAGGCTAAAAAGTTGAGATTTAAGAAGGTAATCAAAAAGGGGAATACCTGTGAAATTAGGAGAGGTAGAAAGATCCAGCAGAAAAGGGGAAAGGAACATATCAAGAAAGAGAGGGATATAAACCGGAATGAGAAAAGATATGGGAAAAAGAGGGGGAAGAGAGGCAGTAAGAAACAGGTGCATGAAATAAAGATCTATGGAAATAGTAAAATGATGAAAAGAAATAATTTTTTTGGAGATAATGGTTGATGAATTCAAAAGGGGATTCTGCAGGGTGACAAGGGGTAACAAGAATATATTTGCAATAAAAAAAATACTTAGAAAATAGGGTAATGTAGATTATTAAAGGAGGGATAGATACTGATACCTTTTATTAGATGAATATATCTTTATTTTTATTCTCAAAAGAAAAGTTAAGGTTTATTGAAGAAATTGTAATAATTGAAATGGATGTGAAGATGTTTAAAAATGAGGTTAATATCAGTGACCAGAAATTGAATAGTCAATTTTTTCCCTTTTACTTCTTTTGAAATTAGAAATAAAATTAAGGGGAGAAAATATGTTGCGGAATCCAAATGAAAAGATGTAATGATTATTGTTGTAACTACTTAAAAATAATGGTTTATTGGGAATTAAAATGAGGGAATAAAGGTATATTTTAACCACTGAGGTGTCACACTCAAAGCAGTAAAAGGGGGGAAACCTATACTAGTTTCTTTTTCTTTTGTGTTAAAACTTGTATTAACCTAGAATCTATAGAAAGAATGTGTGATGGAAAGAAAATATGACAGATTAAAGAACTACTTAAATTAATAAGCTAATACAGACTATTAAAAGGAAGGAGAGACATTTCTAACTTTTTTTTATTAGGCAAACATATATTGTTACTTTTATTTTTAAAATAAATATTAAAGGATTATATTTGAAATAATTGAAAAGAAATGAAAAGATGTTTTGATTGAGATTAATGTAAGAGACTAGGATTAATTTGCTTGTTTCTCTCCTTTCGGAAAGTTTGAAATGGAAAAGGTAATAATAGAATTAAGTATGCATATATGAATGTATAACTATTGTCATATTTGTATGTAAAAGTGATGACCTGGAAATATGAAATCAGCTCTTTTAAAATCCAAGATTCTGGTGTCATTATGTTCTGTTGCTTGTGTTTGTGTTGTGTTGAATTCTAGTATGACATGGTCACTCTCGCCCAAGGTTCCTGCAGTTTCAACTCCCTCTATCGCTTCTTCTCTGTTTGTAAGAATTAAGTCCAGTATGGCTGTCCCTCTAGTTTCACCCTCTACGTTTTGGACAACAAAGTTGTCAGCTAGGTTGGTTAGGAACTTATTTGATTTCTCACTTGGTGCAGAATTAGTTTTCCAATTGATATCAGGATAATTGAAGTCTCTTATTACTATTGTTGTGTGTTTCCTACATATGTTTGTTAGTTGGCTGGCAAAAAGGACATCTATTTTTTCTGCTTGATTGGGTGGCCTATAATATACACCTATGGCCATGTCATTCCTTTTTTCTTTTATATTGACCCATATGTATTCTAGGAGGTTTTCATCTTTGGTTTCATGCATTTCTGTAGCAATATAGTGGTCCTTTACATACAGTGCAACTCCACCTCCTCTTTTATGGGGTCTGAATAGTTTTTTGAACAGTTTGTATCCTTCTACCCATATGATCCCACCATAGGCACAAAACCAGCTGGGTGACCTTGGGCCAGTCACTTTCTCTCAGCCCGGGAAGCAGACAAGGGCAAACCATTTCTGAAAATGTATATGGAGATTTTCAATCATCCAGATCACAGTTGTCCCAAAGATGCTTTTTTTCAAGAGGCAACTGGACTTCCTGGTTTTTCTTGAAGACATTTCGCTTGTCATCCAAGAAGCTTTTTCAGCTCTGACCGCACCATCCAGTCTTGGATGAGAAGTGAGACATCTTCAAAGAAAAACCAGAAAGTCCAGTTGTCTCTTGAAAAAAGCACTTTTGGAACATTTCTGAAAACCTTGCCAAGAAAACTGCAGGGACAATCCAGGCAATCTTCAGGAGCAAGATTGATCTGAAATCACAAATAAAGCAAACAGATTCCTAGTTTAGATGCAGAATGGAGTTAGTGCCAATACCGTGACTGCCAAAACAGCACAACAACAATAGTAGTCATACATAAATAATATGGTAAGTGGATGATAAATAATCCATTCATCAAAACACAAAAGCCACACAAAAGTAAAATAAATAAATACAGTAAAGGACAATACAATACAATAATAATAAAGAAAAAAAAACCCAGCTTTCTCAAGAGCCCAATCAATTCTGCTAGAGCAAATTGATCCCCAGAAGGGCTGGTGAACAGTGGCTACTATATTTGGTTAGTGTTTAGAGGCTCAGATGGATAGCAGCTGCAGCCAAAAAGCTCCAGTGTAAAAACAGGATTTCTTTGATAGAGTATTGATTTTCCTCCATGTGCCCATAAACCAGCAGCACATTGGATGTCAGGGAGGGGGCAGAGGGTAGAAAAAAAATATTTCTATATAAAATTAATTTGGAGATCAAAGCCTGCGTGCCATTTTGCTTTCTCTACTTCTGTCCAGCCACGGAATTCATCTGTGAAGAAAGGAAGGAACAGAATAGAAAGAATAGAAGAATAAAAACCAAACAAGATGGGAAGGAGCTTTGGGTTTTGAGTGGGGAGGCATTCTGCATTGTGTCCCCTATTTTTAATTACACTCTTCCCCTAGTCTGACAAAAGGAAAAAGACAAAGTTGAGTCCATTACATCAGGAGCATGTGTGGTGTAGCGGTGAAGGTGTTGGACTGGGCCGCTAGCCACAAAAACTCCCTTGGTGATTTTGAGCCAGTCATTCTCTGTTGGCTCAAGGTACATCCCAAGAGTGTTATTTCCCAAATGAGAGGAAGGAATGCTCTGCTTCTAGATGCAAATGGTGGGATATAATTTATAAATTTAATAAAGCACAAATTAGGTTATAGTTGTGGGCAGGGCTGGAATTGTCAGTGTTATTTCATTTTAGTCAAGGGAGGGGCTTTAAGGAGCAAAATGGGGCTTTGCACACTTCTGTGACAAAATAAAATAATCATGAAACTGCAAATCAGATTTATTTTTTTTACCAGGTTTGGTCAAAGCAGCTCTCTGGACTATATAAATAGGATTTATATAGGGGGGCAAATGCCTACCATAGATCTGAGCTCTCTCCCCTCCCATAGCAGCTCTCTTCCCATGTCTAGAAGAATGACTTTTAGCTGAAGATTGTATCTTCAGATTGTAGATTGTATCAATTGAAATGATGACGGTGGGTTGGAATATGGTGAAGAGATACAGTAAGAGGAGGTTAGGTGCTTCAAGAACA
The DNA here is from genome assembly GCF_049901735.1 of Notechis scutatus. NCBI lineage: Eukaryota > Metazoa > Chordata > Lepidosauria > Squamata > Elapidae > Notechis > Notechis scutatus. Next base: position 141,263,321 of record NC_142010.1, read on the forward strand.
TCACCAAAGAAATTTGACTCTCAGGATGAGCAAGGTGAGTCTAACTGGACCAGGATTGTCCAGGCAAGGTAATTTCAAATATCAATATGCAAATGTTGGACTTAAATAGTGCCATTAAATTAAATTAAATTGCCATTGCATTGCACAATTCAAAACTGGAAACAATATATATGTTTTCCTAGAAGGAACTGTATTTCCTCAAAGACACACTTTCAGGAGCTTATGTTGGCAGTGAGTAGGCCAAAGCCCTCCTTTTTCTTTTGAAACCATCAAACTATCACATTTTTTACCCCTCTTTCTAAAAATGTTTTGAAAAATACAAAAAAACCCCAACACCCTCCCCTTCTATCCATTATTTATCCTTTCTTTTGTTTTTCCTGTCTTCTCTTCATTTCATCCCCTCTGTTACTCTACTTTACCTCCCATCTTTAAAGACTTGCCACCTCATCATATTTCTCTGAACTGCAGCAATTTAGCTGTTGCCAAAATGAAAATAAGACTTAAACCATGAGACAGGAAACAGCATCTGTGAAATCAGCAAAAAGGCCAGATGAAGTGAAGTATTTACAGTAGTTTTCTTAGCTGCAGCCCATACTTAGCCTGTTTTTCTATCTCTTTGTAAGTCAGCTTCTACGTTTGATGTTTCAACATAACATAATGAATGATTGGGGGGGGGGTTCTTTCTCTCTCTCTCTCTCTTTCTTTTCCTTCTCTCCCTCCCTTCTCCATTTCCTTCCTCCCTTCCTTGTTTCTTTCTTTTATAGCAGAACAATTGCATTACAAATTTTACAGCAAAATCATGACATTATGAATAAAATCACAAAGTGTTTACTTAATAAAAATGGAAAGTCAGCAGAAGTTAGGTAATAATTCATTTCTAGTCATCTAACTGCCCTGAACAAAAACCAGAGTGGTTTTACAAGTAGGAAGCTTTTAATTAAAGATACAGTAGTTGTTCAAAAACTTCAGTTATAGTTTGACTAGTTACAATATACTTGGCAGGCTAGTACTGTAGTGCAACTGCACTCTATAAAACATTTATTATGTTTTATATATTTTATTCTATATTTTATTTATATATATATTTATTATATAGCAGTGGTTCCCAAACTTTTTCGGTCCACTGCCCCCTTGGTGCTACAAACTCATCCTCAGTGCCCCCCACCCAGGGGTGGGATTCAAATTTCTGTGAGTGTGGCCTAATTTGAGGGTGTGGTTTGCTGGTCACATGACTGGGTGGGCGTGGCTTGCTGGTCATGTGACTGGGTGGCCGTGGCCAGGTGACTGGCAAACCAAATACAAGTGGTCCTCACTTAATGACCAGTTGTTTAGCAAGTGTTCTAATTTATGACTGGCCTCCCCAGGGCTACTTGACCAGTTTTTGGAGTTTTGACAGCTTTAGATCAGGGGTCTAAATCCCACCCCTGCCTGTGTGTGTGAGAGAGAGAGGGAGAGAGAGAGGTTGGATCAGATGAGCCTGAGAGAGGGAAAGAGAGAGAGAAAAGAAAGAAAGAAAGAGAGGAAGAAAATAAAGAGAAAAGGGAAAGAAAGAAAAAGAGACAAAGAAAGGGGGGTGGAAGGAAGGGACAGAAAGAAAAAGAAAGAAAAAAGGAGGGAGGGAGGGAGGAGAAAGATAATGAGATATCTAATCTAGTCCAATCACCTGCTCCAGCAGGGTTAGAAGGGAGTGTGTGTGTGTGTGTGTGTGTGTGTGTGTGTGTTCTCCTTGTAGTTTACCAGTACATTTTGGTTTTGCCTTCTTCAGAATTGGCACTGTAATACATTGGGGAAAAGTAATTTTTAGGGTGGAGATCTGGTCCAATGGATCCTGTTTAAAGCCTCAACAAAATGTGAGAGCTTCCTGATAGTCTTGGCCATGTTTCGTCCACAAAACCTTTAATAGAAGCCAAAGAGGTTTCAATGTGCTGGCAAAGATGTTTCAATGTGGAAAAGGGCCTCAGTCTAAACTAGGCCTCATTCAATCTGATGCATCAGGTCTCTCTCTTTCTCTCTCTCTCCCTCCCTCCCTCCCTCCCTCCCTCTCAGACTGGCTTTGCTCTACTTTCCCAATGTGCCTGCGGGGCCAGCGCTTTGAACATGGATGGATGGATGGATGGATGGAGAGGGAGAGAGAAACAGACAGACAGACAGACAGGCAGGCAGGCAAACAGACAGAACTTTTGGATGGATGGATGGATGGATGGATGGATGGACAGACAGACAGAATGTGACAGTGGCGGCACTTTGGGAAAGCAGTGGCAGCGGCTTTTCCCAACATGCTGCCGCATTCGAGGCACCAGTTCTGGAGCATTACTACAGTCAATGGGTGAACCTGTAGGGCCAGCACCTCGAATGCCCCCCTGCCACCTCTTAGCATCCCCAAGGGGGCCGGCAGAGGGGGGCAAAGAGGCGGCAGGGGGGCGTTTGAGGCGCCGGCCAGCCCTGCAGTTTCACCCATTGACTAGCACTGCTCCGGAGCCGGCGCCTCCAATGCGGAAGCGGTGGCACGGTACATGCCGCCACGGCCGCGTTTGACACGCCGCCCACCTACCACCTCTTAGTGCCCTTCTGCTGGCCCCCTTGGGGATGCTAAGAGGTGGCAGGGGGCATTCGAGCGCTGGCCATGCAGGTTCACCCATTGACTGTAGCACCACTCCGGAGCCGGCGCCTCAATGGGTGAAACTGCAGGCCGGCTGGCGCTCGAACATCCCCCTGCCGCCTCTTAGGGCCCCTCTGCTGGCCCCCTTGGGGACGCTAAGAGGTGGCAGGGGGACAGTGCACTGAACGCTGCCGCGGCGGCACATAACGTGCCACCGCTTCCGCATTGGAGGCGCCAGCTCCAGAGTGGTGCTACAGTCAATGGGTGAACCTGCAGGACCGGCACCTTGAATGTCCCCCTGCCGCCTCTTAGCGTCCCCAAGGGGGCCAGCGGAGGGGTGCTAAGAGGCGGCAGGGGGCGGCGCATTGAATGCGGCCGTGGCAGCACGTAATGTGCCACCGCTTCCGCATTGGAGGCGCCGGCTCTGGAGCGGTGCTATAGTCAATGAGTGAACCTGCAGGGCTGGTGCCTCGAATGCCCCCCTGCCGTCTCTTAGTGCCCCCCTGCCAGCCCCCTTGCCTCTTAGCGCCCCCCTAAGCCATCCCACTGCCACCCAGGGGGTGGTACCACCCACTTTGGGAACCAGTGTTATACAGTATATCCATTCTAAGAAAAAGCATGGAGTGTTTGCAGAAGAGTGAAACTCTATGACAATGATGTCATCTGGGAAACATAATGAATTAATATAGGATACCAATTATCAAGAAAGATATAATTATGCAGAACGTACCTACATAGTTTCCTTTGTTACAGCGTTTATTTTGGCTGCATGCTGCTTTTAGAGTTCAACAATCCTGTCCTATAATTTCTCTTTTAAATAATTGTGGGGAAAAAGTGCTAGGATATTTTTCTTGGATTTTTGTAATATTAATATATATTGTCTTAGGTAAATTGAAAGGAGGGGATATGGGGGTCGCATTTATAATGAGGGAGTACAAGGGAGGCAGTCTTGTCAAATACAAGCATAAGGAAGAATTAAGATGTTCATTTATGTATTAGTTCCCTATTAGGCACCTATTTCAAATGGTATTTTAAGAAAATAATTTGCATGCATGAAATTTTACTTCCTTGCATGAATTGTTTGACAAAGTGCTATGTTTGGGGGTTTTTTTTTTTGCCATTATTTATTAATTAATGTGGTGACCAACAAATGCTTTCAAAACACTTTTCAAAACAAATGCTTTCAAAACATAACATGGGTTAGCATACACTGTGTATTGGCACAGAGATGAAACAGTATATACCCATAATATGCTCTGTGCAGTTTTCATGTTCCATCAAACAGCATATCTATGGGCGGACCCAAATGTTTGCTTGGCTCACTGCTTCCTAAGCCCAGAAATGAGTGATGATGCCCCCAATGTTCATATTCTCCAGGTTTCTCTGTCTCAGCAGCCTTAAGCCCTTTACAGTGAATAATTTCTGGCATATCCTTCTATTCTAACCGCAGATGCAGCTCTGATTGGCTGCAGTATCTGGCCTGCCCTTCCTCCTTCAGTGCTGACTGGCTGATTGTTGATTGGTTCCTGTGTTGACCAATCAACCAGTACCTTCTGGAGCTGTCAAATAACTATTTTCCCCACTGGTGGGCAGCTACCATTTTTTAAAAATAGTTTTGCAGTTGATCCAACAATGGTTGTTAAATCAAGAAACTGTCCCAGAACCTGGCATTCCATTCACCCCTAACTTTTCCCTATGGACATTTTTCAGTTTCTGCCTTAAGCTCTGAAGCAAGCACTCTTTGCTTTCCTGCCCTCTTCCGACAGAAATACAAATTCTCTTTATTTTTTTAAAATAATTTTATTTTGCAATACAGGAACGTTGCTTCTTTGTTTCTACAAAGTGGTGCTATCAATTCCTCCTCTTTCCACGACCCAGGAGAGAAGCGAGAATGGAAGAGCAACTGCTCCCAACTGCTTTGATTACAGCAGGATGAGAGCAAAGATGGATCCATAATGACCTGGGTTGCTGCGGGAGAGTCTGCCTTAATGTCAGTTGGGACAATGTGGGAAGAGGGTTATGTAAACATCTGGGAATGTATATGCAAACACCTGGAAAAATAAGATGAGAACCAGTGAGGAGGGAACAATCCCTTCAAAGAAAAAGGGGATACTGGTAGATTGGCTCACAGGCTTAAATGTTCTTCAGTTGTGGGGTAGCCATAATTTAGATTGAGCACCAGTCTGGCCCTATTGCCAATCTCCTTCAAACCAGACCAGAATTTGTAAAGTTGGCTTTAAAAACAACCTGGAACAATACAAGATACAGGTAGTCCCTCATTTATAACTTCATTTAGTGAACAAAGACGTACTTTAAAAAAAAGTGACTTATGACTTTTTTCCACACATACGACTGTTGAAGCCTCCCCATGATCAAAATTAAGATGCTTGGCAACTCATGTATTTAGGATGGTTGCAGCGTCCTGAGGTTATGGATCACTTTTGGATGACTTCTGATCAGCGAAGTCAATGGCAAAGCCAGATTCACTTAACGACTGTGTTGCTATCTTAGCAACTGCGGTGATTCTCTTAGTGAATTGTGGCAGGAAAGGTTGTGAAATGGAGTAAAACTCAACTATTTTGCTTAGCAATAGAAATTTTGGGCTCGATTATGGTTGTAAGTCAAGGACTTACCTGTACAAGCAGCTTAAAGCCGGAGTTCTGAACTATTCTAATTTGAAAATGTTCACTCCTCTTAGGTGGTTAGTAGCTAGGACTGGTTTGAAGGGGGAAAACCCCCACATGACTTTATTTTTATTTATTTATTTATTTGATTTGCCAATTGTTTACAAGATAATAAGTATAAATGTATACATAGTTGTGAATACATGAAATGGTTACATATAAGAAAAATAAAAGAATAGGAGAAACAATAGGACAGGGACGGTAGGCACGTTGGTGCGCTTTATGCACGCCCCTACAGACCTCTTAGGAAAGGGGTGAGGTCAATAGTAGACAGTCTAAGGTTAAAGTTTTTGGGGTTTGGGGAAGAAACTACAGAGTCGGGTAGAGTATTCCAGACATTGACCACTCTATTGCTGAAGTCGTATTTCCTGCAATCAAGTTTGGTGCGGTTTACTTTGAGTTTGTATCTATTGTGTGCTCTTGTGTTGTTATGGTTGAAGCTGAAGTATTCATTGACAGGTAGGACATTGCAATGTATGATTTTGTATACCATGCTTAAGTCAGACCAAGACGGCGTAATTCAAGGTTTTCTAGTTCTAGAATTTCAAGTCTGGTGGCATAAGGTATTCTACAGCGAGTAGAGGAGTGGAGAACTCTTCTTGTGAAATATTTCTGGACTTTCTCAATTGTGCTAATATCAGATACGTAGTGTGGATTCCAGACTGATGAACTGTATTCGAGTATTGGTCTAGCAAATGTTTTGTATGCTCTGGTTAGTAGTGTGATATTACCAGAGAAAAAGCTACGTAGGATTAGGTTAACAACTCTTCCTAATTTCTTTCTAGCTAAAAGAACAGGCCCAGGACCTCTAATTCTTTGGCTCCTCCCCCACCCCGAATTTTGGGCGAATTATGAAACTGTCTTTATCTGTGGTAGTCTTATTTTGTAATTGTCAAAATATATGTATCTATATATACATAAACTCCTTAAGGAGCCATGCATTTCTTGTGCCACAAAACCTCTGAAGGAGCTCTTTAGAAATTCATAAAATCCAGGTGAGTGATCCCCACAGTGAGGATAAGTCATCCTGCCACTGGATCCACCGTGATCACATGTCTGAAGCTTGTTTAGTTTTATTCCCTTTTTCCTTTCCCTAATCAGACTAAGTTTGGGGAAATTGCCATTTTCACATCTCCAATGAAAGAACCCTTATCTTTCCATCTTCGTTGTTGCCAGTGACAGAGAAAAATAGCCAGCCAATCAAGACAAAAAAAGCTACAAAACAGACAGAAGATATTAGAAACACCAATCAAGCAGAACACAGCAAACTCCAAGACCAATAAACACAGACCAAGACTCCCAATTAATCAGGATGAAGAAAAAACCATTCTGGCACAGCAATAGGCTGCCCCAAATTTAAATCTGAAACCACTGTAAAAGTCTGACTCACAGATGAACACTTATTTGTTTTATTTATTTATTTTATTTGGTTTGTCAATTGCTTACAAGATAATAGGTATAAGTAAAAACATAGTTAAGAACACATGGATACATATAAGAAAAATAAAAAGAAACAACAGGACAGGGACAGTAGGCACGTTGGTGCACTTATGCACGCCCCCTACAGACCTCTTAGGAAAGGGGAGAGGTCAATAGTAGAAAGTCTAAGGTTAAAGTTTTTGGGGTTTGGGGAAGAAACCACAGAGTCAGGTAGAGTATTCCAGACATTGACCACTCTGTTGCTGAAGTTGTATTTCCTGCAATCAAGTTTGATGCGATTAACCTTGAGTTATTTGCTCATTTGCTCTTGTATTGTTATGGTTGAAGCTGAAGTATTCATTGACAGGTAGGACATTGAAATGTATGATTTTATATACTATACTTAGATATATGTAAAAACATGATTATTAATACATGAAATAGGTACGAATAAAAGGGAACGTTAAGACAGGGTTGGTAGGCACGTTGATGTGCTTATGCACGCCCCTTACAGACCTCTTAAGAATGGGGTGAGGTCAATAGTAGACAGTCTGAGGTTAAAGTGTTTGTGATTAGTGGAAGAAATCACAGAGTCAGGTAGAATATTCCAGGCTTGATTTGTTGCTGAAGTGGTATTTCCTGCAATCGAGTTTAGTGCGGTTTACCCTAAGTTTAACCTTGAATTAAGTAATTCAAGGCAGCCAACATACCTAATATTCCTTCCTCCTCCGTTTTTTCCCCACAACAACAACCCTGTGAGGTGGTTTGGACTGAGAGAGAGTGATTGACCCAAAGGCACCCAGCCAGCTTTCGTCTGCAAGACAAGACCAGAATCCACTGTTTCCTAGTTTCTAGCCTGGTGTCTTAACCCCTAGATCAAACTGGCTGTCTTGTAGCAATTGTCTGAAAAGTTGGTATTCTTATTCCTTTCCAAAGAGCAGGGGAAAAGCCCAGAGCAATCATTACGGGCTGCTTCTGACCAGCTAAGATTGTCAATATTTCTACTGGCTCAACTGAAATGCCTTTTACAGCAAAGAGACCCTGAGCAGCTCAACTTTCTTCCCACCCTCACTTTGTCCTCATGCCAAGAAAACTTTGTCTTCTTCACTTTTCTGCCTCTGCTCTTCTAAAGGGAAACAGTCCTAGCCGTTTCCTTTTTTCCCTCCCCTTTTCTTGGTTACCACAATTCCCTGTCTTTACACTGGAGTGGGGCAGTATATTTTCTTTTGTAAAGCGTCTATATACCGCAGTATTAAGAACAATATTGTAAATTTTTCTTTGTCCATCAAAAAGGCACCTATCCTGGCTTAGAAGAAAGAGGTGATCTGTGAATGACAGGATGAATGTTTTGAGTTTGTAAATCTCCATCTGTGAGATTCCCCCCCCCTACCCAAACTTGGGATGGGGTGGGGTAAATATGTAAATCTTGGATAGATTTATTGGAAGGAGGGTAAGAAAGCACACAAAGATATAATAGCATCAGTGAGACATTGTTGGCTGCTGTGTCAAACTTTGGCACCCGTATTTTCTTTGAAACAGATGTTGGGAAAAAAAACTGAACTGGAGAAGGAACGGTTGAAAAATGATTTGAGGGCTTGGAAAAAGCCAGCCTGTAATGGGATCACAGGATCACAATCCTTTTCAGCTTGTCAAAGAAGTGACATGATTGCTACATGTAATTTACCTTTATGAGGAGTGTGTGGTGGACGCCTTTTAGAAGAGGGCAAAAATATAGTGCCATTTCACACAGGGCCTCATGTTAAAGTTGGAGAAACTCATGTTTCTAACAAGGAAGATGACTGAGGACAGAGGCAGTCTGCCCAAAGTGGCATCTTCACTTTCATGTCCCATCAAACAGCGCAAATCAGAAGCAACTGGCAGGAGGACAACGGAAACACCCAAAATCTCAGCCTCCTCACAAGGTTTCTATAGATTCAGGCAAAACCACCTAGCACTGTGTGGGGTTATCCCTTGCGACCTGAATTCTGGCTCTTCTCTTCCCAGTGTAACCACGTAAACATAGTCCATGACTCACAACAGTTCATTTAGTGACAGTTCATTTAGTGACTATGTATCTGAATGGTCTAACATATGGCAACTTCAAATCTCAACAAATAAATGCTCTGTCTTACATATTGGTAAAAATCAGAAAATAAAATACAAGCTGAATAGTCAAGATCTTGTTGATGACCCAAGCTCTGTAAAGGACCTGGGAATACTCACCTCTAATGATCTAAGTGCTAGAGCCCACTGCAACTACATAGCCAAAAAGGCATTAAGAGTTGTTAACCTAATCCTACGTTGCTTTTTCTCTGGTAATATCTCACTACTAACCAGAGCATACAAAACATTTGCTAGACCAATACTCGAATACAGTTCATCAGTCTGGAATCCTTATTACGTATGTGATATTAACACAATTGAGAAAGTCCAGAAGTATTTCACAAGAAGAGTTCTCCACTCTTCTACCCGTTGTAGAATACCTTATGCCACCAGACTCGAAATTCCAACGTGCCTACCGTCCCTGTCCTATTGTTTCTCTTATTCTTTTATTTTTCTTATATGTACTCATTTCATATATTCACAACTATGTATACACTTGTACTTATTATCTTGTAAACAATAGACAAATCAAATAAATAAATAAATAAATAAATAAATAAATAAATAAAGTTTGAAGTTACAACAGCACTGAAAAAAGTGACATGACCGTTTTTCACACTGAAGACCGTTGAAGCATCTCCATGGTCACGTGATCAAAATTCAGATTTGGGGGGGGCAATTGACTCATATTTACAACGGTTGCTATGTCCTGGGGAAACCAGATTGACTTAACAACTGTGTTACTAACTTAACAAATGCAGAGATTCACTTGACAACTGTGGCAAGAAAGGTCGCAAAATGGGGCAAAATTCACTTAACAAATTGTTACTAAGCAACAGAAATGTTGGGCTGAATTGTGGTTGTGAGTCGAGGACTACCTGTATACTTCTCAACCAAGGTTTCATGGAGCTACATGGGAATCTATCTATCTATCTATCTATCTATCTATCTATCTATCTATCTATCTATCTATCTATCTATTCTTTATCTGTTCTATATCTATCATCTCTCTCTCTCTCTCTCTCTCTCTCTCTCTATCTATCTATCTATCTATCTATCTATCTATCTATCATCTATCTCTATCTATCTATCTATCTATCTATCTATCTATCTATCTATCTATCTATCTATCTATCTATATCTATACGCTCAACGTATTATAGGGATCCCACTTCCTGCCATTGTGGATATTCAGAGGAAAAGATGTCTGCGAAAAGCCCACATCATTGTTAAGGACTCCCTCCCATCCAGCCCGTGGAGAAACTCATTTACTCTGCTTGAGCACAGAGGCATCTGGGCATCTTCAATGAGGTCAGAAGCAACTGGCAGGAGGACAAGGTGCCTGCAGTCCAAGACCAGCAGTTATCCCTTGCGACCTGAATTCTGGCTCTTCTCTTCCCAGTATAACCACGTAAACATAGTCCATGACTCACAACAGTTCATTTAGTGACCCTTTGAAGTTACAACAGCACTGAAAAAAGTGACATTGTTCTATATTAACATTCTCCAAATCCTGAGTTCTGATTGGTCCGCACGGACCACAACCTGATTGGTTAACTAAATGACTGTGATTGGCGTGCTAAGAATCTACCGCGATTGGCCGAGCCGATCGCGGGAAATTCAAGCGCTGTCATTGGCCCGAGCCGCCGGCCGGCTGAATAAAGCCAAGCGGCTCGCAGGTCCTGGACCCAACTGTATATTCTTCAATAAAGAGCTGAATGTGCACTTTGAGTCTCGCGTCTCCATGCGGACCGATCTACCCGGACCCGATCTCCCAGACTTAACACTGGCGACGAAGGTGGGATCGTGAGACGAGAGACCAGCAAGCACATGGCAAACGGCGCGAAACGACCAGCAAGATGGCCAGCAGCACCCCGCCACCCGCTCCCTTCGACCCAGCCACCGAGGACTGGGAGTCCTACACTGACCGATTCCAGATGTTCCTGGAATGCAGCAACCTCAAGGATGCCAACAGGCAAAGAAAACGAGCCGTATTCTTGACACACTGCGGGCCCGCAGTGTTCAAGATGGCCAAAGCGTTGGCAAAGCCCGCCGACGTAAAGGAAATGGACTGGGCTGACCTCGAGCCCATCCTGTGCCACCATTACGCCCTGGCCGTGCCTACCCTCATCCGAAGGCACGACTTCTACCGGCGGGACCAGCGCGAAGGCGAAGCCATCAGTGACTTCGTGGCCCAGCTGAGAGATCTCGGAGGGCTGTGCGGGTTCACCGACCTGGACGAGGCCCTACGTGACCGAGTCGTCCTCGGACTCCGAGATCCTGTGCTGCAGAGCAGACTGATGGCCAAGGGCGACGTCTCCCTCGCCGACACCCTCGCCGAGGCGACTGCAGCCGAGGCCACCCTCAACCATGCACTGCAGCAAAGCGCCTACCCCGTCCCAGTAGTACAGCACCTTCTGCACTCACTGGGGGAGGCCGGGTCTTCGCGAAGCTCGACCTGGCGCAAGCCTATCAGCAACTGCAGGTCGACGCTGAAACAGCCGAGGCGCAAACGATTGTTACACACCGGGGGGCATTCCGATGCAACCGACTCCAGTTTGGAGTCAGCGTCGCGCCAGGAGTCTTCCAAAGCCTCATGGAAAGACTCCTCCAGGAAATAAAAGGAGTGGTGCCCTACTTTGATGACGTGCTGGTGGCAGCCGCCAACAAAAAACAATTGGAAACCTAACTAAGGGCAGTGCTGCAAAAGTTCAAAGACGCCGGCCTTAAAGTTAAAAAAGGGAAATGCCAGCTCTGCACCGAAAGGGTTGAATTCCTGGAGTACCTCCTAGACCGACACGGAATCCACCCCACCGGAAAGAAACTAAGAGCCATCAAGGAAGCCCCCACACCCACGAATAAGGCGGAACTGCAGGCGTTTTTGGGACTTATTAACTTTTACAATGTTTTCCTACCCCAAAAGGCGACCGCGGCGGAACCCTTGCATAGGCTGCTGGATAAAACAGCCACCTGGACTTGGGGGAAGTGGGAGGAAAACGCATTCCAATAGACCAAAAACCTGCTAATGTCAGACGCCGTCCTGATCCAGTACAGCGAGACCCTGCCGCTGATGGTTACATACGACGCGTCACCCTTCGGCGTTGGGGCAGTCCTCAGTCACACCCTACTGGATGGGAAGGAAGCACCCATCGCCTTCTTCTCGAGAACGCTGTCCAAGCCAGAGAGGAATTACAGCCAGCTGGACAAAGAAGCCCTGGCAATCATCTCCGGAGTGAAAAGATTCCACGAGTACCTTTACGGTAGCACCTTTTCAATCACCATGGACCACAAACCTCTACTTGGGATACTGGCAGGGAACAAGGCCACCCCGAACATCCTGTCGCCCAGGATGACAAGGTGGTCCGAGTTCCTTGCCGCCTACACCTACGAACTGACACACCGGCCCGGCAAGGGCATTTCGCACGCAGACGCACTAAGCCGATCCCCCCTACCAGACCTGGATGACGACCCAGCGCCCACAACGACAACCCTGCAAATAGAGACTCTACCCAGCCCGCTCCTAACCGCGCCAGACATTGCCTGAGAAACAAATAAAGACAAACGGCTGGCGCGGGTATTGAGCTGGGTAGAGAGGGGGTGGCCGGAAAGCGACGGAAGTGAACAGTTCAAAGCCTTCCGGAACCGGCAAACCGAACTGTTCACACAGAAGGGGTGCATACTTTGGGGGGACCGGGTGGTTATACCAGAGACATTACAAAAAGAGTACTAGCGATGCTGCACGAAGGGCACCCAGGCATGGTCAAGATGAAAGCCCTGGCTTGGTGGCCAGGGATGGACAAACAAATCGAGACATGGGTAGCCAGGTGCAATAGGTGCCAAGAGGCAAAGTCCACCACCCCCCGCCGCCCCGGTACTGGAATGGGAAAACCCCAGAGGCCCATGGTCGCGAATCCATATAGACTTCACCGGGCCAACCAAGGGACATACATTTCTCATCACCGTGGATGCTTACTCCAACTGGCTAGAAGTAAGCACCATGAGAACAACGACAACAGAAGCCGTCATAGATAAACTGAACAAACTTTTCACGACGTACGGGCTGCCCGATGTACTAGTGTCGGACAACGGCCCACAGTTCACGGAACTAGCCTTTGAAAAATACCTAGCTGAACAGGGAATCCGGCACGCGTTAACCTCGCCAGCTCACCCAGCGGCGAACGGACGGGCGGAATGGATGGTTCAATACACAAAAAAAACCATCCAAAAAATAGAAACCGGCGAAATACAGGAGAAAATAAATAAAATGCTATTCATACAGCACATTACACCCAGCACGACCACTAATAAAAGCCCAGCAGAACTATTGATGGGCAGAAAATTAAGATCCCCGCTGGACCGACTGCACCCCACTTACAACCCAGAAAAAACCCCAGACTCATCCAGTAGATACCGGGCATTTAACATCGGAGACACGGTCTACACGAAAAACTTCATGGGAGACCCACTCTGGATACCGGCACAAATAACCCAAATAATGGGCCCCCGGTCATACAGACTACAAACCACCGACGGAAGGAGCTGGAAGTGGCACATCGACCAGCTACGGTCAAGACTAACCGCTAACAACTCTGACACCCCGACAACAACGACTAAAGGAACCAGAGAGGGGGGGAAAACTGCAACAACCAAGCAAGGGGAAGATAAAAGACCTAACGCGCAGGTAGAACACCCCCAAACACAAGCAGAACACCCCCATAACTAGAACAAGCCAACCCCAAATAATAAACCAGCCATACTCACCGGTAGACCTCGAACCGTTGCAGACGGGAGCTTCACCTGGAAGGAGCAGCCAAGCCAGTTCAACCAGCCCGGAAAGACCAGGTGGGAACAGCAGAAGCCGCAGCTCGACCGACCCAAGTAGATCGAGCAGGAGCTGCAGCAATAGGCCCGGCTCACCCTTCCAGGCGGTTCCATCAATGGGGTTGAAAGCGACGAGGAGCCCATCCGAACCGGCCGACGATCACACACAGACTGAGCCGCGCAAATCAACTAGGCAGGTACGGAGCCACGCCTACCTGCGCGACTACGTCACCACGTTCCATCGGGCGAGACCAAAAGGGGAGGGGTGTTCTATATTAACATTCTCCAAATCCTGAGTTCTGATTGGTCCGCACGGACCACAACCCGATTGGTTAACTAAATGACTGTGATTGGCGTGCTAAGAATCTACCGCGATTGGCTGAGCCGATCGGGGGAAATTCGAAGCGCTGTCATTGGCCGCCGAGCCGCCGGCTGGCTGAATAAAGCCAAGCAGCTCGCAGGTCGTGGACCCAACTGTATATTCTTCAATAAAGAGCTGAATGTGCACTTTGAGTCTCGCGTCTCCATGCGGACCGATCTACCCGGAGCCAATCTCCCAGACTTAACAGACATGACCGTTTTTCACACTTAAGATTGTTGCAGCATCTCCATGGTCACGTGATCAAAATTCAGATTTGAGGGGGGCAATTGACTCATATTTACAACGGTTGCTATGTCCTCGGGAAACCAGATTGACTTAACAACTGTGTTACTAACTTAACAAATGCAGAGATTCACTTGACAACTGTGGCAAGAAAAGTCGCAAAATGGGGCAAAATTCACTTAACAAATTGTTACTAAGCAACAGAAATGTTGGGCTGAATTGTGGTTGTGAGTCGAGGACTACCTGTATACTTCTCAACCAAGGTTTCATGGAGCTACATGGGAATCTATCTATCTATCTATCTATCTATCTATCTATCTATCTATCTATCTATCTATCTATCTATCTATCTATTCTTTATCTGTTCTATATCTATCATCTCTCTCTCTCTCTCTCTCATCTATCTCTATCTATCTATCTATCTATCTATCTATCTATCTATCTATCTATCTATCTATCTATCTATCTATCTATCTATCTATTCTTTATCTGTTCTATATCTATCTATCTATCTATCTATCTATCTATCTATCTATCTATCTATCTATCTATCTATTCTTTATCTGTTCTATCTATCTATCTATCTATCTATCTATCTATCTATCTATCTATCTATCTATCTATCTATCTATCTATCTATCTCTATACGCCCAACGTATTATAGGGATCCCACTTCCTGCCATTGTGGATATTCAGAGGAAAAGATGTCTGCGAAAAGCCCACATCATTGTTAAGGACTCCTCCCATCCAGCCCGTAAACTGTTTACTCTGCTTCCATCTGGGAAGAGGTTCAGGTGCCTGCAGTCCAAGACCAGCAGGCTAAGGAAGAGCTTCTACCACACAATGGTTTCCTTACTGAACTCCTCAATTTGTCTATCCCCACATACACACAGTTATTTCTCCTGACAATATATAATATATCTTGTATGAACTCTCTGTGCATTATACTTATATTCAATATGTGTGCATTATACTTATATTCAACATGCTCATAAACACTCTGTACAGTTGTATTTATTTCTTTCATAGATATATATTCTGTATATTCATAGATATTCTGCATATCCATATATAGTTATATATTCTGTATATTTGTCTATATATATTTATATTTCATTGCTGTTTTGCACTTCTGGTTAGATGCTAACTGCATTTCGTTGCCTGTGTTCATGTGCAATGACAATAAAGTTGAATCTAATCTAATCTATCATCTATCTATATATCATCTATCTATCTATCATCTATTCTTTATCTGTTCTATATCTATCATCCATCTATCTATCATCTATCTATCTATTCTTTATCTGTTCTCTATCTATCTATCATCTATCATCTATCATCTATCTATCATCTATCATCTATCATCTATCGATCTATCGATCTATCGATCATCTATCGATCTATCATCTATCTATTCTTTATCTGTTCTATATCTATCTATCTATCATCTATCTGTCTATCTATCATCTATCTATCATCCATCTATTCTTTATTTGTTCTCTATCTATCTATCATCTATCTATCTATCATCTATCTATCTATTCTTTATTTGTTCTCTATCTATCTATCATCTATCTATCTATCATCTATCTATCATCTATCTATCTATCATCTAACTATCTATCATCTATCATCTATCTATCTATCATCTATCTATCTACCCTTTACCTGTTCTATATCTATCTATCTATCTATCATCTATCTATCATCTATCTATCTATCCTTTATCTGTTCTAAATCTATCTATCTATCATCTATCTATCTCTATAGGCCCAACCTTTACCTGTTTTATATCTATCTATCATTTATCTATCTATCATCTATCTATCTATCCTTTATCTGTTCTATATCTATCTATCTATCATCTATCTATCTATCATCTGTCTGTCTATCATCATTCTATAAAGGCACACATCCCAATGAAAGAATGGATGCAAACATGCTAGAGAGATACATATGCCCACACACATGCACATATTGTTCACACATCTGTTTTTCTTTTGTTGCAATCATTATCAGCATAACAAACAGTTTGAAAAATAATTTTAGAATTCCTGCAGAGACTGGTGGTAAGTACGACAATAATAATATGGAAAATGTCCAGTAAGTACTCCCCACAGCTGGCTTTTGGTTAACACGTAGGACATTTGAAAGGCTGCCTGCTCTTCTTAGATCACAAGACTGTCTATGTTTAATTACAGAAGGAAAAGCAGCCATACCACTCCTGCTGTCTTTAAACAACTGCACCCTGTTTCTACTTTTTAAGAACTTTTAGCACTGGTTGGCCCAAGGAGCAAGATGGACTTCAAGGGTTAGGAACTTCACAGGCTTGTGATGGTTCCTTTAGAAAATGGATCTTTATAGAACAAACAGCTTCTTCTCTCATCTGGTCCCATTGTGAGACACAATATACTTTCAAAGCTGCACTTCTAAAAGTGCAGTTTGTTGAAACATACAAGTCATCACATTACTTGGCTGAGATTATATTTTTATCAGTTTCAGCTGGTGAACAGCTGAAGGCCATGCACTTGGCAGTTTATGTGTTTTTATTTTAGGCTGAGAACTGGTTTCTAACCCAAAATATTCAGGGAGCTTCATGGTTGTTTGGAAGCTGAGTCTTCTCTGTTCATCGCTATCCACTGCACATTTCAGGCAATGTTTAAAGTATCTAAATCCTAGTGACATAGAAAGCATACACTGTTTCTCCCTTTGGAACCTCAAAAATGAACGTGCATGACTCTCTAGCTCACCTGGAGTGATAGCACAATTCAAACAACACTAAGGTTCAAACACCATCACAACACAGTGCAATTCTTGACATTAGGAATGCAGTGAAAATTGGTTTACTTGACAACGCTCATTTATTTATCTGCCAGTCTGAGCCAGCCAGACACTAGGTTGGGATGTATGTCCCAAGGCAAGGTTGTGATGATGCATTTCTTTTGTTCTTGAAACACAAGTTATGCCATCAGATTATCTATTAGCTAACCATCATTTCTATTAGTTGCCATTGAAGGGGTAAAGAAGAAAACACAAAACCTGATGACCCTGGGATGTTTTTGCAACTTGCCAAGCTTTTCAGAAGTGTCTGCCCTTGCCTCCTTCTTAGGGTTGAGAGAATGACTGGCCCTAAGCCATCTGCTGGGTTTGCATCCCAGGTGGGACTAGAACACAAGGTCTCCCCATTTCTAGCCTGGTGCCTTCACTGCTGCATCAAACTGACTTCCATAAACAATAATAGATAATAATAGTACCCTGCATGTTGCATAAACCAGGCTTTTTTCAAACTTGTGTCCTCTGGGTGTGACTGGATCTTAATTCCAGGCTCAAAAAATATTCTGTGATATCTTGGCGATAAACAAATGCATTTTCATATCAACTTCCAAGGCTTAAGCCCGCTGCAAATGAGTGAAGGAAATGGGGCAAGACTGAGATGGGGATTAAGACACAATACAGGCAGCAGAACTGGAGATTCTGGAAGTTAAATATAATTCTGGGGCACACTCTTGACCCATCACAAGACCCACACTTG
The DNA here is from genome assembly GCF_049901735.1 of Notechis scutatus. Classification (NCBI taxonomy): domain Eukaryota; kingdom Metazoa; phylum Chordata; class Lepidosauria; order Squamata; family Elapidae; genus Notechis; species Notechis scutatus. The sequence goes on from NC_142010.1 coordinate 141,281,083, forward strand.
ACACATCCACACCTAAAGCCTTTATAAACAGAAAAACACTGACCCTGACATTCCCCTAAACTCTGCTGAAAATGTTATCTAACCTGGTAATGAAATGCCTGGAAACCAACCCACAAGCTCGGAGAACGAGCCTTCACCCCACCCCTCCATCCTATACCTGAACTACAGATATTCCCCACTATTGCAAACTTACATATGTGTTGGCCTTAATCTATGCCATTGTTTGGATACAATTCTAAAAAGGCGTGAAAGGCAACTGCAGAAATCATGGAGAAAGATACAGCTACTTTAAAGAGTTGCAGACAGCTCCAGCATTCATATCCCTGGGCACTACAAAACACTTTTTATTTTTTGCATTGAAGGGAAGGTGCTGCATAGCTCTTTCCCCATATTGGTAAATAGCAATGCATTGTTTCTTGCAACCATGAAAGTTCTCTCTAAACTGGGTGAGTTCTTTACTGGGTAGCTTCTCTGGGGCTTTAAAAATAGGGCTCTTGGAAAGGGCAGCACAATCATTGAGCCCTGTCTCTTTAAAAGCAATCTTTGGAAAGGAGGTGCTGATGTCAGAAGATTAAAGAGTTGCTCTGATGGAGATGGATGTTAATGGAAGTGGTTCACTAAGTGGCTGGCGCTGAGCGCAGCCCAGAGGGCAACGACATGGTGAATCCGTCATGATAACAGCCTTGCCAGCCTGTTTGTAAATCACCCAATCACCCTCTCTTCCAGAAGTAACCTCCCCACCAGATCAGGAATCTCTGCCCAGCTTTCACGTGCAGTGACTGTCAGGGAAGCCATTCAGCAATTATATGTCAGTCTTTGTAATTATTTTGCTGGAAATAGTTCATTTAGGATTCTTCATATTGGGCTAGTTATTCTTCGTAGAGGTCATTGGGGGAATTATGACAATTGAGGGCATAAATTACACGAGAGAAGATAGGTGGGTGCTGGGTTGCTGTTATAAGGTTCTCCCAGGAAGTTGCCAGGATAGATAGGAATGCAGGCTTTGAGAATATCTTGGTTGGGATTTTAAAGATTTAGCTGCCTTCTTGAACTGACAGACAAAAGGTTTTGTGTTACCAGCACTAGACAATCAGCACTATGTATAGCATACTAAAAACTCACAGAGTTGATCTTCCCAAGCCTTTGGGTATTGCCATGCAAATCCCATTCTTGATGTTGTCTTCAACCAATCGGCAGTGACATTTTCTGAATTGTGTCCAGGACAAGGGAAGAGGCATAGCACTATTGAAAAATTGGAACAGATAAAAACATGGCATGAAGCTGCGTCTGCTGTGGTGCGTTGGGAATGAGGGAAAGAGAATATTACGATTAAAAAAAGCATTTACTAGGGTATGTTTGTGCTATGGTTAGAGATCTGTCCCCTTGCCTATAAGTACCACACTGAGACTGCCCTCCAATACCAGCTAAAATAATAGCGAATTTAATTTGATTTTTTTTTAAATCCCAAAATCTCCCTAGGTGTAATGCATTTAAGTCTTTATAAAAAGATTTAAGGGTGCATGTTTGTATCAATTAAGGGGATAATCTTTCTGAATAGAGCCCTGCAAGAAAACTTTCACAGTAATTCCACTTTTTATATTTTATTTATTTAATTAATTTAATTTATATGCTGCCCATCTTATTATTGCAGTGACTCTGGGTGGACCTTATGTGATACATAGTTTGGATGACTGATATCTTGTTCACTTTGGCCCTAAGACACCTGGACTATCCATCATTTTCTCACATCAACTTGGTGTCTCCTTGCTATGTTTTTCACTGGTTGATCTTTCTTTCTCATTTCTTCCATGATGGCAGGCATGCTACAAAAGTAAGCAGTCCACTTGAACCAGCAGTTCTCCATGGCTGGTGCTTTGCTTCATACCATCCCTAATCACATTAAATAAATAAAAAAAATAAAAAATAAATCAGCATCTAAGATCAACTTCCCAGTCAATGGTGGGGATTCTAATTTTTTTACTAGGGGTTCTGTGGGCGTGGCTTGGTGGGCGTGGCAGGAGAAGGATTCTGTAAAATGTCCATTACCACCCCACTCCAGGGGAAGGATACTGCAGAATACCATTCCCTCCACATCCTACTAACCTGCTTTCCAGCTCCGTTCTCTTGTGCAGGGCAACAAAAGAAGACCCAGCCGATCAGCTGGGACTCGGGAGGCAGAGAATAGAGGCCAGTCAGAGGTGGTATTTGCTGGTTCTCCGAATTACTCAAAATTTCTGCTACTGGTTCTCCAGAACTGGTCAGAACCTGTTGAATACCACCTCTGCTCCCAGTAAGCATGTAGGTCTTGAACATTGCCCCATGGCTGCTGCTTTTTAAAATGGTCTTAGGTCTGTGCTTTGAACAGCAGCTTGACAGAGACGTTTAGCAAATTACACTTTTCTTGCTAACCCATTTCCCATTCGCCCTACTATGAACAACAGAGAAGCTTCATCCGTCATTTTGTTGTTCAGTCATGTCCGACTCTTTGCAACCCCAGAGACCGCAGCACACTGGTCCCCCTGTCCTCCACTGGCTCCCAGAGTTTGTGCAAATTCATGTATGTTGTGTTGATGATACTATCTAACCATCTCTTCCTCTGCCATCCCTTTCTCCTTTTGCCTTTAATCTTTCTCAACATCAGGGCCTTTTCCAATGAATCCTCTTTTCTCATTAGGTAGCCAAAGAATTTGAGCTTCAGCTTCAGGATCTGTCCTTCTCATCTGCCTACTACGGTATATACAAATCAGGCAACACCTTCAGCTCAGGAGTGACTTTGATTTCTTTTTATTCCTTCTATATTTCTATACAGGCAAATCAATAAAGACTTTACCGCGCCCTCTTCTGAATCTCTGATTAAGTTTAGCTAGTTGGTTAATCCATCATCCCACAAATTGCAGATCTGCATAAAAATCCACATATTCTGATTTACAGATATGGCTGTAAATCAAGAAATTATTGGTGCAGCCCACATACAATACTGTTCTTCATTATGGAGAAGGTTGTGACCGAGTGACCTGCATATTTGCCCCACTTGAGGCGTCTTCAAAAGCCCACTTTGTTTTTCTTTCTTAGGGCCCTTTATGTTTAAATCAAAGCTGGATGGTCCAGAGGTTCACACAGAGGGCTGTCCTCTATAATTTAGGACACAATTCATAATTAAGATGGCATCTATTCTAGTTGGAGGGAGTCATAGTTTAAAATGGAAGTTAATTTGCACATTAAATAAGGTTTTCCTGCTACTTCAGAGTTCCTAAAAAAGCACTTTTACGGAGGTTAAGACCATATGTAAATATGTTTACAGTGTTTGTTTGATTAGCTAGTTTTGCCACAAAGAAAAGCCTTACCAAAGATTGCACCCACAGGCACATGTACTCATGACCTTATTCACACACAAACAAAAATTAGAAAGGGATGGGTTATCCTTTTTTAAAATAAAAATAAAAATAAACATATTAAAATTTATGGGACAATAAATCAACATGACAGAAACTCTGGTACATTAAAAGAAGGAGGGGGTAACACAAAAAGGCAATATTTAATTACTTTAGTTCCCAGGTGTATACATGTATGCGTGTATCTGGAACATGAATACCTCATTCCTCAGCCAGAAAATCTTCCATATCAATTTACAGACTGAATAACAACCAAAACAAATATTAAGAAGGTCCCAGTACTGAGGCAAATCAAAAGACACCCTGCTCAACTCACAGAACTGTGGAAAGGGAATGGAGAGGAGAGGAAAAACAAACAAACCAAACCAGCAGACTCAAACACCAATATGAATGCTTTAAAGTTCTTATAATAATCTACTGGCCTATAAGTAGGCACTGTGAAACACCACAAGAACCTGGTCTTTCTCAAAGTAACTGTAGTAAGGTTCCAACTGTTGCTCTTCAAAGCTTGGATTTTTGAACCTAGCTTGAATTTGTCTCCTTGTTATTCTTGCTGCAGTATGGTCAGCTCTGATGTTGCTCCACTCTGCCTGCTCTAGGAAATGGTCCCTCAGTAGTGATGGGAACAGAGGACCTTTGTGAGGGGTAAAGTTGAGTTGGGTAGAGTGGAGAACAGCAGGAGAGGATATTGCTCCCTGGTGCTGCTTTTCTTCTTGTTTTCCATCTGTGCATGCCGCTTTCTCTGTCAGTGACTCTGAAGGCCTCTTGTGTTATTTTGTGTTTGGTATGTTAAGAGATCTGAGAACTTAGAATTTGCTTTCCAGTCTATGCGGATGGGAAGAAAACTGCAAATTTCAACTGCCTGGAATTGGAGAAACATTTCTTCGGCTGCCGTGGGGGGAAAATAGTCCTTTCCTCACGAAAGGAGTGTATTAAGATACTGGAAAGGCAGGATCCTGTCCCTCTGGAACTTTCTCTGTTTCAGCCAATGTAGTTTAGAGCAGGAGAAATACACAATGGTTTTCTCCTTCAGTTTTTTTTTTTTTTTTTTTTTTTTAGCTTAGGTTCAGTTTTGAGGTCACAGGAGATTCTCCCACACTAGCTTTTTTTCTTTTGGCATTATTCACACAATCATTTATCTTGAGGAATCAGCCAATTAATACAACGATGTGCTGTTTGTTTCAAACACTTGCATTCTCGATGTCCCTTATATTTCCTGTGTGGATAGGATGTGGACTACTTTACAAAGGCTGGCCATCTGTTTCAAGGCCTGTTCAGCCAAAGTTCAGGATTAAAATCAAGAACCAGAAGAAAAAAAGAGAGAGAAAGGGGGATCCATTCAGAATTAGCCCCTGGATGGTAAACCGAGAAGACTCAAGTGGTCAGGTGGCTACAGTCTTCCCTTACTGTGATGAAATCTATTGTATATCTAGTTAAATCATAGCAATAATCATTGTGTCTGTTAGATCTGGAGGAGTGGGCGCAAGGAACAGAGACGAGGCATCGAATAGTGACTCAACTCTTTATTAGTGACTTCAGAAAAGGAACAGGGCGCTTGGGCAGCAGCAGCTCCTTTTATAGAGCTGGCTGCTATCACAATGTCCAATGATTTAAGTTTGCCGCGCTGGAAGCGTCCAATCAGCGGCGAACCAATCAGATTAGTCAGAGATGGCCAATCACGATCTGCTAACTGCGGGCCAATCAGAAGTGCAGGATTACGAGCCTGCTGTGGAAGTAAAACTGCTAGGATTCAAAACCAATGCGTTTGCTTAGTTCGTAACAGTGTCTGCATCTAAAACACACTTATTAGTAGATGAAAATTCCCTGCAAAGCCATGGCATCTTATGGTGATGCACTGCCTTTAAAAAAAAAAAAGTCTTGTTTCTATCCTATTTCAAAGGTATACAGTTCTGCTCTTTCTAAAAGAAATATTATTTTTGGTAGCAACTTACACTCTTTCCTTCACTAGGGCACTGGGCAGTACAGATGCTATTCGTGCTATGCATGAAGAATCCTTTACAGTGTTTTTCCATCCAGTATTTGTATTCCCACTATATATAAAGAAGCCATCATGATGGTGTTTGATTAAAGAAAGCATGGTTAAGATCTGACTTACTAGAATACATGGATTGTTGCTATTTATTACCAATCTGTTCTGCCACTTCCATGCAGATATGCTTAAAATGAAGCCCTAGGGTTATTTGTTAATAACTGAAACCAGCTTTTGGAATAGCTGGTTTAACACAAGACGTAGAATTGGTGAGGGACATGCACAGTCCTTGCCAACTGCCTTTTGTCTTTTTTTTTTTTTAATGTTCACTGGTGAAAAAAATGAAACACTCTTTTTTAATAAGTCCATTGATAGCATGAGTAAATAGTGAAAGGACAGGTCTATTTTTTGTTCTTGTTTCTTCATTTTTTAAAAACCAGGATAAATTGACAACAGTTTTACAACTTTCCCTTTGCAGCCGAGAGGAACAGGAAAAATGGTACCGGGTGCTATATTCTTTAGTACAGATATTTATTGACCTATGACCTCAATTGAGTCAAAACTTTCTGTTGTTAAGTGAGACATTTGTTAAGTGCGTTTTGTCCCATTTTATAACCTTTCTTGCCACCGTTGTTAAGTGAATCACTGCAGTTGTTAAGTTAGTAACCCGGTTGTTAAGTGAATCTGTCTTCCCCATTGACTTTGCTTGTCAGAAGGTCACAAAAGAGAATCACATGACCATCTGAATTTTGATCACATGATCGTGGAGATGCTACGAAAGTTTTAACTATGAAAAATGGTCCAAAGTCATTTTTTTCAGTGCCGTTGTAACTTTGAATGGTCAGTACATGAACTGTTTTAAGTCCAGGACTACCTGTATATTTTCTGAATTCAGAGAGAGGTAAAAATCAAGGGGAATTACCAACCATGTAGAGTCCAGATGGAACTCCAGGTCATTACTATGCATAAAGCAGAAAAGGAGATGAAATCCAGGAAGGCAGATTCATTTCCAGCTGATTTTCAATAAAGGAGTCCAGTAATTTAAGACTTCTGGATAGAAAAGCCCTAAGATTCATTTTAGTTTCTTATCCCATACGAAATTCCAGGGCTAAGTTTAACATCAGAAAGGTAAAGTTTTCCCCTGTGTGCAGTCATGTCTGACTCTAGGGGGCGGTGCTTATCTCTGTTTCTTAGCCGGGAGAGCCAAGGTTGTCCCAAGACATTTCTGTGGTCATATGGCCAGCATGTCTATACGCCAAGGCACATGGGACACTGTTACTTTCCCACCAAAGTGGTACCTATTTATCTACTCACATTAGCATGCTTTTGAATTGCTAAGTTGACAAGAGTTGAGGCAAGTTAATGGGAGCTCACCCCATATTGTGGCACTCAGGTCTCAAACCTAAGCTGTCAGCTTCCCACGTCTTTAACCACTTAGCCATCACACTTCTTAGTTTATCATTACAAACAAAGAATTGGAAAACAGCTAGTTTTTTTTTTAAAAAAAAATTTCACTCAAGCTGCTCCATTTCTGAGTGAATAAGCAGAAACCAGGGAAAATATACCATATAACATATGTGGCTAACTAATGAAAGTTACCCTTTCCAAAATTGCGCTGCACACTCTTGAAGTGCTTTATAATATAGCTGAACCATTAACTGTCTGGTAGAGTGAAGCCAAATTAAATCCAGATCATCATCATCAACAGCAACAACCCTGGAATTAAAAACCCCATGCTGGGCTTGTTTTTCCTCCTTGTTTTCATAAGAAAAGTATCTGGTTACATCAACATAGCTACAAGGTCTTGTTACATTTTTGTTGGAGAGAAGCAGGTCCAAAGAAAGGGAGATGTGATCTCTTGGCCTTTCAAAATGTGGGTTTTAACTTATTCCCCAGCCGCATGGGAAGGATCTGTACCACATTTCTTTCCTCAAAATGGATTTTCTGTTGAGCTTCAGAATTGGTTCAAGAACCAGTGCTACAACAGCAAGGGATGCGGGAGAAATCAGGGGGAATCAGAAATATTATTACGAAGCATTTAAAACGTGCATTTAAACTCTTACATTTAAGGACCATCAAATAATTTTAAGCAATGGGTGCTTTAGAGCATCACGGATGCCTGAAAAGAATTGGATTATTTTAATGAGTAATACAGCTGGGCTATGTTCATGTATGAGGTCCAAAGTAGTTCTTCCAAGTCTTTTTCCAAAGTGTGCGTGATCCTTGGATATTCTTCCCCAACAACCCCCCCCCCACCACAAAAAAAAACCAGAAATTTTCCCAGTTAAAATCAGGCCTTCTTCCTAGTTGTTACTCTGTGCCTCCTATTTGGCAGAAAATATAAGAGACCCTCAATCTTAGCTACACCCCTACTTTTGCAATGTCGGGATAATAACATTATTTAACACCCACAGTTCATATAAATCAGACCTTGTGATCTACAGTAGACCCATCAATTAGTGAACCAAAGATTTCTATGATTAATCAACTGATATAACTGAAATGTTAGCCCTCCAAATAACTATACATTAAAAAGAATCGCTAACACCTTTTAACCAGCCAATTATTTTTCACATTTTGCTGGGATCAGGGCAAATAAGATGGCTAAACAGCTGAAGCCATTCTTCAACTATGCATTTTAATGGCCATTTGATTTGCAGCAATTAGCAGGGGGATTCCATTTATTACAAGCCCAGGAAAACCTTCAGATATTAATGCCCACATATCAAGAGTGCTCTTAAAAGCATCAGACTATGCCAATTTTTGTGTGTGTTTTCCTGGGTAATTCTGCGAAAGACTGCTGTAACTATGAAAGACAAATGAAGTTGTTAGCAATAAAATGAGTCATAGTTTGGCTTATCAGACTCACTGTAAACCCAGGTTTACAAGTCGCAGTGGTTTAGCCTGTACTGTAGCACAGAAAGCCCAAGCCAAGCAAGCTAAAATATGATTAAAGATAGTCTGTGAACCTGGTCATGATTTCTGTGATTTATAGTTTTATTTTTGAGTTATGTTTTCTGTTGTAGTGAAGTCTGGATATGTTCCTTATCCCAGCTGTACTTTTTAAATTCTGTAATCAGCCAGAGAAGGATTTTTGAAGCATGGGAATATATCATTGTTAGCCTTTTGTTTCTTTATGGGCTGTTTTGCTTTTTTTTTCCCCATTGAAAAGCTGCTGTTATTTTACCGTAGTATCAATATTTCCTCGAATAGTTGCTGGATTTCCTTGTGGTGGGAATGGGGAAATGATTAGAAACTTGAGAAGCTGATCAACCCACACTGAATGGATGGTCAAACTTGGCTATATGGTGGATATGGGCATCTATTCATTGCCATGAAGTGTGATCAAATGCAAGTCCTGTTCTACCTTTCATATATATCATACTGTGTACCTCTTTAAATTTTTCATTATCCCCCTCCTCCATCAAAGGAGACAAAGTGAGGTGGCCTCTGTAGAAGTTCCTACACTCCATTTATTGGAAGTAATTCCAATCAACTTGGCCATGATAATGAGCATTATAACAACAATAGCACTTGGACTTACATACCCCTTCACAGTGCTTTACAGCCCTCTCTAAGAGGTTTAAAGAGTCAGCATCTTGCCCCCAACATGTAACATATATACATACATGGTATTCAGCTTTGTTCAGGTATTTTCCCACGTCATTATAGTTGTGCTTTTAAAGTTGTAGCAACATTTCAGCATATATATGTTATATATAACATAGAACATAGAATAACAAAGTTGGAAGGGACCTTGGAGGTCAGTCATCTAGTCCAACCCCCTGCTCAAGCAGGAGCAAATATTAGCCTCTACCTGGGATCAATCTCACAGCTTCCTGAGTGTGAGGCGAAAGCTCCACCTCTAGGCCACCGCACCTAGACACCTCGGAAGGATGGAAGGCTGAGTCAACCTGGAGCCGGTGAGAATCAAACTGCAGGCAGCTGGCAGTCAGCACAAATAACCTGCAAGTACTGCATTTTAAATAATGAGGGGTTCTTGGTGCTCTCTGAGCTTGGTTGTTGTCTTGCAGATGTTTCATTACTCAAACTAGGTAACACTATCCATGCTAATAGGGAGTGAGCTTTGCTCTCATTTTATATTCTATATACACCAATATTAACAGCAAACCAACAATCAAAAAGTAAACAATATCCCAATCAAGAAACTGCCGAACAAGCTAACAGTAAACAATCCAATGAAAGAATCACCAAGATCACTCCCACCAACACTTACAGGGCAAGCCACTCCCTACTAGCATTGATGATGTTACCTAGTTAGGATAATGAAATGTCCGCAAGAAAGTAACCAAGATTAGGCCAGTAATTTCTTATAACAACTGGTTCTCCGAACTGCTTAGAATGTTAACAACCGGTTCTAGCGAATAGGTGCGAACAGGTAGAATCCCACCCCTGGTTATATAATTGTGATATTTGTCTGATGATGTCCTCTCATCCATATCATCATCTCCCTCCCCTCATTGCCTTTCCCTTCCCCTGAAATACCCATGCTAATCCTGTTTATATCTGGTCAGTATTCACAAAGCAAACAATATAAAATCCAAGAGTTGTAGGCTAGAAGTCACAAAAATATACCCAAAGAAGACAGTAAAAAACTACTTATGCTTGTTTCCAAGAAAACTGCCTAGCTTTCTCCATGTTGTTTAACCCAGCTCCTTCTGCAGAACTCTTTAGCTTTGTTCACTAAGTAAATATGATTTATCCTCAAGAAAGTGGGTGAAGAGAGGACCATCCTAGATATAAGGAGAATTTTCCAAACAGTGAGAACTATCAACTAGTGGAACAGTTTGCTTCAGTAACGTGAGGAACAATTTTCTTTCCTAGACATCCCTGAGATTCCTCTGATTCTGATTAAATACCTTCACCATTTGAAAATAAAAGCCACGTTTAATTTACCAGCTTATAACAAGATGTTGTGAATTAATCTTTGGTTTCACAGATCTACATTCTGCTTTCTGTAGCATTCTCTCACGTAAGGAAGAATCAACCGTGGATGGGAAGTTGAGAGTGTGGATTCCAGGTGCGCATACTGTTTCTCCATCTCTCTGGCTGGCTGGCACCAGACAGAGAGGTGAAACTGAAATCTAACTTTCTTACTTTGTGTTGAGCCAAATGTTTCACCTTCCCCCAGCCAAAGCACTGCTCTGACCAGTTCAGCTTCTAACCCCTCCTCCACCCCCAACCTTGAACAGGCTGTGCCTCCCCCACCTCTACATGTTGCCCGGTCACTTCCCAGGGGACTGTGAACTCCAGTCCCTGGCAGTCTGGCCAGACAGGAGCCCATAAATTGGATGGATTTATGGCAGGAATGAAGGACAGAGGTGGAGGGTTCATGGCCCTGGCTGGAGAAGCAGCTTACTGGAGCTTTCGGTTAAATGAGTTGGAAGCTCCCCAACCCTGTCTCCACTGCCCTTTTGTAAAGTGCCCTTTGCTTTGCCTTGATGGAGGGGGCAGAAGAATTGGGAGACCATTTCAAAGGAGGCTAGTCAAGCTACAATATAAGTCCCAGCAGCCATTCTCCCCAGCCTAGCTATGTGTCACTCTGTGTGTATGCATATATAGCCATACCTTCCATTCATGTCTTTCAGTCCATGAAAGTTCTCCTGATTTGCTTTCAGTCCACCTAGGGAGAAAGTAGAGGATTGCCTTTGTTGAATGCAGTCAGTGGCTGTGACAGGCCTTGGTAATGGGACGTGGTATCTCTATTTTGCTTAATTAATCCCAATTAATTATATGAATTTTCATAATGCTTAAAAGCAATACTTCGGACAATGTGATTTGGATGGCCAGATACAGAAGAAGAAAGGGTTCCCACATCTTTAATGGTTGGATAAAAAAAGATAATTTCAAGAGTAGAAATCACAAGCCCTATCTGCTGAGAATACTATTTGTCTGCAGTAGTGAAAAGTATAGGAACGCTGCTTTCTTTTGTAGTTGATAATTCCTCAAAATTTTAATGGATGCTTATGAACATGTCAGATGCAACAGTGATACTTTTTCTAACATCACATAAAAACTGGGATAAAATCTTTATCTACTCAAATTTTGAACTCTTACCTTGTATATGAACAAACCCCCCACCCACCACAAAACTTTAACCTATAGCAGAACTGATTATAAAATGTTAGTCCTCAAATTTTTAATAGCTATGTAGCCTATTACAAAATTACCGTGTTTCTCATATAATAAGGCTGGGTCTTATTTTTTTTTTTGAGCCCCGAAAAAATGGCTAGGCCGTCTTTTCGGGGGTGACTTAATTCCCCTCCCCTTGCATCTTCGGGCGGGCGGCGACGGCTTGGATGTTGACCTCGGCGTTGGTGGGGCACTTCGCATCGGGGTCAACGCAGGCAGCACCATATCCGGGTGTGCAACAAAAGTACTTCCTAACGACAAGCCCCGCCACCATTTTGCATGTTTTAATATAGGCCTTAATTTGGGAGGAGGGGCTTAATTTCATTTCGTGCCTATAAAACATGCTGGGACTTCCTATTGGGGGAGGCCGTATTGTTGGAGAAACAGGGTATAATTTTCTTTCCTTTTTGGGAGCAGAGAATGGATCATTAAAAGAGTGATTTGGAGGATGGCAAGTGTGGTTTTATTGTTATTTTTTCACTTTCTGATTTGTTTGATCTCTTTAATTGCCAGTTGTCTCTGTGCAATTGCAGATCTGAGACTTTGCAGGGAAAAAAAGGTGGAGATTTTTCGGTGCAAAATTAATAGAAAATTAGATTGCTTCCAGGAGATAATGCCACCAGATCTCAAGTTCCTTCTTGTGAATTTATTTTATCTTAGGGTCCTTCCAAACAGATGAACGCTCTTAGTGCTACAGATTATACTGATACAAAAAATGCAAGAATTTCAAAAGGATTATGACCTTTTCCAATGCTAGAGTTCTATCCAGTTCTGTGAATGAAATTGTACAGCTGCACAATGAAAGTCTTATTTGGAAGCAGCTTTACAATAAAAGCTGTAGCTTCTAGAACAGTGATGGGCAACTTACAGGCAACATATGTCAGCTGCATTGCTGGGTTGTTGTTGTTTTTTTGGAGCCCTGAGGTTTAGCTGAAATTGTAAAACTGAAATGAAGCAGCAAACTAATACAAAATGGAGGAACACTTTCCTGAGGGTTTTCAACAAAAAACAAAGCAAAAGGCTTAGCTTACTTTTAAAAGGAGGAACGTTGCTGAAACCATCAGGTGCTCAGAGTGGATAATTTCAAGCAGTATCAAACCTTGATGTATTATTAAGTATTATGTAATAATCTTAAATAGGTAGAGATGCCGTGACCTATCGAAACCTACAAGATCACAAAGATGAAGGCAGGGTTGTTCTTTGAACACTCTATGCAAAGCGCAATATGGATTTTGAAGAAACAGAATGAAAGAGCACGGATACTTTTGAGCAATGTATTCGAGAAGATGCTTGACAATATCGTGAATTGCCAAATAAATGATAGATATTATAGATAAATAGATGATAGATAGATAGATAGATAGATAGATAGATAGATAGATAGATAGATAGATAGATAGATAGATAGATAGACAGACAGACAGACAGACAGACAGACAGACAGACAGACAGGATTATAGACCAAATCTATCTAGAATACTTTTGAGCAATGGTGTTGAAGAAGATGCTTGACAATATCATGAATTGCCAAAAAAAGAAAGAAACAAACAAACAAACAAAAAGGATTATAACAGATAACAGATAATCAGAGTTGGAAGGGACCTTATAGGTCATCTAGTCCAACCCCCCACCCAAGCGGGAGACCCTACTACACCATTTCTGACAAATGGCAGTTTAATCTTTTCTTGAAGGTCTCAAGTGATGGCGCTCCCACAATTTCCGAGGGGAAGCCGTTCCATTGGTTGATTGTTCTCATTGTCAGAAAGTTTCTCCTTATTTCCAGGTTAAATCTCTCCTTGTTCAGTTTCCATCCATTATTCCTTGTCTGGCCTACAGGCACTTTAGAAAATGGCTTGATCCCTTTCTCTCTGTGGCAGTTCCTCAAATATTAGAAGACTGCTATCATGTCTCCCCTGGTCCTTCTCTTCACTAGACTAGCCAAGCTCAGTTCCTGCAACTGTTCGTTGTATGTTTTAGCCTCCAGTCCCCTAATAATCCTGGTTGCTCTTCTCTGCACTTTTTCTAGAGTCTCAACATCTTTTTTATAATGTGGTGACCAAAACTGGATGCAGTACTCTAGGTGTGGTCTTACTAAGGCTTTATAGAGTGGTATTAGTACTTCCCTTGATCTTGACTATATCCCTCCGTTAATACAATTTAGGATTGCATTAGCTTTTTTGGCTGTTGCTGCACACTGCTGGCTCATATTTAGCTGGTTGTCCACTAAGACTCCAAGATCTCTCTCACAGTTACTGCTACTGAGTCTGGTTTCACCCAGTCTATATGGGTACTTTTGGTTTTTCTTGCCTAAGTGTAGGGCTTTACTTTTCTCTATATTGAATTTCATTTTGTTAGATATGGCCCAATATTCTAGTCTGTCAAGATCCATCTGGATCTTGAGCCTATCTTCTTGGGTGTTAGCTATTCCTGCCAGCTTAGTATCATCTGCAAATTTGGTAAATTCCCCTTCGATTCCCTCATCTAAGTCGTTCATGAAGATATTGAAGAATAGACCAAATCAATCTAGAATTTATCTAGAATCAAAGCATACATGATTATCTTAAACCGTACAGGTAGCCCTTGAGTTACAACAATTGAGTCCAAACTTTGTTAAGTGAGTTTTGACCCATTTTAGGACTTTTCCAGTCACTGTTGTTCAGTGAATCATTGCATTTGTTAAATTAGTAACCCGGTTGTTAAGTGAATCTGGCTTCCCCATTGACTTTGCTTTTCAGAAGGTCGCAAAAACAGATCATGTGACCCCAGGACAGTGCAACCTTCATAAATTAAATGACATCATAAATTAAATGAGCCAAGCATCTGGATTTTGGTCACATGACCATGGGGATGCTGCAATGATCGTAAGTGTGAAAAATGGTCGTAATAAGTCACTTTTTTCAGTACCATTGTAACGTCGAACCATCACTAAATAAACTGTTGTATGTTGAGGACTACCTATATACGAAGACCCAGCTGCCTTGAGAAGCCCATAACCCTGGGAAAAGGTAGAAGAAAAGAGAAGAGGACAACCAATAAGATAGCAGGTGAACTTGATTACAGAGGCTATACAGTGCACCAATAAATGCAATAGGCAGACTTGAATGGAAAGGTTGGGGATCCCTCATCCCGGACAAGGTTTGTTTAGGTGGTCAGTAGGTACAATTGCCTTTAAATCAGGGGTCTCCAAACTTGGCAACTTTAAATCTTGGGGACTTCAACTCCCAGAATTCTCCCAGGCAGCCATGCTATCTGGGAATTCTGGGAGTTGAAGTCCCCAAGATTTAAAGTTGCCAAGTTTGGGGATCCCTGTTTTAAATTACTGCTTCAGTAACATCACAGCACATCATGTCAGCTCAGCCTGTAATTTGTAAATAAACCTCTTCCCACCCCCCACCCACAAAACCCCACAATAAAACAGAAGACTGGAAAAATACGTTTCTTGTTTAAACCTTAAAAAGCTGCCAAACTTTAAGGCTGGCTCTGGCCTTACTACCTCATTAGAGGGGAGGGAGATGTCTCTAATGAGATAGCAGCTGATAGGAAACGCACCTCTATTTGCTTGAGTGCCATTTCCAGACTAGCTAAAGGAAATATGTTCTTTCTTTCTTTCTTTCTTTCTTTCTTTCTTTCTTTCTTTCTTTCTTTCTTTCTTTCTTTCTTTCTTTCTTTCTTTCTTTCTTTCCTTCCTTCCTTCCTTCCTTCCTTCCTTCCTTCCTTCCTTCCTTCCTTCCTTCCTTCCTTCCTTCCTTCCTTCCTTCCTTTCTTTCTTTCTTTCTTTCTTTCTTTCTTTTTCTCTCTTTTTACTTCCCAGGATACTCGGAGGATGTAGATGTCATTACCAGAGGGCTATTTAAAAAATGACCTACCCTATCTCTATTACTACTTGTGCCCTGGCTTTGTGATAAGAAGACCAACAATGCTGTCACAGAAAAATGATTCAGGAAGGAAGGAGAAATCAGTGAATGTGATGTCTATTTTTTACAATACAGTCTGGGATGTTCCTTTACTACCATTTTTATGTGGTGGCATGGCCCTGGAGCTTGTACTCCATATTGTGGAAACTAATGATCCGCTACTCAATCGCCTGGCAACGATGTCGACAATCTTGTGGGAGACCAACCAACAGGCTGTTGCGGTCAGCTGGATAGCCAAGTTTAGAAAAAGAGACAATCTACACATTTTGCTTATGGAAGACCAGAATGGGTGATTCTTCTTCTAAAAGGAAAGGCACAAAGGAAATATTTGTACATGAGCATCCAGGTGTTCAGACAGGCAGTCCTTGACCATTCAAAATTGCAATGGCACTGCAAAAAGTGACTTAGGACCAGGGGTGGGGTTCAAATTTTTTAACAACCATGCCACCACATAAAAATGGTAGTAAAGGAACATCCCAGACTGTATTGTAAAAAATAGACATCACATTCACTGATTTCTCCCTCCTTCCTGTGGGTGTTGCATAGGTGCTGGATGTGGCTTGGTGGTCATGTTATTGGCTGGACATGGCCAATTCAATATCATTCACATCGAGGCACGCATCTCCTCGCCTGGCCTCTCGTGACTGTGGGGATGTTGCAACAGTCGTAAGTGTGAAAAATGGTCATAAGTCACTTTTTTCAGTGCCATTGTAACTTTGAATGGTCACTCCACACAAGCAAAGTACCAGCAAAGGAGGAAAAAACTCCAGAGAAGTTCCTGAGACAGAAAGTCTAGTCCTGCCAAAAATGTAATAAGGGTTAACGGAGAGGCAGTTTCTGTAAGCAACACCAGAATGTTTCCTTCCTGCCTTCCTTACAGGATTAGGCCAATAATTTCTGCTAACAACCGGTTCTCCGAACTGCTTAGAATGTTAACAACTGGTTCTAGCGAATAGGTGCGAACTGGTAGTTTTGACCAGTTCTGGAGAACTGGTAGCGGAAATTTTGAGTAGTTCGAAGAACCAGCAAATACCACCTCTGACTGGCCCCTCCCCATCTATTCTCTGCCTCCCGAGTCCCAGCTGATCGGCTGGGTCTTCTTTGGTTGCCCTGCACAGGAGAACGGAGCTGGAAAGCTAGGCCCACCAAGCCACACCCACAGAACCAGTAGTAAAACAATTTGAATCCCATCACTGGTTAAACACCAAGAGATTTGCCTTCTGTACTAGTGTTGAAAGAAATATCCTTCCGGGTTCAGTTCCAAGTGGGGAACAAGACACTGGAAAAATGAAGGCTGTTTGGAAGGTTTAATGGTGGACAGGACCACATGGCCTGGAGCTCCAGAGTGAAAAGGGAGGATGATCACATGCTTCAAGGTGAAGGAAGAGATCAAGAAAAGAACTGAGGTGCTGAGTTTTATATGGGTTTTATACCCTCTGGGTTTTATACCCTCTGTTGGGATTTGAATTGGAGCTTGTATTCTGATTGGTTGTCAGACTCCCATGGGACCATGCAGGGGCAACTCTGTAGGCTGTCCTGAGTTCCAGGATAACAAGTTCCAGCTTGATTGAGCCTTGCTGGATGATGATGCCCTTAAAAGGGCTTTTGGCAATTGCTATAGCTTTACCTGCAGATCTTTGTTATGTAAAGTATTCTGGCCCAGGCCTTAATGGCCCACCCATTTACAAAGGTGGGGGTGAGTTTCTGCTTCTGAGTTTCTACTCTTTTTAGGGAAAATATTCTGCCTTTTTAATATTTCCTAGGCTATTTCAATTTTCTAGGAGAGGGGTGGGTGCTAACTTCCTACATTAGAATATTGCTAATTCATTTTGAAACTTCTAATAAGTGTGTGTGTGTCTGTCTGTGTCTCTAGTGTGTGTAGTACTGAACCATTGATTTAATAAGCCTCTATTTAACCAAATCTAGATGCAGTGGGCAAAAAGTGATTCTGGACATCCTACAAAATAAGGAAGTCCCTAAAATCAAGATAGTTGATTTTCTGAGAAGGTGCTGGAAGATGGGGGTCAATGAGAAGGTTGGTGTGGGTAGATCAATGACAGCAGTGGGAAGAGCACTGGAAGACATATAATTCTTTCAGTCTTTTGGTGTCATGTAATATCATTTGTGTAATTACTTCGTTGCACAAAAGGAGATAAATCGCCCGGAATGGTGTACTTTCAGATATAACGCTGCCAGGTTTAATGCATTCCCTCCTCTGTCAAAATGGTCTGTTCAATCAAGGTTTTACCTATGCATATACAGCATACCCTATACAGATAGTCCTTGACTTAGGGCCATAGCTGGGACCAGAATTTCCATTGCTATGTAAGGAGGTTGTTAATTGAATTACACTGGATTTTATGACTTATTTTGCCACGGCTGTTAAGCAAATCATTGCAGCTGTTCATGCAGTCATTAAGCATATCACTTTCCCCATTGACTTTGCTTGCCAGAAGTTTGCAAAGAGCGTTCACATGACTTAGGAACACTGCAACTATGTAACATAAATATATGGTGGCTGCTGAGCGCCCAAATTTTGATCATGTGACCGCGAGGATGTTGTGATGGTTGTAAGTGTGAGGACTGGTTGTTAAGTCATTTTTCTGAGTGGTACTCTAATTTTGAATGATCACTAAATGAATGGCTATGTCACTTCATCTTAACTAACCAATTCCTTTAACATTCTTTAAATAGAAAGAAATCTCATAGTTATAGGATATGGAGTCTTATTTCTTTGACCAAGGATGTCATATAGACTAAGGCCAATTTTTATCATTAAGAACTCCTGGTAGTCTTGGCTGTACTGTACTTTGTTAGCCACTCAGAGTGGTTGTGGGACTGGAAATTAGGTCAGCCTTCTAAATAAATAAACTTGTGTATAATCCTCCCCCGCTAATCTAAATAATCCTTGCTTCAATGCTTTCTGGTTCATGAGGCAGAGAGGATATAAGCATGATAGAGCTGTCTCTACTGCATTTCTATCTACCTTGGTGAAGAGTGATTTTATGATGTGAAAATGGTGCAGAGGAAAACTTCCCAGCCACATAAGCAGCCTAGGTCCCCCAGAGGCATTAAGTAAAAAATAAATCCTGGGAATCTGATTACTGGATGTAATGCATAATTCCCCCCCCCCCCACATCCCCACCCCAACCAAAAGAATTCCTGGTATAGTGAGGACTGAATGATTTCTATGCCCTAAAAGGAGAGTGGAGTGACTTTACATTTATGAGATCTACTTTAACATGGTCTTAAACAAGAATTTTGGAACTCCATTGACTGGTTAAAAAACTAACTTCAAGTACAGAAGTGAAGGGTCTATTTTCTGAGTCTTTCTTTTTAAATCTAACTTAAACAAACAAATCCTAAAACTACACCATACTCTTTCACCTTTCTAGAAGCCAGCCAGCCAGCCAAAACAAACAAACAAACTGCTTTTGTTTTCTAGGTCATGTTTTTACACATAGGGGAAGTGTCAGCCTTACCAGGTAGACCAGGTAGGAAACAAGACCAGGTAAGCTAATTCTATCTTATTGCAAAGCTATATTAACAGAACCTTTTGCGTCTAAAAGTAGAAAAGTATAATTCCCCCACTGTCTCCTTTACAGCCTGAGAAATTACGGAGGGTCCCTTCTGAACTTCTTGCCCCATCCAATATTCAGCTATGGGCTATGTTCCATCTTTTATGATTGTTCCCTAGTCAGCATCTTTTTGCCTGTCTCCCAAAGTTTTTCCCACATACTTCAAGATTGCCATATTTATCATTCCTTCTCTTGGATGATTCTGTTATCATTTTCCATTACCTTTTAATTTGCATTTTATTATTTTTCCACTGCCTTTCAGTTAGTGTGATGACTTGTAAATGGATGCTGAGAACTGAAAACCAGTTGTGAAAATTAAAAATGAAGAGGCATTGCCCAACTGGAAATAACATTTTTGTATTTCTTTTTAAACTGACATTTAATTTTTGAGCTTGTACAATGAGAAAGAACATTTGTGGATTTTGAGAAAACATAGGTCAAAGGGAATAATCTTGAGTTAGACAACTTCCTGCATGAATATGGAAGAGCTATGTATGATAGCAGGAAGTATGATAATAGATAAAATAGCTAGTGAATAGATCAAGATTAAGTGTAGGTAAAATACATGTATTTTTGTACACTAACTGTGCTCTGTTGCTGATTGAGAATCCAAATGATTTGCAGCAAATGTTAAACAGCCTGTATGATGCAGTGAAAAGTCTAAGTCTGAAAATTAACCTATAAAAGCAGTTTAATTGTACCTGATAGAGCAAAGGGAATGAATGTCAAGTAGGTGAATTTATATAAAGATGAGGAAATGGGCTGAAAAATGGTAAGACATGCAATCTGGCAGAAACATAGTGAATAATATCTGGTCTGTGGCATCAATAAATATTGGAAAAAAGGGGAAATAGTTGTATTTGAGACTATATTTTACCCACCATTGTTACATGCAAGGGAGAGTAGTATACTTTATCAAGACTCATAAAGTAAACATAAGCTAAATGTAATCAAAATTTAAAAAAAACTTAAGGAATGTATATTAAAACAAGAAACAACAGAATCAAGAAACGATTGGTGTGGAATGAAGTTAGACTAAATAAAAAAAGTAGGTGACACACACACACACACACACACAGCGGAGACTTGAACAAACGAAACCGAATAAGGATTTGATTAGAAAAAGAATCTGAGAAGGAAACTAAATTGGTTGAGATGAGAGGAAGGGGCTATGAAAGTTTCAAATGGAAGAAATCTTCAAAAAGAAAAAAGCAATTAGATTAAAAAAACAAAAAGCTATGGAACAATCTATGTATTTGGAGTTGAGGGGTTAAGCAAATGAGGGTTTGCAGGAAAATAGAAATAATTATGTAGCTGTTTCCTACCCTTTTCTTTAGTTTGCTATTTCTTATTCCTTCTCTGCAGTTTGTATAAGACTTCTTACCCCCAAAGCAAATAAGATGATGGGGTGTATGGGGGGGAGGGGAGAGAAAGAGAGAGAATTTCTAAACTACCAAGGCTGCAAAATCCAGGCCTGAAGAGATTTCTTTCTATTTCTTTGCCCATACCTTGATAGGATAGCTTGCCCAATTTTCCCTTTTCATTCCATCCTGTATTCCGGGACCATGTACGTTTTCATCAATTAGATAACTTTGTTCAATTAAGGTCATTCAAAATGCATGTATTTTATTTAAATACATTTATTTACATAAATACACGTTTATGTTCTCAGCAGCCGTAGGATTCAGACGCAGCCCTTTCCCCCCTTTCTTCGGTCAACAGCTGTCGCCTTTGAACCCCGGGCTGTTTTCTTTGCCTTTTCTCCGTGGTTTAGTTGGGTTGGCTTGGAAGCTGGGCTTTCCGCCGCTCTCCCATCATCTCTGGCAGGCAAGAATCCTTTTTAAGGGAAGTTGACAAAGGGCCCCGCGGGGCTGCCGGTTCAAACGGCCTTCCTTGCCGCTACCTCCCTGTGGCGTCCAGCCTGGAGGCTTTGCATACAAAGGCTCTTTGCTGGGGAGGGAGTATCTGGCTGGGATGGGGTTGCCATGACAATTTTGTTGAAGGGGGGTGTGTGTGTCTTTTTCCTGCTGCAGAGACACCTTGAATATATGGGGCTCCTTAAGCATCCTTAATGGGAACGAGAGTCAAAACAAGTGAGGGAATCAGGCGGCAGCCTCATTTGGGGAGGGGAGAAGAGGAGGAGGGGGAAGCCGCAGGGGACATTGCAAAGGAGCCAGGAGTAATCACCCCACCCCTGCCACCTCCTTCCTTCATCTCTGCGAAAGGTCTACTCCCAAATGAATCAAGCTCTTCATTAAAAGACAGCCGAAGAGCCTTTGGACCCCGCCGGGCTTGGGGGTGGGGGTGGGAGAGGGGGGGAAGAGGGAATACTACGATTTATGGGGCGGATTTTAATTAAGCCATAAAATGCAAGAGGGGGCTGGTGGGAACGGGAAATGGAGCGTTGGCGATTCTGTCCTCGGGTCACACGTTTCTCCTCCAGCCCCCCCATAAACTGCCTTATTTATACCTCACCCTCTCCCAGCCCCAGGAATCAACAGGCGAACTGGGCTCTTGGGTCCTGCCAGGCGACCCTAGGCCAGGACCTTGTGATCGGGCCAAGCAGAAGGTTTAGTTTTGGAGACACCGAAGCAGGGGATGGCGGGTTGGGGAGCAGGGCCCCCACGATGGGCCCTTTCAGGTCATCGGCTAGCCAGACATGCAGGTTGGGGCAATCGTTGACAAGGGAGGAGAGTTGGTAGGGACAACCGTAATCAGAGATCTCTTAGAACAGGAGCCTGCAAATTATCCCCAGAAATCCCAGGCAATGTATTTTAGAATTATCACCCTCATTTTTGGGTTAGGTGCATCTAAAAACTTGGTTTTTTTTTTAAAAAAGTCAGATTCTTTAAGCATTCTTCAGAAATGGACATATTAACACTGTAGGTGCCTGGGATTTATGGCTGACATTCCTATGCATTTTTATATGGCTATCTATGTACTTCTTTGGTAAGCGTTAAAGCAGTTTAAATTGCGTAATTTTATTTATGGGTGAGATTTGAAGCCCCCATTCCCTGATTCTGGGCAGTTTACAGTTCAAAAAGAGAAAAGAAAGAAGGAAAAATCTGAAGTATCTGGACAACAATATCCCATTGGGAATGGGGTGGATGTATGGGAACAGAGTTGCTGGAGCTTGGACTTGATCTATCAGAGCTCTTGAGGTGAAAGGGGCAAAATAGTTTTATGTACCAGACTAAAGCCGGATAGGAAGGCATAGTCCATTCCCTTATTTGATTCACCACTGTGTGTTGCTGCTGATGAGGCAGGAAGTACTCTGCATGTCTATGGAGATTCTCAGTCATCCAGGTCATGGTTGTCCCAAAGGTGCTTTTTCAAAAGGCAGCTGGATTTTGTTTTGTTTTTTCCTTGAAGATGTTTTGCTTCTCATCCAAGAAGCTTCTTTCGTTCTGACTGAAGAACTGAACTGAAGAAGCTTCTTGGATGAGAAGCGAAACGTCTTCAAGAAAAAACAAAGTCCAGTTGCCTTTTGAAAAAGCACCTTTGGGATAAGTATTCTGCACATGGTCAGGGGAACCTTAATGATAGTTACCTCATATGCACCAAGGCTGAGGACAGTACAAACCAACTGATTAAAAGGGAAAACCTGGACCAGTGGCATTTTCTAACAAAATGGATGAGTCTTCTGGGGGAAAGGATGGTATTGCTGGATTTCCTTTTATTTTGGTGGAGGGGGAGGAAGGAGGAGCTGTACCAAAGCTCCTGAGAGTCTCATAGGGAGAGGCAAGCATGGAAGCAGGAAGGTGAAGATTTTAAGGCAGCACATTTGGTTGGCCTCTGGAGATCTGCAACGTTTAGCTTCCCCCACAGCTTTCCCTTTTGTGACCTAGCCCTTAACCTGCCACCTTCTGGCCTCCTTTGTGGGTTTCTGGAATGGGAAATGATCTAGCTATGTAAATCATTTAGTGCCCGCTCCAGGGATGGTTCCCTAAAACTAGAGACAAGATGTGGGATAGATGTAAGTGTTGAATCATAGTGGATTCATCTTACCTCTGGGAACCTCACAGATATTTACGGTTAAGGAGAAATAGGGCTGTTTGCCTATTTGATTTGACATGATTCTTTGGATTATTGTCATCCATGTGGGCTTTTCTCTTTGTTGATTTTACTTTAAGCTATCCTGTTTTGGCACCACCAATGTCTTTCTTTGGCAGAAAAACAGGAGAGAAATATTCTAAATAAACAGATCATGATTTTTCTTTCACAACTCAAGGATTCTGATTCTTGTCATCTGCTTCAGGTTGTGAGCATTTATCAGTACACACACTCACACAGAATGCCTTTACTAATAGGGATAGCAATAGTAAGAAAGCCCAGCTCAAAATGCCGCCCGCTTCATACACTGCAATGGCACATTAATTCTGCTTCCTTGATATATGTGCCGGTAAATCATGCATTTACAGGACAGGGGTTGAATGCAATACATTTTAAAACAATATACTTTTGTCTTTTGAGAGGAACAGGGGAATTGATGTAGGGAAGAGGACAGCAAATTGTTAGTTATATGTTGTAATATCAAACATGTTACTTATAGGGGTGGAGAAAGGGGCTTGTAAGATTTTCTCTGCCTCACATTTGATTGGCTTTAGATATTATAGCTATGGCCTTGGGGAAAAGGAGCGCTATTCACTATTTCAACCTCGGTAGCAATCTGGTGGTCCTGATTAGGCATTTAAACTCCGATGGCTGGAACTGAAACCCTTCTTGCTAAGGGGGAGACTGTACAGGCTCTGAAAAGCCAACATTATAAAGGGATTCATATTCACATTCCTATCGAAGCATTTCTGTATTACCTCATTTTCACTCCACAATCTCTCACAGAGCATGGTGAAACAGACCCCCGTTTGTTTTCTCCTGGCTCTGAAATGTCTTTATTTGTTTGCTTATTAGGTTAATATCCTGTCTTTTATTCAGGAGCTTCAAGTAGGTGTACACAGTGCTTATTTTTCCCCATATCACGGGCACTTTGAGAGCTGGGCAGCTCTGGAAGTCAAATGAATCAGTCATAAATAACAGTGTGAGGTAGGCTGGGCTGAAAGAGCAAACAATGCCTCCAAAGTTCCCCATTGAGTTTCTGTGGCTCAGGGGAACTTGAATCTGGGTCTAACCCTGGTACCGGCCCTACTTCTTAACCATTCCATCCCACGATATGAGGCAGCCAATGCTTGCCACTAACTGCCCAAAAAGAGAATGCAAAAAAGTCAAAACATTTCAAACCCCTGGGCTTCTGAATTCTGGAATAACAAAAATCACCATAAATAGAATAAATTGGCAAGGCCTGTCATGGTTTTGCTTTGTGCTATGTGCATTTATATTATTTATGTTTCTTAGTAGAGAGTTGGGTGCTTTTCTTCCCAATTTGGAAACTGCAAAGCCATTATCTCCCCCCCCCACCCCACCCCCATGCATTGGAAAACCTCTTGCAAACTGTTGGTGAAAGGACAACAGGCCAACCTTTTTTGAAACTAGGAGGTTTCCCAGGCATTTCTGCCTGTGTTTGCATACTGTTGTCATGGCTGGAATAGAGATAACGGAGATACTATTTACCAGAAGTGTCAAACTGGATTTCTTCGAGGGCCAGATCAACATTGTACTTCTCTGCTAGCCGGCGGGGAGAGGGGGAGGAGAGGGGACAGATGTCTCCTGCAGCACTTTGCCAGCCAAAATGGGGCAAGGGAGGCTACATGTACCCTGTTTTGGGTAGCACAGTGCTGCAGGAGGCCAGCCAGGCCAAAAATAGGGCGCAGGGGGGGAGCACGTGCATGGACCCTTGCACCCTATTTTGGCTGCCAGAGATACCGCGGGCCAGATTTAAGCTTTGCTATTTTCAGGCTGGCGTTGCAGGCCAGATCTAAGCACCCTGTGGGCCGAATTCGGCCCACGGGCCTTGAGTTTGATACCCCTGCTGTATACAGTACATTCTTATCTATGTTACAGCAGGCACCAGCAACAGGGCCCAGAAATCAGTCAAGAGGGAGAGAGAAGGAATTAATTATGTGTAAAACTCTCTATTTCAAGAACTGAACTTCCAGAAAAATCCAGGCTGTTCCATCCTCCCCTAGAACAGACTGTTCAGGACTGGTATGGGAAGGTTTCTAGAAATAAATTCTCTGAACAGAAATGGACCACCCCAAAAGATATCAAGCTACTCACAATTCAAAGGGATATCCTTCTGGAAAATTTAAGAATCATCTCACGATGACATGATTTGGAGGAGGTACATCATGGTTCAGAAGAACTGTACATTCTGGAGTTCTCTGAACATTCAATTCCCAAAACGGTGATGTTACACATTTTGAAAAGCAAAAGTTCCCTCTGATAGAAAAGTAAACGACAGCTGCAGTGCTTGAGGAGAGGGGAGAGATCTAATTCTTGTCCTGATTTCAGATGAACTAGAAAAAAAGGAAGGACTCAGCTGTTGAGTTACTGATGACATAGGATTGCAGCAGTGCAGCAGAATCTGAACTGGGGCAAAGAGCCTGTGTGAAGTCATGCATGATTTAGCACATCTCTCTTCCCTCACCAACTTCTTTACCCCACCAACTTCTTTACATTTTAGTGTTGTGATCCTGTAATAATGTCACACCAGCACAAACAGGGGAGCAATCTTATTTCTCTGGGTTTGTAAATGGAGCTCCAGCTATTTATGAATAACAAGGAATAACAGGAAGAAACCGTTCATTTTTTACACAGAGTTTCTGCTTTCAAAGAGTTCAAAGCAATTCAAAATCTGTACGTTGCTTAATATGTGTACACATTTTCTGCAATGGTTTTTGATATGCTGACTCTGCAGGGCTTAGTAAAGAAACCTGGTTAATTAACGGTGTCAGTGAAGGTTTGCCTATTTAATTTTTTTCAAAAAGTATCCTTATTTGAAAAAAATAAAATAAAATGCACAGGTGGACCTTCTGATCTATAGAAATGCAGAAGATGTGAAGCAACCAATGTCTTTAGCCTAGTGGCCCCCAGATTCAGGTTACCATTCAGGTTATCCAAGCAGAATAGCCAAGATTTATTTATTTAAAAGATTTATGTAGCAGTGCATCTTAAGCCACTCTGGCCGGCTTACAAAAACTGATAAATTGGAGGTGTTGTAGTCCCAAGACAACTGAATAGCAACAGGTTAGAAAAAATGGCATGGAGTTTAATCTTTGTGAAATGTTTATAGGTTGGAGCTTGAAAAGATAAGCATGTACACAGGTGTTTTAAAACCCGGATATCCACCTATTAGGATTTTGCTGATTCTGAAAGAAGTGAGGCAAATGATTATAGATTCAGTGGTGATCCCTTGTCAATTGTGGCAGGCCCTTCTACAAAAGTATTTTGTGGCATCTATATTATACTCTTTTCATTAAGCATTGAAGCCATTTTTATTTCCCCCAATATTTTAAATAGCTTAAATGCTATTAAATCTTCATACTATTTTATTTTGGTCTTAGCTTGATTTTATGTGCTGCCTGGTGCTCATTCTTCCTGCTAGTTGTAGGTTGGTTTTATTATGTGCTGCTCTCAGGATGATTTATTGCGTTGGAGCGTATGTTTTTAATTTACTTGGACACCAATACAGAGCATTTTGGTTACGGACAACTTAAAAATGCAATAATAAATAAATGTGCCACAAGGATTAACCATGCAACACTTTGGCTTTCATTAATGTCTGGTAAAGTTACCGTTTGCTTTTAAGATTCACATATAGTCTCATATATCTATAGTATATAAGTATCTAATGCTACAGATACTAACCCAATGATTTCAATAAGAATTATTACACATGAATCCACAGTGTGAAAATAATAATGATTTTGCTTCATGGAGTGGGAAATCTATCTTGATTTATTAAAAACTATGCAAAACTGACCAATGATGGACTTGAAAAAAAAAAAGAACTATCAAAGGACATACTTCTATATTTCTGAAATTGTAGTTTTCTATAATTTTTTAGTTCTTTAGTTTTAATAGAGAAACAATCAGTCAGCAGCTGCTAACATATTCTTTCATCTTATAAACACACTTCTACTGTACTAATGTTTTCTGCTTTCAGCTTTTTAGAAAAAAACCCACTTAAACAGTTTTCCATTTGAAAAGTTTATAGGTACTTGTAGCATTTTTAAAACATTTATTAGCGAAATAACTCACAGTCTAGGCTTTACAATAGCAAACTCTATAATGCAGAATTATCATATTTGGCATCCTGGATTGTATTAGCTGTTCAAACCATGGGGAAATGGGGCAGGGGGATTCTTGGAATTTGACCAAAATGAGCTAATGTATATAATGTAAGTCTATGTATGTCTTCTCAGAAGTTAATTACTTTAATAGTACAAGCTCCCATGTAAATACATATAGAATTATATTAGGTGTGTAACTAAGAAATCATTTGTCCGGACCAACAGAATTCGGAGTCCTTCAAATGTTGACAAACTCTCAGCAGCCCCAACCAACCTCTCTCATGGCGAGACATGGTGGGAAGTTGTAGCTCAGCCACACCTGGAAGCCCACAAGTGTTGAATGATGGAGATATGGTGTTCTCAGAAATACACTGAGCTATAGTTGAATATGCAGCAAATCCTTTATAGATCAACATGCAATCAATGATAATCTCCTAGTGCTAGTATCCCCAAGAAAACCAAATATTCATCAGATTATTATTTCTTCAATCCACATGATTCCACCAAATGTACATATAAACCTATACACCTGTAATACACACTGGCCTGGGTCTGCAGAAAAAGCCAAAGATTTCTAAAAAGAGCAGGATTGGAACTTTGGTATCCTGTGGACGGGGATAACCATTGAGAGAGCCAGTCTCCAAGACCTTACAAGATGGTTTTACCTTGCTGATGGGACTTGGAGAGTATTAACTCTACTAAATGTTATTGGACAGATAGAAGGCAGAAGGGTAAATGAAAGAAGCTATGGATGTGAACAAGTACGTATAAGATGTTAATTGCTGCTAAAAGTGAGGATTAGAGAAAGATGTTGAAAAATGTGGCTTGAGTGGAAAATGTTCAAATATTAATGTAGTTTGTTTATGGAATGACAGTGTGACTTATTTCATGTGTGAAGCCTGCACAGGGATAAGATTAATGCCACTGCTGTAGTGGTCTGGGAAAAAGGAAAAGTAGCAAAAGTGAATATTAAAATTATAGGAAGCTTTGTTTGTTAAATGTGCCTGGAACTCTTCAAAAAAAGAGTTCTTAGAAGGCTACAAGAAATATCAGTGAGTAAAATTTGGGAAATGCAGTTGGGGGAGAGAGTGTCCAGGCCAGAATGTTGAGGACACTGAGAAATCTAGGAATATGAAAAAAAAAAAGTATTGTCCATTGATTAACTTAGAGAAAATGTATGATAAAGGGGATAGGTTTGAATTATGGAACATTCTTTATGAATATGATGTTGTAAGCCACCAAAGTCTCTTGACAGTGAGGTGGGCAGCATATAAACTTAATAAAATGTGAAAATAAAAAATGCAATAAAGTATATGGTCAAAATAAAGCAAATCTGGGAACACACAGAACTGTTAGGGAGTGATGCAACGCTGAGCAGGGAGTGAAACAAGGACATGTGAAGTCTCTAGCTGTCTTGTGCATTTATTGTTAAATTTAAAAGGAATGCTTGTGATAATGTTACTGTTGTTTTGATTGGGGATATAAATATGCATGCACTTGATATGCAGAAGATGTCATGCTGCTGGCTGAGAACTTAGATGATAGGCAGAAAATGTTCAATAGTTCATATGACATAATGACTTGTTTTTCTTAATGTTTTTTTCTGTTTGATTGCAGGGTCCACTTGTTTCCCACTGCACTTGCATAATTCACACAAGCAAAGCTATCGTGGCATGATGCTCTTATATGAAAGTGAGAGTTGGATATATGCAGAGAGAGGCAGGAAAATAAGGTGAATAAGGTTAGGAACAGGTTACTTAACAAGCGTGTGTAAAAACAAAGTTTTAAAAGAATGACACACGGTCAAAGAATGTGAATGGAATACCATATAAAACTGAAATGCCAGTAGAGATGAAATATATTTAGATTATTTTGTCATAGAGATGGGAATAAATAAGGATCAAATAGCAAAAGGAATCAATGAAGAAGGAGCAAATGGGTTAAGAGGAGGAGATGCTCAAGATATAAGTGTGGTTCAATGGAAACGATGACATCCTCAAAAAGAACGGTGAAATATTCAGTGCATGAATTGATATATGGATGTGTTGGAAGAGAGGACAGTGTGCAGATAGAGAAGCAGTACAGTGGGTGACGTGGTATAAATTAGGTTTAGCTACATTTCCTTTTCTTACCTCATGTCTTAATTTTTGGGGGTTACTATTTTGTTCTCTCTCCCCCTTCCTCCGTCTCCCCCCCTCTCTTTTGCATAATATTTCTTCTCTCTCAAGAGGGAATAGCGTAGTGGATATTTATCTTTAAATAGCCTCAAGGCTACTGTATTTCAACCGTGGCAACTTTAAGATGTATGAACCTGAACTCCCAAAATTCCCCAGCAAACTTTTTGAACCTTGGCACATCTTACAGCTCTAGGCTATTTGCAGATGAAACAAATAATAGAATTGATAGCACTAGAGCAAACAAATGGCTTAGCCTATTCTCCAGGTTTTAATTGGTTATTTCAAGCAATCATGTATTCCCTTTTCTTTTGTCTATGTAAGTATTTGTAATGTAACATTCAAAGACAAAAAAAAAAAAAATGAACTGTCTCAGTTATCTAGCTACCATAGTCTGCTCTGCTGTCAATAAGAAACACTGGACTCCAGTATTTCAAAGTCTTGGTGATTATGGGTCATTCACAAGATCCAAAGGTCTCCAAGCTGGAATGGACTCAGATGCTTTGATCTGTTCTGCTGGTACCAGCAGCTTCAAGGGCCGGGCCCCCCCCCCGCCCCCCCCCCCCCCCCGGGGCCGGGGGCCCCCCGCCCCCCCCCCCCCCCCCCCCCCCCCCCCCCCCCCCCCCCCCCCCCCCCCCCCCCCCCGGCCCCCCCCCCCCCCCCCCCCCCCCCCCCCCCCCCCCCCCCCCCCCCCCCCCCCCCCCCCCCCCCCCCCCCCCCCCCCCCCCCCCCCCCCCCCCCCCCCCCCCCCCCCCCCCCCCCCCCCCGCCCCCCCCCCCCCCCCCCCCCCCCCCCCCCCCCCCCCCCCCCCCCCCCCCCCCCCCCCCCCCCCCCCCCCCCCCCCCCCCCCCCCCCCCCCCCCCCCCCCCCCCCCCCCCCCCCCCCCCCCCCCCCGGTTTTGGGGGGGCGGGGGGGGTTGGCGGGGGCGGGGGGCCGCCCCCCCCCCCCCCCCCCCCCCCCCCCCCCCGAAGTATCACTCAGGATAACATGGTGGCAATTAAAATTAAAAACCAACTAGCTAGATTTGCTTGTTTGCCTTTTCTGCTGAGAAATTACAATGGCATACCCCACAGTATGCATGAAGACAGGAAAATAAAACTCCCAGAGCAAACCTTAAAGAGATACCACCTTCTTATTCTGGTGGTGTTTTGGCCTTGGGCAATGGTTTTGTGGAAGCGATCATTGGACCCAGCATTTGCCTAAGAATTCCAAGGATTGATCTACTCCTAGAATCACCACCAACTTTTGAAAAAAAATCCACCTCCATCCGAGTCTGTCTTTCTCTCTCCAAAAATGCAATGATGTCTACAGAATGGATGAACTTCCATAAACTCAGTGCTGCACTGCATGTCTTCAGAGGTGCTCTGATTTGCAAGGCAAATTAGTTCCTGCAAGTGCACACTGCTGCATGAATGCTTTACAGAATTAGATGGTGGGGAGGGGTGGGGCAGGGAGAGAGAGACTCCAGTGCATCTAGTTCAAATTCAGCCATCCTTCCCCAAAGCCCCATTCTCTCCTCCCTGCCCCCCCACTTTGCTTTTCTTCTGCTGCCTGACAAGATCTGATGGATCTTCTCCTCAGTCCCACCCAGCTGTGCTGTACAGCTGTAACATGGCTGGTAATTGCTCTGTGGGCAATAAATCAGGCCTCCAATTCCATGTAAATATGAGTCATGTGAAAACCCATTTCTGCTCTTAACCGGTGATTTACGGAGGCACCTGCCTGCCTGTTCATGCAAGACCCAGAAACCTCCAAGGGAAGGACCAGCAGCTGCGCTCCTGGTGTCCAGCAGAAAGGGCAAGATGGCATGGAGAAGAAAATCCTACTGTGGCAAGAAAGGCCTGGGCAATAGCTCCAATTGCAGCCCAGGACTTAGTGACAGCAGCCAGCTCAAATCAGTCAAGAAATCTTGGTTAAAGTGAAGGGAGGATCTTACTTTCCAAGTCAGAGAAAAAGATACCCTGGGACCACCAAGAAAAAAGAGTTAGGCTAGCTCTTATTTTTGTAAGACAAACACACACACACACACACAATTTAATTCCCATGTCATTTATTCCTCTGAATCTTAAAGGCTTAAATCACAATTTATCCATCAAAGCTCTTGGTTATAATTTTTGTAGAAACCAGGAAGTGTGTCATCTCCCAATATGGCTGAATTACAAATCTCAGCATTTCTCCCTCACGAGCCATGCTGAGGAATTCTGGGATTTGAAATACATCCGTCTTACTATTGTTAAGACTGAGAAATAGTGGTCTAACCTAAACCCCTAAACATCCTATTATTAACTTAATCTGATTCTCTTTGGCTTTTTGACTACAGCCAAAATCTGCTAGGTATTGCAAGCCAGCATTAATCTTTTATTTGAATGTGGACATTTGTGAAGCTGGTCTGATTGGACTCCACCCCCCCCTTTTTTTTAACCTATGCATAACCTGCACCTATTTTGGAACTGAGAACTTCTCAGTCTAACCTAAAGCCCTAGTGTTCTTTAGATGTGTGTTTCTCAAAGTTTGCTCTGAGGGTTATTTACCAGCCTAATGTTGAAAAAAATAATGCAATATTTAAATTCCTTTAAACAATAGTGAAAAGCAGTATTGGCAAATACTGTGTTAATTTGTATTTTTAATATGATAAATATTAATAAATATAACCCATACAAACAAAAGCTCTTTTGAAGTCCTTCATAATTTTTAAAAGTGGAAAGTGGTCCTGAGAGAATTTTTTTTTAAGAAACATTGCTCTGGATAAACATGGTTTGTCCCCATACTAAGGTATTTATAACAACACCTAAGGCAGATGCTCCTCAAGTTCACATAAACTAGGAAGAACATTCAGACTTGCAAGATGGGTATTGACCCAGATCAGATCAGGAAATAGTGACTGAATAGGTCTAAAACTACTTTTTACTAGAACTGTAATAGTAACAGAATCTTACAAGTCTGAATGGGCTTCCTAACTCTCTCTTTTATTGTTAAATAAATTAAAGGGATGTTTTCTTTGGGTATTATCGTAAATCTCTGTCTTCACATGGATCCAACTTCTGCATTCTGACCAGAGGTGGTACATTCAGCAGGTTCTGACCAGTTCTGGAGAACTGGTAGTGGAAATTTTGAGTAGTTCGGAGAACCAGCAAATACCACCTCTGACTGGCCTGCCTCCATCTATTCTCTGCCTCCAGAGTCCCAGCTGATTGGCTGGGTCTTCTTTTGTTGCCCTGCACAGGAGAACAGAGCTGGAAAGCAGGTTAGTGAGGTGGGGAGGGAATGGGGATTTTGCAGTATATCCTTCCCCTGCCATGCCCACCAAACCACACTACGCCCATCAAGCCATGCCTATAGAATCAGTAGTAAAAAAAAATTAAATCCCACTACTGATTCTGACAGAAATTCCTGGTGATCATCTCTCTCTTCTCTCTCTCTCTCTCTGAAATTTTTATGCTGCCCTTCTCACTGTTGTAGTGACTGTTTGCATTAATTCAATGGGTGAAAGTTTTCAGGCATTGCTTTTTCTGGGACATTCAGCCGTACTACAGATTGGTCCCTCCCATAGATATCAGAGTTTCAGAGTTCTTTGATTTAAAGAGGTTTTTAAAGTCTGTTCCTATGTACACAAAGAACAGGATTGAATGAAAAAGCATAACTGATTTGAATGTTTATGACAAACTTGTAGGAGAACTATTGAAGATTAGTGAGACTTTCTGAACATCAAGTAGACTATTGTTTTGTAAAGTTTAGAGCAGATCTTGAAAAAAAAACAGATACGGAATTAAGGAAAGATCTAATGGTTGCTGGGAATCAATAAATCAGTGAATCAATGGCAATGGCAGCTATACTCTGAATACTAGAACTGAAATACATGTAACAATTGCTAATGCAGAAAATAAAAAATATGTAAAGAAAAAAGAAGTGCAATATTGAATTCTGTTTTTCTAAAACAGCAAAAATATTTATTTGATTAAACTACATGGCTTCCATCTGGCAAATGTAGTTGGATAGCTAACAAAATTTTTAAAATTATATATGTGTGTGTTTATGTGTGCTCGTATGTGTGTGCTCAAAGTCTAACAGCTTTCGGTCTCAGGCCTCTCACCTTAAAAGAAAAAAATATGCAATCATTCAAATTTTAGGATTCACAACTTTCTGGGTGACTCCTTGCAAAGAAAATTTTGATAATCTCTTGAGAGATTAACATTCCAATGGATAATTTTTTTCTGTGCTTTCAAGTCCTGCCAGGTAAATCCTTACCAGTAATTTCCTATCAAGGTGTAGCAGGGGCAACAATGCATGTAAGCCTCCAGTTCAGGTCTTGAATTAACACAGGCTGCCTTTTCCCACTCAGATATACTAGGCCAGTGACAAAGTGGAAGTGACAAAGTGGCTTTCTGGTTCCAAGGGAAAAAGCAGAGACATGACACTCCAAGACTTTAATTAAAACTAAGCAATTCACCTCCCCGATCCAGAAGGCAGACCTATCAAGTCAGCCAAAAGTTCAGGGTACATTTGAAGCAGCTGCTGGTCAAGGAAGTCCTTCAAGGTAGGGTGTTGTTTTTAACACTGGTCTCCTCCAAATGGCAAGTCTTACATCCCAAGTTTCAACCTTCCACCCTTGCACATCTGGAATGCACTTGCTCAGCTTGGGATGTAATCTCCCAAGGCTCTAACTTTTAAGGTTCCCATCTGTTGTGCAAAAATCCAGCTGACTCTGGAGGGGAGCGAGTGTCTATCTTCAGTTATCTGTCTGGGGCTTTTCAGTCCTTGTCTATTCTGAACCAGGCTGTTATTCCCCAGTGCTTTGACCTCCATACTTGTGCTTCTGTGCCTCATTGTGTTCAGATTCTTGACCTGAAGCCTGTGTTGTTCCTGTAGGCTTGCTCTGGGGAAGCCAGATCAGAACAAGGTCATGGAAACCTTGTTAGTAGGAGCAAGATCAGGTCTTCCCAGCTTGCTCCACTGGGCCTTGGCCATCTGTGACCTCCAAGCATCCCTCCAGCTACTGAGGACAAATCCTTCCCGGAGGCAGTAATTCCAAAGGGCTGAAAAGCAAGGCAGTACTCCCTCCACCCCATGAATGGATCCCGATAAGCCTTCTTTTAAAACACAAAAGTGCAAAGGGTCCTTTGGTGGTGGGGAAACTCTTGGAATGACGAGGATGCCTGACTCCTTTGTTGTTGGCTGCTTTGTACTTCTCTACCTTCCAAGTTGCTTTTTTTTTTAGAAAGCTAAGAGACAGACCCAAAAACCCCCCCAAATACTGCAGCTGCTGTGATCTTTTGGATAGACATTTGAGCGTAATGTGAGGCCTATGTTTTTGATACAGCTGGGGATTTTGTCAGCTACAGGACAAAATGTTTGTGCCCAAAGTTCTCTTTTGTCAAGACTCCAGAGAGCACAAGAACACTATGCTCCATTGCCTGTTTCTGCCCTGGGTGACCACGGCCTTAGGAAACTCTGAAAGTTCCCCCACCCCACCCCACCGAATCATCCCACAATTAGCAAAGCCCCGGGTATCCATGGCTCTTACTGCTGCAGCTGTGGATGGCTGAGATTGTTTGTGTTGGATTCTGTAGACAAACATCTCACTGTATGGCTGAAACACAAATTTAAAACCTACTGATCCCTTCCTTGCCAACAACTAACAGAGCTGCTGGGTCTCAATAACATTTCTTGGCTGACCGCCATTGTGAGGATAATTCTGCAGGTTGATCTCCAAAGCTGAATGGGGTCTGATCATGGTGCCCCCTTTCCTCTCTCTCTCTCTCCCCTTGATTTTCTTAGTTTTCCCCAGGACAGTCTCTCTCCTTGTCATCTCCATTCTGTCACTGGGTTCAAATAACTCGGCTAGTCGTAATCGCTATCATCTGAAAACCAACACAAAGTAATGCATCTGGAGGTTCGTCTATGGAGATTCTCAGTCATCCAGGTCACCGTTGTCCCAAAGATGCTTTTCCAAGAGGCAACTGGACTTCCTTTGTTTCTCCTTGAAGATGAACTGAAGAACTGAACAAGCTTCTTGGATGAGAAGCAAAAGTCTTCAAGGAAAAACAAAGTCCAATTGCCTCTTGAAAATGCACTTTGGGTAAAACGTCTGATAGATCTTGAGTTAGGAACGTACTAATTAAAGGCTGGGAAACCATAATACTGCAAAATTGTGGTGGATTTCAAATGAAGTTATCCTTAGCCTCCTAACCCATGGTGAGGGACCCCGGGAATTACAAGAAAAGAAGTATTCCTCAGAGATCCTACAGAAAATGACAAGTCTACTACCAGTTTTTCTCTGCGTAACTGAGTTTTAGATGGAGGAAGCAATAGGGGTACTTGTTCCTTCTGGTTTTGTTGGCCCTCTCCTCTTTCTTGTTCCTTCTGATTTATCTGCACCGCATGGTTGTCCCATTGTTAGACAAGGTTAGTCACCATTTTTGGAGGCCAGGAATGGATGACATCGCCCTGCCCTCATGCCAATTTCATTGTAAATGCAACTTCTTGTTGTAGTCCAAAGCAGTTTGTTTCTCAGCAGCTTTAAGATACGTGGACTTCAACTCCCAGACTTCAACTCCAACTCAGCCAAGGCTGAGAAACACTGGTCTAAAATCTTCTTTCTCCTCTTATAAAGCTTCAAGTGCTCCTGTCCATTTGGGGAAATGTGCTTGACATCAATGCAGGCTAACCTTCGCAGTTTGCTGGTTGCTTGAGATGACATTCAGCACACCTACACTGAATGCTTTTCAAACTGCTGCCAAATGCTTCAGTCCTGGCAAGATTTTCTGAAGCCAATTTAAAGTAAAATGGCATGAGCACAGGACAGTGAAGGGTTCAATGCACAAATACATACCCTTTAATGAGTTTGCCAAACGTTCGGCAAAAGGAAGCTATATCTTCATTTCTGTCCTCATGTCCCCCGTCTGGCAGGCATAGCCTTAAAATCAAACATTGTCCTGCTTTTTGAGTATCTTAACAAGCTCCTTGAGTAACTTTTCTCCATCCAGGGATTCCCTATAGTAAGTGCTAAACCTCAAATTAACAAATTCAGCTCTGTGGCCATAACTATCTGATTTAACGTTGCTATTTGGGACCAAAATATCTATCATTAAGCGACATGGTTGTAAATGGAAAAAATCACACGATTGTGCCATTTAGAGCAAAGGCATGTCCCAGTTGCCATTGTTAAATGAGGACCGCATATGGGTTGTTAAGTGAAAACCTCACATGATTGTGACTTTCAATATCTTCCTGGCTTCCCCACTGACTTTGCTTGTAGATAGCCAGCAGGGAAGGTTACTAAACACGATAGTGTGACCACAAGCTTGCTGTGACCACTGAGACTAGTTCTAACCACCACTTTGGTAGAGCCATTGTTAAATTTGAATCGTCGGAGAACTCGTGGTCCTTAAACTATAAGCTATAAGACTTTAATCAGTTACATGCTGAAAGCTTTTGTTTCCTAACTGGCTCTAGTACATTTTTGCTACTGAAAAACCATCTCTTCTGAGGCTGGAAAAAGTTATTTGATATACATGGGGCCTACGTAGGGTTGGTTTTTTTTTTCATTCTTAATTTTTACTGCAGATGCCCAGAGAATTAAACAGTGTGTCCTCTTCTCCATCCCATCGGTTTGTTTTCCTTTCCAATCCATGTCTGTGTGATCCTTTGCCTCTTTGGATATCTGCTAACCCTGCACACATTCCACCATATGCAGAATGCTTGGGACTGGGGAACAGGGATACAATTTTAGTTTGAAAACAGATATAAATGGTCTTGCCGTTTCTTGCAAGTGCCCATTTAACTATCGATTGTGTGAAAACGCTTTGCACTCCTTGTAAATGTATGTCAAGGTGTGGGTGGGTGTAAGAGAGGGTTGAGTTGCTTACCTGCTTTGCGTATGCTTCCTGAAAGGAAACAAATATTGTATGAAGTTTTCAGGAAAGAGGAAGCCTATTTTTGTAGTCAAATAGCAAGCTGCTGTTATGCTGGTGGCCGGGTCATCTTTCCTTCCCAGTGGAGGTGAGAGAGTTTTCATTGTTACTGAAATTATAAAATATTTATGAATGCATGCAGATATATAAATATATGTGGAAATTGCCATCGTGCTTTATGCTTTTTAATCATCCTATTGTGGTGTTAAAGAAATATCCTTCTGGGTTCAAGTTCCAAGTGGGGAAAAAGACACTGGAAACATGGAGGCTGATTGGAAAGATGGTTTAATGGTGGACAGCAGGACCACATGGCTTGGAGCTCCAAAGTGAAAAAGAAAGGATGTTCACATACTTCAAGGTGAGAAGGTCAAGAAGGGACAACCAAGATGCTGAGAGACCCTTATATAACCTCTGTTGGGCCCCACCTTAGTGTTTCCTGTTCCTGTGTAAGAAATGTATCCCATTGGCTGTCAGACTCCCAGGGGCGGGGGTCTTAGCTAACTTTGTAGGCTTTGTCTGGACCACATGGCTTCACCTGAGTGTTGGCTGATACAATCTTCCCAGGCCAGGTGGTGAGATGGGTAGAGGGCTTTGTTATGTAGAATACTCCGGCCTAGGCCTTAATGGCCCATTAGCAAAGGTGTGGGGGCTGAGTTTCTGCTTCTCTAAGTTTCTACTTTACTCTTTTTAGAGGAAATATTCTGCCTTTTTAATATTTCCCAGGATATTTCATTTTTCTAGGAGAGGGATGGGTGCTAACTTCCTACAGTGGCCCTTAGCATATAGCTTAAATGGACTCCAGGGGATGGTAGAGAGGACAGGAGGGCCTGGAGGAACGTTGTCCATGGGGTCGCGATGGGTCAGACACAATTTCGCAACTAACAACAACCAACAACAATTTATGAGATTGCCTTCCGTATACCCTCAAAACTATTGGCTCAAAAAGGTAATGCAAGCTTCCTTTCCACCCAACTGTGAATATGATATCTAAAAAAATCCAGAGTGAAAGTCAATGCTTTGTATCATATTTACATTGGACAATGGAAGTTTTGTGTTTCTCCTCCAGACCTCTTCAACTGGCATTCTTTTTGTAACATGCTGTTCCTTTCTGTTCAGTGTTGAATAAAAAACACAGCCTACTTCTCAGCCATCTTGATGACAGTTTTACTATATAGCATTCCATTGCAGAGTGCTATGGGTCAAACCAGATTCTCTCCCTCCCTCTCTGTGTGTGTTTCTCCCTCTCCTTCCCTCCTCTCTCTCTGTGTAATCTGCCACCAGGTGTGGCTGTGCCCCAAATTATCTAGAAAATAAGGAAATCTGATTTTAACCAACCAATTTTGTAGGGTCAAGGAGCTGATGCCCTGGGGTGCTGTAGTTCCTTAGAGCGCTCAAACATTCCTTTCTCTTAGCTTGGATAATTTGTGTTTAATACAATCTCAAGTTGAAAAAAATAATACCTCCAAGGAGATATATAGGATGGAGGGAGCAGAAGAAGGGATCCAAAAATGTGGTCTATGCGTTGAAAGTTCCAAAAATTGACCATCCTTGTTCTTCTCAGTCCATATAATTTAATTATCTAGCCTCTGAAACATGCTGATTACCATGCCTGGTTTGACTTGCCAAAGAGCAGAAGCAGTAGACTATGTAGGAATTCTACACCCATGTAGAGATGCATTGGCTATCTTCTTCAAATCTTTCCCCTTCCCTGTCCTGTTTTAATTTAAGGAGACAGTCAGTTTGGTGTAGTGGTTAAGGCACCAGGCTAGAACTATGAATTCTAGTCCCACCTTAGGCACAAAGCCCTAAGTTCCTATTTCATCCCAAGGAAAGAGACACACCCAAACCATTTCTGATCACCTTGCCAAGAAAACTGCAGGGACCTGTTCAGTCTCCAGAATCAACACTGACTCAAAAACACCAAAGCAATTAATCTAAGGGCAGACAATGGTGCTTTTGAGGTCAAGAAGCATCCCAGAGTAAGGCAAAGTGATATTTCTCTAGTTCAGCCTATCCCAACCCGACCCTCTCCAAGGCACTGGGACTGCAACTCTTCAGTTCCCAGCCAGTCCAGGAATCCCTCCAATCTGCCTAGTGGACACTAGTTGGGAAACACCGGTCCAGCTCCATGTCTCCCTGTGACATGGCCAATCTTGGCCTTAAGGAATCTTGTATTTAAAAAACACCTGGAATCCATTAGTTTCCCTAATCCTGCTGTACTTGTTCTCAGCGTAAATGTATGAAGAAGACCCATGGCACTGAAAAGACAAAATGGCTGCTTCTTGCTCTCCCACCCCTAAATTTAAAAAAAGAGCCTGGATGCCCTGCAAGGACCTGAGATTTATTTTAATAACCCTGCCTTCCTTTCCATTTATCTCTCCTCTTCTCCCTGTGCCTAGTTTCGGGTGAGATTAGGCTCATCTTACTTGGCCAAGCCTAAAAATTTCCACACTCTGAATGTTTGGGCCTGAGAAAGACAATTTACAGCGAAAGAAAAACAGGCAAGCATAATCAGAGGCTTTGAAAGGGGAGAAATTCCATAATTCCTGTGGCTCTTTGACAGGAAACAAAAGTTTTGTGTCTGACAGCCAAAAGTCTATAAAAACCAGTTTTTTGGGGTCAAGATGCAATCGGAGAAGGTAGGATAAGATGCTAACTTTTATTGGTGGAATTCCAGGGGTGGTGGTGGAGAGGGGAGTAATGAAAGAGAACTTCAACCCAGTTCTGACAGGGGAGCCTTGAAGGATCCAAGCAAGTATTTCAATGTCATTCCAATAATCCCTTTAGAAAAGAAACATAATGTGCTAATGCACCTTCCATCTCTTCCTTTGGCAATGGCCAGCCTGCCTGCCTTTAACTAAAAAGCCTAAATCCTTGAAAGTGTTTTACATATATCCTTTTGTGTATTGGTTTGTTTTTTTAAAAAAAAAAAAAAAACCCTGTCTTTATTACTTTATAGGAACTCAAGGCAGCAAATACACCTAATACCTCTTTCCTTCTCTATTTTACCTACAACAACAATCCTGCGAGGTGGATTGGGCTGAGAGAAAATGACTGGCCCAAAGTCACCAAGCTGGGGTGACAGAGGTGGAATGAGAGTTCACAGTTTCCTGGTTTCCAGGCCAGCACCTTTACCACTACACCAAACTGGGGGAGAGTTATTTCCCAATTAATCCAGTTAAACACAACAACAACAACAACAACAACAACAACAACAACAACAACAACAACAACAACAGTAGTAGTAGTAGTAGACACACAGCAAGAAAAAGAACCACAAAGTATCGGGACTTACAAATTGAAGTTGAGCAACTTTGGAAAAAGAAATCATGTGTTATACCAATTGTAATTGGAGCCCTTGGAGCAATACCTAAAGGACTGCCTCACTATTTGGAAATCCTGAATTATTCTACAAGAAAACCACCCTACTTGGAACAGCTTATATCCTCCGACGCTACCTGAACAGTTCCTAGGTCCTTAGTTAGGACTCAAACTGTTGAGCTACCAACCAGCCCCAAAGGCTGTGAATCTCTAATAATAATAATAATAATAATAATAATAATAATAATAATAATAATAATAATAATAATAATAATAATAATAATAATAATAATAACAACAACAACAACAACAATAACAATAATAATAAAATGATATTTGTGATACATTTTTAAATATTCAGTTGACTGAGTTTCATGTTTAATGAATAAAATAAATGATGATGATGATGATAACAATAATAATATACTTTCATAGCCCAGGTGTGAGGCACAGATAACATCCCATTTTTGGCCGTGCTGGCTAGGAAATGTGGGAGTTGTAGTTCCACCAGGCTGGCATATGTTTAATTCAGATGTAGGGTTCATTGTGTCATAGTGGGTTCCAAGGTTAAATTCCGGTGAGCCTGCACTCAGGGGCAACAATTTTAGCAAGACTGTCTTTTTTTTAAAAAAAAATAGTACAATACAGATACAGCACAAAGCAAGCAAGGGAGGTGGACTGGTGAACTCATCCGATGCCAATGAGTTTCAGCTTTCAATGGCAAGTCCATGGAAGGCTGGCTTGTCTAGCCTTGTGCTGTGGGGGCAACACAGTAGGGTTTTTGCTGATTCCTCCCTTCTCCTGCAGGTGATGGCTTTGCTTTGGTTGCTCTTTTGGAGGTCCTCCCCTTCTCCCTCTTGCAGTAACTTTTAACAGATTAACAAAGTTGAAAGGGACCTTGAAGGTCTTCTAGTCCAACCCCTTGCTTAAGCAGGAAACCTTATAACATTTCAGACAGATAGTTGTCCAGTCTCTTCTTAAAAGCCTCCAATGGTGGAACATCCACAATTTAACCATTCCATGGGATTCTACCAGTTTGCACCTATTTGCTAGAACCAGTTGTTAACATTCTAAGCAGTTCGGAGACTGGTTATTAGAAGAAATTACTGGCCTAATCCTGTAAGGAAGGCAGGAAGGAAACATTCTGGTGTTGCTTACAGAAACTGCCTCTCCATTAACCCTTATTACATTCTTGGCAGGACTAGACTTCCTGTCTCAGAAACTTCTCTAGAGTTTTTTCCCCCTCCTTTGCTGGTACTTTGCTTGTGTGGAGTGACCACCATGGCACTGAAAAAAGTGACTTATGACCATTTTTCACACTTACAACTGTTGCAGCATCCCCACAGTTATGAGAGGCCAGGGGTGGAGATGCGTGCCTCGATGTGAGTGATATTGAGTTGGCCACACCCAGCCAATAACATGACCACCAAGCCACGCCCACAGAACCAGTTGTTAAAAAATTTGAATCCCACCCCTGGTTCCATGGTCTAATTGTTCTCATAGTTTTCAGGCACCATACTAGTCTGGAGGGAGGAGGAGTAATACACCATAAAAATCACACCCTTGTCCCCTTTCAGGGAAACTCCACAAAGAATTAATAGGAATTCAGATCAGTTTCTTTCTTTACAACCCATCAGAATGTTGGGGGAAAATGTGTAAAGGGGGTCTGTTCATCTGTTAGCAAAGGAACACTTAAAACTGAACTGAAAGGGGCCACTACTAAGAGAAGCAGGAGAAGAAAGAGTGAGTTTTTTTCTTTCTTATTTACTTGACTTTACATGGCTGCCCTTCTCACCACAGCGACTTTGGGGGACATAAAAACTCAGTGCAAAATAACAATAGATAAATAACATATAGTAGCAAACGTGGGCTGGATCTGGGAGGAGTCGGTAGGGGTGGACGGGACAATACCTCTATGGATGCCTCTGGAGGAGGCCTTAGTTCACAATGATGCCGATGATTCTGTTCTCCTTTCCAAAAGTGGTATTTAGATCTGAGCTCTTTTCAACGGGTTAGGAAGTCTTGCTCTGCAGATTTCTCCTAGCTTAATAAAATACTAAAATAACAACAAGGAAATGCCATTTCCCCCCTTATCTTTGCACACCAAAGCAAGCTACATCGATGGATGAATAGGGCAAGGTTAAGTGGAGAACAAGTCCCAAATCAACCAGTTGAATGACTCACAAGCCGCTTTTCTTCTTGAGTACTCCTCAAAGTGGAGTAGTCTGATTATTGTTATTTTATCCCACGTTTTTAATATATAAC
Organism: Notechis scutatus; assembly: GCF_049901735.1. NCBI lineage: Eukaryota > Metazoa > Chordata > Lepidosauria > Squamata > Elapidae > Notechis > Notechis scutatus. The sequence continues at coordinate 141,323,966 of NC_142010.1, forward strand.
TCAAAATGGCGGACATACCCAATAATGGTTCCAAACTGACTTTTGGATTATAAGAAGATGTCATCCATTAAATGGTTTATTTGTGGTGATATTCCAGAATTTCAGTGCTATTCTCCAAACTGTCCAAAAATCTCCAGGAATGAGTCAAGGATCCCTTATGCTTATCCATAATGTGGTTTATTGGGTTTGAATGTAGCTTTTTTATTTTTATGTATTTATTCATTTTTGTCCCACATTTATTATATTTATAAATAACTCAAGGCAGTGAATATACTTAATGCTCCTTCCTCTTATTTTCCCCACACAGCCATCCTGTGAGGTGAGTTGGGTTGAGAGTGACAGCCCCAAAGTCACCCAAATGGCTATTATACTAATCCAATTAGTGAAATGTACAAGATACTCGTTATAATTTTGCATGCTAGTATTATTAAATCTTGTTATGTGAACCAAGATTAGCCAAACCAGAACTTAGCAGAATGTTGGAACCATAGATGTGTGGTGTGTGAATCCAACCATCCTGGAATCTTGCATATCTGTATATGAACCAGGCTATTATAACATATTCAATAAATCATAATTAAAATAAACATGACATATATGAATCGAGCTTAGGTCATAAATTTTGTGTTCTATTACTAAACTGGGGGATTCCCCCCCTCCACATTCCAGAAACACAAAAGCAGCAAATATAATGCCTTTTTTCCTTTCTTTCTTGCCACTTTAGCCCCATGTCCTGGTATGAACGTTTGCATTGGCCTACAGGGCCTGTGTGTCTTGGATCAGGCCAATGTGATGTTTGCTTCAGTTGGATAATGTTCTGCTGGCAAATCTGTGCAAGCTTTGGAGGACTGTAGAGTTCTTCAAGAGGATCTTTTGTCCCAGACATCCGGGCAAGAAATATGCAGGAAAACAGTGGTGGAGAACAATCTCTGATGAAAAACACACCAGGCGAGTGGGGATGTGGGTGTATACGTTTGATTGCAATTCAGAAATTTTGTTGATATATATATATGTGTGTGTGTGTGTGTGTGTGCGCGCGTATGTATATGTATATGTGTGTGTGTGTGTGTATATATATATATATGTGTGTGTGTGTGTGTGTGTGTGTGATTCAGCTTTGTTCGGGTATTTTCCCATGTCATTGTAGTTGTGCTTTTAAAGTTGTAGCAACGTTTCGGCAGAATCTCATCTGCCATCATCAGGCTTCTGTATAGTTTTCATCTGATGATCACAATGACGTGGGAAAATACCCGAACAAAGCTGAATGCCATACATGTAAGTACCCGCGAAAACTTAAGAAAATATATATATACAGTATATAGGTCTTGGCGTGTTCGAGTCTTTTCCCATGTAAGATTGAAAGTATCTGGCAGATACTCTCAATCTTATATGGGAAAAGACCCGAACACGCCAAGACATACATACCTGTACCCGTGAAAATCTATGAATATGTATGTATGTATGTATGTATGTATGTATGTATGTATGTATGTATGTATGGTATTCAGCTTTATATATACACTGCTCAAAAAAAATAAAGGGAACGCAAAAATAAGACATCCTAGATCTGAATGAATGAAATATTCTTATTAAATACTTTGTTCATTACATAGTTGAATGTGCTGACAACAAAATCACACAAAAATTATCAATGGAAATCAAATTTAGCAACCCATGGAGGTCTGAATTTGGAGTTACACTCAAAATTAAAGTGGAGAAAAGCACTACAGGCTGATCCAACTTTGATGTAATGTCCTTAAAACAAGTCAAAATGAGGGTCAGTAATGTGTGTGGCCTCCACGTGCCTGTATGACCTCCCTACAATGCCTGGGCATGCTCCTGATGTGGTGGCGGATGGTCTCCTGAGGGATATCCTCCCATACCTGGACTAAAGCATCCCCCAACTCCTGGACAATCTGTGGTACAACGTGGCGTTGGTGGATGGAGCGAGACATGATGTCCCAGATGTGCTCAATTGGATTCAGTTCTGGGGAACGGGCGGGCCAGTCCATAGCATCAATGCCTTCATCTTGCCTCTGACACACCCCAGCCAGTGTCCGCTTGCACTGGCACGAAGCTGAAAGCACCAGCCTGAGGATGGTGAGTGGGACCTCGCCGAAACGTTGCCAGGATACTCTTAATCTTACACGGGAAAAGACTCGAACACACCTAGACCTACACACCTGTACCCGTGAAAATCTACGATATATATATATATATATATATATATATATATATATATATATATATATATATATATATATATATATATATATATAAACTATTTACACTAGAGGGTGCTTTTAGTGCTTTGAGAAATGAGACCTGTTGTTGTTGTTTTTAAACATTTTTACATGTAACTTAATATTACCTGTTTCCAACACATGTTCTTCATCCATCCACCCTTTACCTTACAATATTTGGCCCCCAGGCAGATAAGCAAGCATCCAAGCTAAACTCTGAGCTGTAGCCACCTGCCACTTTTGTGGTATTGTCTAATGTGACAATATCATGGCCTGGAGGCATCCTTCAAAGTAGAAATGGCTGCTTCACTTTGCAACTTATTTAAGAAATACAGGTAGAAAAAGCAGGTGGATCAGGAAGCCTGATAAAACCAAGGGAGGTATTGGGGGTCCAGTGGTGTCTCTCCCCCCCCCCGCCAATTGTCCAAGCCAGCTTGTTTGAGGTCTCTCTCCATATTTTACTGATTTGGAACCAGAAGGAGGAGCCCTTTCTTGTAGTGGGAACAATCTGCTTGCTGCTGGTGGAGCTACATTAAGCAGTTTTTATTTTCCTAAATTTCCTAAATTGATTTTAACACAGTGTATCTAGATTATTTATTGCTATTTTATCTTCTAGATGCTTTATTCTATTTTAGAAGCATGGCATGGTTTTATTATGATTGCATACCACCAGGGGTGGGATGCTACTGGTTCTGCATGGCTCTATAGAACCGGTAGCTCTGAAAGCAGCAGACACCAAACCGGTTCTGTGTTTGCTGCTGTTTGACCCACCCGTCTGCTCGGACTCTTACCTGTCCTTTATTTCCTGCTTTTTCAACCTCAGCTGCTTTGTGCGGCACAGCTGAGGTTAAGATACCGTGTTTCTCATATAATAAGGCCGGGTCTTATTTTTTTTTGAGCCCGAACCAGTAGCAACACCGATTGAATCCCACCCCCTGCACACCACCTCAGACATGACTTGAGCACCCCAGAATTGACGGTACAGAAAATAAAATAAAAAATCTTTAAAATATATTAATACAAAGGAGGATAAACACTCTAAAGCTGGGTTAGAAATCTTGTACTTAAGCCTTTGATTGCAGGAATTTAGTTGTTGAAGTAAATGGTTGGTAAAATCTTTGCCCATTTAAGATTTGTGTAAATCATTCTTACAGGCGTGGTAAGTGCAGGCTTTACAGAAATGGATACCAGCGCAAGAAGGTTCGTTTGATCAACTGTGTTGGCTCCTTCCAGCTGTGTATTTCTCTTTATTTTATGCCAGTCTGACATTATAGCAAAAGAAGTTCTCAGTGTTTTTCCTATTGGTTGTTGGGTTTTTTTTTTTTATACCTTGCAGGATAAACTTACACAGCACAGGCCATAATTCCTAGTGGAGTCACAAATCAAGATTGCTGCATCAGTAAAAGGCAGAGCACATGTTGGAAACAAGAAGTAACAGGCACCAGATTCTTTCTGGCAAAGCTGGAAGAAATGTACGCCAAATACTTGTGAAGGTTCGCAATCAGAAGTAGAAGAATCTGGGACAAGGCTCTCCAAAATGGGACCCGCCTTATTGGGAAAAGCAACCAAGGAGAAAAGATGAATAACATAGGACCTGCTTAAGTGAAATGTTCCCCAAAAGAGGTATCCTAATGTAACAGTCTTCTCAATTGGGACAGATCCTACAACTACTCACAATAAACTTCATATAAATTGGCACCTGGATTAAGTTTTTCAAGACTCTCACAATAAAATCCTCTATATGTGAACCCCAAACTAAGTTGCAGTGAATTAGTTAGGCTCCATGTTAGGAATATAAAACCTGGGCTAAAGATTAGGATCACCTCTAGATAGTAGCATAGAGATACAGAACAGTTACTATTTTTATAGTGTACCACTGTCATCTGTTGGTCCTTTGGATTTTGCCACTCAGATCTTGATGGCTTAGTTTACCCTCAGTATGTTATGTACAAACTGTTTCCTAATATGGTTGTTCACTGCCCAGAGTCACTTTGTGTGTGATAGGCGGCCATATACATTTACTAAATAAACAATATAGGGGGAAAAAAGTACAATATTCCCTGACAAGGTGCCCCAATACAAACGGGTGGACAGATCTCCAGTTTAAATAACTTGTGGAAAGCTAATAGTATGTCACAAAAATGCCTTCTTCCTTTTGCATTTGCCCTCCTTATTCCATGTTTCTCTTTATCATACAACATTTACCAGTTCCTAAGGTGTTTTTTTTAAATTTACCTTAGCTAACAATGGAAACCAAATGGTATTTCACCTAGTAGTAAACCATAACATCAACCTCCCCCCCCACCAAAAAAGAATCTGGGCCTTTTCTCATAAGTCACATTTTATTTACATAGATTGCAACCCACAATTAATCAGTGCCAATTCTCTTTGAAAATCAGTTATTTAATGCAAATTATATAACTTTACTGAAAAGTAAGAAGCTACTACCACACGGACACTGTGCCAATTCAAAACTACTCCCAGAACTCTGTGATTTAATGTTAGTGGTGTTTGAGGGCTGAACTACTTTTTTCTTTTTTTTTAATACTGCAGCTTTGTTGATTTTATGGATGACTTGTTTCCTCATTTACAGAAATTTCTTGAGTTACCCTTGCTGTATAAAGTCTTCCAATGGGAACAGTGGCTTGACAGCTTTGTAGCTTTGTAGTCAAATGGTACAAGAACTATTCAGATTTTTCTTAAATATGAACAGACAATTGTATTGTATAAAATGACATTTTGGGATGTTCTAGAATCTCTGACAAGGGCATAATTCAATTGTTTTCTGTTCTTAGTTCTCAGCATTTGGGATTTGGCAGCAGCGAAGATTACTATGGGTTGTCTTCAAGCTGGTTTGAAAGGACTGGAGAGTGGAAATGGAAGTGGAAAAGTCTGAAATTGCCCTTGGAGCCATTAAACCTCTGAGATTTATTCCCAAGTATGTGTAGATCGGACTGTAGTCTAAATTATTCATTGTCTTTTTGAAGTTAAGAATACTCATGCCATTTATGTAAGCCATTTTATCTGATTTTTCAGTACATTAGTCCAATTGCACTTAAGTGGAATCAGTCTAAAGCTAAAAGGCAAAAATTATGTTAATGGGGAAGGGATTAAACAGAAGAACACAGTTAAAATAATATAGTCAATAAATGCAGTTTATGAAGCCAGAAAAACATTTTTTTTACCAGTCATTAAACAATTGACTTATACACCATTTTTCCTGTCAGATATATTAATGGTGATATGCTGGATAATTGGAACTGAAATTATATTTAATGTTGGGGAAAGTACAAACACAAAGCCAGCTTGATATTGTGGTTCAGGCATTAGGCTAGAAACCAGGAGACTGTGAGTTCTAGTCTTGCCTTAACCACAAAACCAACTGTAAGACCATGGCTCAGTCACGTTCCCTCAGCCCTAGGAAGGAAGGAAGGAAGGAGAAACCATTTATGGGGAGGGGAGGGGAATCCTGCCAAGAAAACTTCAGGGACTTTCCATAAAATCTCTGAGAATCCGACATGATTGAATCATACACACACACACACACACACACACACACACACACACACATTATATATACTGTATATAAAACCAAGACTTCAAAGAAATCAACAGGATAGTACAGGAAATGCCCATTTTCAGACAATGTGTGATTAATCTGTATTCTCATAATTAATTATATCAATTAGATCAGCCAAAAATGATTAGGGTGAAAGCAACCTACATTTTCATCAGCGAAAGGAAATAGTTTTTGCAGATATAGCGCAGTCCTTTAAAACTGAAGTGAAGCAGGAATTGCCTTGCTTTACTATACAATGGTAAACTTCACCTGATGTAGTATGCTGTGATGTGGCTAGCTTATTTGTTGTGTAAAGCCAAACACAGTGTCTTACAAACCATGGCTTCTATCAGGATTTTCTCTGATCACAGCTTGTAAGTTCCAGCCATTAATGTTCTGCAAGACAGAGGCCAGGGATTTGCCATTCTAAATCGTAAACCTGGCTAATAAATCATGGAGTTTGTGTTTGTAAAACATGTTAACTTAAACCAAACCAAGCACAGTAAGGTTAGCATCTTAGTGGAGTGTAATTTATCACTGGTTCACACAACATATTGTGCTGTAATTCAAATGGCTAACTTATGGTTCTTTATGTGGAGAAAAACCAACCCCTATGCCTGGTTCTTTGATCAATGTTGTGCAAATCTAAGAAATAGAAATGATTTAATGAACAAGCAGATTACTGTAGATATTTCCAGTTAATACTACTGTGAAAAATGAATCAATTTCTCAGATATTAACAAACTTAACCTTGGTAGGCTCAGTTTAGTGATAGGCAATGAAGCAGACTTGTTAATGATGTTAGTTATTAAAAGCTCTCCTATATAGTGACTGGATCTTTTGAAATAGTAGTTGTTGAACTTTAGGAATAAAAAAGACAGATTTAATTAGATCTCGACCGATTCATTTTCCACTCATCTATCATGAATGAAAGAGAAAGCAAGCTTTCTTATTACACTACAGATAGTCCTCGATTTAATGACCACAATTGAGCCCAAGATTTATGTTGCTAAGTGAGATATTTGCTTAGTGAGTTTTGCCCCATGTTACAACCTTTCCTGCCACATTTGTTAAGTGAATCGTCAGAGGTGTTAAGTTAGTAACATGGTCGTTAAGATGGCTTCCCCATTGCTTGTCAGAAGGTCGCAAAAACTGATCACATGACCCCGGGACACTGCAACCGTCATAAATAGGAGTCAGTTGCCAAGTGTCTGAATTTTGATCAGATGACCACTGGGATGCTGCAATGGTCGTGGGGCAAGTGGTCACAAGTCATTTTTTTTCAGTGCTACTGCAACTTTGAACAGTCACTAACTGAACTGTTGTAGTCGAGGACTACCTGTGCCTTTGTTCATTTGCTTAGGATAACTATCTGTATACACTACAAGCTCTGTTACCCATTAAGAACGTCCACATTACACCTAACTGGTATGTTCATGATTGCAATCTGTGGTTGGCTTCCGGAAATCTTTGATAATAAAGTTGATTAATTTTTAAAATGCCATAAGATACTTTGTCATCAGCAGCCATGTCTTTTCTTAAGCAAGACTGTTGTTTGTTCTTGCTCGCCCTCCCTGCCCAGAATACTTCCGTATCCTGTTTGTTGCCAGGAGTGTGTTTCTCTGCTTGTTTTCTTTGTGTTGCAAGACATACAGTTCGACAGGGAAAACAAACATCCCAAAGAGGTGCTAAAAGTGATGCATAAGGAATCTGTGTAATTTCTCAGCCATGGATGAGCTCATAGGCCTAGCGAGAGGGACACTGTTTGCACACTTCCATGGACACAGCCCAAGGAAACAGTCTGACCTCTAAGATCTGGAGATGGAGCAGGATAGCAAAATATGTCCCTCCCCAATGCAACCCAAGGGATCCCTCAACTGTACTTGCTGTTGGAAAGGAGTGTTTGCTATGATCATCATACTCTCTTGACAAAATTCTATTAGCCCTGCTTCATTTTGTACTCCAAGGCTAAACTTGCCTGTTATTCCGGTTATCTCTTGGCTTCTTACTTTAGCATTCCAATCCCCCATGATGATAAGGACATCATTTTTTGGTGTTAATTCTAGAAGGTGTTGTAGGGCTTCATAGAACCGGTCAACTTCATCCTCTTCAGCACCAGTGCTTGGGGCATAGACTTGGACTACTATGATGTTGAATGGCTTGCCTTGGATTTGAACTGAGATCATGCTGTCATTTTGGGGATTGTATCCCAGTACTGCTGTAGATGTTCAGTCTTGTCATCCTTTGTTTGACCACGTCCAGCTTGCCTTGATTCATGGATCTTACATTCCAAGTTCCTATGGAATATAGTTCTTTACAGCATCGGACTTTCCTTTCACCACCAGATACATCCACAGCTGAGCGTCCCTTTAGCTTTGACCCAGTAGCTTCATTCTTTCTGGCACTATTAGTACTAGCCCTCTGCTCTTCCCCAGTAGCATATTGGACATCTTCTGACCTGAGGGCTCATCTTCGGGGGGGGGGGGGGGGGGGGGGGGGGGGGGGGGGGGGGGTTGTTTTGGGGGTTGGTTTTGGTGGGGGTGGTTTTTTTGGTGGGGGTGTGGGGGGGGGGGGGGGGGGGGGGGGTGGTTTTTTTTTAAAAGAAAGGGGAGGGTGGGGGAAAGAAGGGAAAGGAAAAAAAAAAAAAAAAAAAAAAAAAGGGGGGGGGGGGGGGGGGGGGGGGGGGGGGGGCCCCCCCCCCCCCCCCCTGGGGGGGGGGCCAATGTCTGGGGGGGTGGGCCGGTCGGGGGTCATACCACTCTTTTGGTTTTGCAGGTGGTTTTTTTTCTTTTGTGTACTGTCCATGGTTGAAGTTTTCATGGCAAACATTGAATGATACCATGGTTAAGTGGGGTTTGTCTCAATTTCTTGGTGTATTTTTTAACGTGGGGAAAGGGGCTCTTCTTGTGAAATATTTCTGGACTTTCTCAATTGTGCTAATATCAGATATGTAATGTGGGTTCCAGACTGATGAACTGTATTCGAGTATTGGTCTAGCAAATGTTTTGTATGCTCTGGTTAGTAGTGTGATATTACCAGAGAAAAAGCTACGTAGGATTAGGTTAACAACTCTTAATGCCTTTTTGGCTATGTAGTTGCAGTGGGCTCTAGCACTCAGATCATTAGAGGTGAGTATTCCAAGGTCCTTTACAGAGCTTGGGTCATCAACAAGGTCTTGACTATTCAGCTTGTATTTTATTTTCTGATTTTTTTGCCAATATGTAAGACAGAGCATTTATTTGTTGAGATTTCTTTTCATTGTTGTTAAGCAAGACCCTTCACCAAGACAAGGCATTGATCTATGAAGGAGTCTCATAAATTAGAACCATAAAAAGAGTTTGCTTATTTGCAAAATAGCTACCAGGGTGGATATGGCCATTTTCAGGAAGACAAGAGATGGATATGGGCCTTGCCATCTTGTCTAATGAATTGATAATGTTCTTGATCATTCTTCAATGATCGCTTTTCCCAGGTGGGGTCCTAAATCATTCCGAGAAGTATCATTGATGCTAGCCTTCTTCAACCTGGCGTCCTTGTTCCCTTAACCATCCCTAGCCTCCCTATTAGCTAATAATTCTAAAAACCAGAAGTCCAAATTGGAAAAGATTATTTTAAAAGTAGGGGGTTTGCCTGAATTTTTTTTTCTTCCTAAGATACTTTTTTTAAAGTTGATAGAGTAGGAAATGATAGTGTATGTCCTTAGGCTGATTACAATGGATATGAGATCTCAGAATGAGCTGCAGAGATGCTCTTCAAGAAAAGAAAGGGTTGGTTTTTTTTAGCAAGTAAAGGCTGGGGATTGATTACATTGGTATGGCAACAGGAAAAGGCTCAGCCTCAAAAGAACCTGGGTAATAGAATCTGGTTAAGAAAAAGTTATCTATCTAAAGACGTGGCCCTGTCAGATTAGGCAACACATGGTTAAATCAACAGACTGCTCTGGTATAAAGTAGCTTCTTAAGTTCTTAAATTCCAATACTTGTACAATTTGGTTTTTTCCCCCCACGGCTTCCCACGGTGTAGTTGAAGCTGAGGTGATTCAATTAACCTGATATTGCACTCCCTCTTCACTAAAGCTTAATCTCAGTTTATCTTTTGATCGCCTTTCCTTTTTGCCCCAACAGCATCTGGCACATTCCAGAACAAAAGCAACAGGAACCTATTGAGACAAAATCCCCAGCAAGGAATTCTCCCAGTTGCAATCCTATTAAGCGGTCCTTTTCAGAGCCATTGTTGAATTGAAGCAATGTATTGTGGGGTAGGTCTGGAAGTAACAGCTCACATACGTTGCCAATAAACCAGCAGATCACGGGTAAGCGATAAGCAATCAACCTATTGTCAGACAGTTTGCTTATAATTCTGGTTTACAGCCATCTGGAAAGTTTTGAAATGACAGGACCATATTCATCTCTATTACATGTCTGTAACCCTCTCAGGAGCATCTATGAATCATTCTTTTTGCTCACTACAATTGTTTATTGATGTACACCCACCTTGGGGCAGGTGTGTGTATGGAGAGAGCTGCTTCTTACTGGGCTAATTGGGTGGCAGTAAGAAAACCACTGGAACAAGAGGAAAACTGGTGTTTGAGAGGCATTGCTTTGTTTAAGCTAAGATGTGGGAGATCAACAACAACAACAACAACAATAACAACAACTGCTACCAAATTGCAGAAAACTTTTCCCAGTGGCTTCAGAGCAAAGAGCTGAAAGCCTATTTATTTATTTATTTATTTATTTATTTATTTACTTACTTACTTATTTACTTACTTATTTATTTAGCTTTTAAATTTACTTAAATAGAAAGTCAAAGTTACCAGAGAAGAAATCACCTCAAGCTGATGCGATAAGAGTCAGACTAAGTCTGGGGAAGCCTCGGTTTAAATTCTTCACCTAGACAAAAATCTCATCGGGAGGCTTGGACTGGCTTAAATTACCTCACAGAGTTATTTTGTGCAAAATAGGGAGAAGGAACAAGAATGCAATTCATCATCTTACAGGCCCAGAGGGAACGTTGAAAGGCAGGGGGCGCACTCACAAAATGGCTTCCTTGTTTGTTCATGAAATTTGTTACATAACACTCATTTACCTAGGGGCATACCAATCCCTCATGATGCCCTGAATTATCTTTGAAGGTGGCGTCTCGCTTCACAGCCTGCAGTCAAAAGGTGTGATGACCCAGGGTGGGGATACAAAACAAACACAGTCACAAAAACCTGGTGAAGCCCTTTTATTCCTTCACTTTGCTTCCAAGCTTCAAATATCCTTGACTGAAGACAAAAAACTCCCACACAAGCAGTTATAAGAAGGAGGGAAAAAATAACACAAACCAGGCAAGATAAGGACTGGAGGACGTCCACAGATAACAGAACACACACTGGGAAGGATGCCAAACTCAGAGAGGAACCATAAACTAGAGATATTCCCACGCATGTCCTTCCTCTTATTCAGTTGTCACAGCTGCAGCCCATGAAGAGGATCAAGGCTCTCTCTTTCTGAGTAGACCATGTCTCTCCCTTATCCTCTCCTCCTTGCATGGGCTAGGATGGAGAGGGGATGGGCCTGGGTCCTCCTCTGACTGTCCAGCTGGCCTCTGCCCTTCCCCAGCCTCCTCCACAACCTTCCGAGCCACACTTCCACTCCCTGTCGGCTGTTCCTCCTCTCCCTCAGAGTCAGTCTCCACCAGGGGCATGACAAAAGGGTTTGCAGAGAGGCAAAAAAGTCAAGATGGCCACCTCAACCATATCATTGCACGTGAAAAAGAACAGGCCTTCCATCACATGCTTTGGCTACTATGATGACTTTTATGACTGCTCCCTGCAAACACCCCTGTCACTTCCTGTTTATTTATTGTTGTTAAAAAATCAAGTACAAGAACTAGGAGCTTACCAACAGAGCATCTGGAGACAAATTAATGCCCAAGAGCAAACTCTGAATATGACAATTGACGCTGTCCTCACATGCATACAGGTAGTCCTTGGCTTACAACAGTTCATTTAGTGACTGTTTAAAGATACAACAGCACTAAAAAATAATAATTTATGACCGTTTTTCACATTTACGATTGTTACAGCATCCCCATGGTCACATGATCAAAATTCAGATGCCTGGCAAGTGACTCATATTTATGACGGTTGCAGTGTCCTGAGATCATTTGATTCCCTTTTACAACTTTCTGACAAGCGAAGTCAATGGGAAAGCCAGATTCACTTCACAATCGTGTAGCAGTCGTGTAACTAACTAATTTAACAAATGCAGCGATTGGCTTAACAATTCAAGGTCATAAAAGTCACTTAACAAAATGTCTCACTTAGCAACAGAAATTTTGTGCTCAGTTGTGGTCGTAAGTCAAGGACTACCTTTACACACAATACTCAGCCATCCCATTCAAATCTGCTGATCTTCTCAGATATCAAATCTCATTTAGACAGAGTTGAACTATCAGCACCTGAAGAGGTCTGGATCCAATATTCCTCAGGTCTTAACCTGAGCCCTCAATAAATTTTAATGTACATGCAGTCAATCATTTTGTCTGGCCCTAGATATAAATCTTTGTCCATACTGAGATTTTACAAGAAGCCCATCTCCAGGCACAGTTAGGATGCTGTTTTGCAGACTTGGCTACCCTCACTTCTTCCTTGGGGTAGGAATTCTGCAGCATCAGTGAGTCCCCCCTACATATGGGGTGAGTGAGAGGGGGGTCTGGGCACTGCAGGGGAGGGGGGGGTCTAGGACAGTGTCATTTACTCCCAGCTTGCCATGATGGAGAGCAGCGCATCTGCAAATTCATAGCTTGCGAGGCACTCAGCGCAATCATTCCAATGCTGCCGGTGAAATATGTCCTTGCCGTGCATTGCTAATGGGAGCCAAGCAGATGGTACAGCAGCCATTAAAGGTATAAATAATGGGCACCACGGTCTGCCTGGCATGGGGGAATGGGTGCCGCTCTCTGCCACCTGGGCTGAGCCTAGCAGGGAAAGGGCGACACCTAATGGCTGCCGAAGGCAGAGCAGCAACACAAGTTGCGCTGAGCATAGTTTTTAGCCGGGATTTTCCCATCTGCAATGGGTGCTAGAATTCAGCAGAAACCCGTTGCTCAGCCTACTACAGGCTCTAATCCTGATATAGTTTAAACATAAATAATGTCTTTGTACATTAAGAAGCCTTCTGAGAGGTATGACTTATGGATCTGATGATTAGACAGAACTGATGATAGAAAGAACGGGGTTATGTTGTAACCATAAGAGGCGCATTTAGAATTGTACTTATAACTGCTGTAAAGATCAGAAGCTACTTCACTGTATCTTTTATCTTTCTTCTAATTTTCTTTCTTGCACTTTTACCTTTCTCTTTAATTTCTCTTTTGTTTCTCTTGCTTTGTATTAGTTTATATTAGTTTTTAATCTTCCTATAAATATCTTTTAAGAATAAAACCGTATAGATACGCTATAGGGGTTACAAATGACAAAAGAATGATTGAATAGAATGTTGCCTATCATCAACTTTCTTACCTTTGAAGTATGATTCTCAGTCTCCGTCCAACGTTGTCGTTGTCATCATCATCTATGAAATCCATCACATATCTAGTGATAGATGGCTTGTTTTTTTTTTTTTTAACCTTCCTGTTAATATTGACTTCAGGTGACTGCCTGAATCAGTCCCTGCAGTTTTCTTGCCCAGGTTTTCAGCCGTGGTTTGCCCTTGCCTGTTTCCTGGAGTGGAGAGAGAGGATCTGGCCCAAGATCATCCAGCTGGCTTTGTGCCCAAGGCAGGACTAGCTCCGTGTAAATTTTGCAAAATATGAAAGTCATATAGGCAGGAAGGTTAGCCCATTTTGCACGGGAGCGGGGGGCAGGTTGGAATTGCAGCTCTTTGTTGGGAACAGACAAACTTCTTGGAGGTCTAGTGGGATAGGCCAGTGGATATTGCTGGGCTTCCATGTTGGATTCCATCTCCCGTCAGCTACAGTCAGCCTAGCAAATGTCTGTGGATTGTGAAAATTGTCTAAAAGGCCAGATAAACACATGTAATAATATGTTTATGATGCAGGCAGCAGATGGCTGTAAATTGTAGGCGGTTTGAAAGCCCTGGAGTTAAACTAACATTCTTCTATTGCATTTGTGTTATATTATTCAAAAAATAATATAAACCAACCTGAATTTAGGACTGAATGTTATTCCCAAGTCAAAACACTTTGGACCTCTTCCAACGTACAATATGTGCATTTGTGGAAGTGTGGACTTCAACATTATGCATATCGAAGTCCCCTGAAATTATTTACTCACATTTGTTTTTATATCTTCAACCTTACACCAGCATGCTTTAATATTCCATGGGAAGCTTACAAAATATTAATTTCCTTTTAGCTTTAAAACATTCCCACATCAGATGCACTTCTTTCTCGGGGATTCCTAGTTGGTGGTGAAAATAGATCCTAGTTGGAAAAGATAGACAATTGTGGGGCAGCACAGAGATAGATTTCTGCTAAATTAATGAAAGATGGCTACTCGATCCCGCTTTGCTTGTTTGTCCATCTAGCTCAATGTAACCTAGTTGGACTGAGGGCAGCTGCCCAGGGGTGGGATTCAAATTTTTAACAACCGGTTCTGTGGGCGTGGTTTAGGTGGTGGGCATGGCTTGGTGGTCATGGGACTGGGTGGACATGGCTTGGTGGTCATGTTATTGGCTGGGTGTGGCCAACTCAATAGCACTCACATCGAGGCATGCATCTCCTCACCTGGCCTCTTATGACTGTGGGGATGCTGTAACAATCGTAAGTGTGAAAAATGGTCATAAGTTACTTTTTTCAGTGCCATTGTAACTTTGAATGGTCATTCCACACAAGCAAAGTACCAGCAAAGGAGAGGGAAAAAAACTCCAGAGACGTTCCTGAGACAGGAAGTCTAGTACTGCCAAGAATACAATGAGGGTTAATGGAGAGGCAGTTTCTGTAAGCAACACCAGAATGTTTCTTTCCTGCCTTCCTTACAGGATTAGGCCAGTAATTTTTTCTAACAACCGGTTCTCCGAACTGCTTAGAATGTTAACAACTGGTTCTAGCGAATAGGTGCAACTGGTCAAATCCCACCCTGCAGCTGCCTCTAATCTCTTTAGCATATCTGCTGCTGATCCATATCATAGGAGATGCCAAAAATTAAACCTGAGGCTTTTTTCATCGCAAGCAGAACATTAGCATATGGATTAAGACTGTTGTGCGTTGATTGATAGTGACTAATGAAAGTGGGATATGTCCCATGAGTTAAATTAGTTATGACTTTTTCTTAATTTACATAGGGGCTGTTTTTGTAGTTACCATGGCTGTTTAATTATTATACTCCGCACCAGGAGTCCTGATTGAATTATAATGGGAGACAAATGGAATGAAATGGATGGATTGATGAAACTAGGCATCTCTCTTGTTGTTATACACCCTAATCTCTGTATATATTGTTCTTTAGCAGCTCTGAAAGACAACATATAATTCTCCTATAGATTTTCATATCGAAGTGGGGGCTGCCAAAAGATAACCATTGAAAGTGTGACTTATTGCAATTATTGTTCTGAACCAGCCATTTACTGGAGGACTCTTAAGTGTTAGCATTATAGAACAGAAAGGTAGTTTGATCTCCTTTGTCACAACATTTATAATTTTATAAGCATCTACCCAAGTCCATATTTAGTGGGGCTTTGCGGAGAAGACAAGCAATACTTTGCAACAATCTTTTCTATTTCTTAGGGATGGGGAACTTGAAACATCCAACTTTGCTGAACTATATTTCCAGACATCAATCATCCTTGACCAGATTGTTAGGGACTGTTGGATGTTGTCACTCAGTTACACAAGAAGGAACATATCTTCTGATATGTGGTTTCATGCTAATCTGCCTTTGCCCATCTTTAAATCCAGCAAATAATTCTCTACCATGGAGCTTGTCTCTTTTCCATGACGTCCAGCTTGGATTTCATTTATGAAACTGGGGACATATATACAAGATTTAGAAAAGAGATATTGGTTGGGATGATGCCTCCTCCCAACCTTGAAAAATACAAGCATCTTGTTCTTAGCTGTCTTGAAGGACAGGCGGAATGTAATGATATTTCAGGCCCCCATCAAGCCAAGAAGACTGCTTTCTTATTCCCATGAGTCTCTCTGGATAGGAGTGAAGGTCAGGTTGTTGCCACAGCAGCAGTGTTACTTCAGCCACTGCCTGGATATAATTAGGTGGGCATAAATCACAACTCCCTGGCATACACGGCTGGGGTTGTAGTGCTGTCTTGATGTCTCTGAGACCAGCCGGGTCATGGGCCCAGCTGCCTGGTGCCTTCCAGAATCCCAAAGCGCGAAGTGTTGTCGCCAGTTTGGTTTTGCTTCTGACAAGGCCAGAAGGGAGCAGTCCCCTTGAGGGAGGAACCGTGTCATTGCCTCTAACTAGTGCTTTATCTACATTCATTATTCTCAGATGGATTTCTCTCTGCTTTCCTCTACCCATAAAGTTTCCACATTTTGCAGGGACAGGAGACTGGTGCTGAACTTCCTGCATTCTTGGACAGAGATTGAATTCCTAAATGAAGCCAGCAAGGTGATGATGAGGGATGCCAGATGAGGAGAGTGACAATAAACAAGTTGCTCATTCTCCATTATTGTCCTCCTGCTGTCACTGGAAGGAGAAGCGATGTTTGCGTTCTCCAGTAACGCTTTATCGTTATGAGTGAGTGTAGTGAAAGGGGTTTAACATAAGAATGAAGCTCACCCCACTGAAATGCTCTTACTTTCTTCTGTGCTTCTCATCCCCTACCCCCACAACTGATCCCTGTGCTAATTAAATCAGCCTAGATCCCAGCTCTTGATCCCACTATTACTTACCTTGAAGTTGTTACACTTTCTGATAGTTAAGGCCAGTGTTCAAGTCAAAGAGTTGGAAAGGTAGGGTATGAAAAGCTCATTACAGAATTTTCTTGCACTTTGATTTCACACGCTCACCATCTGATTGATGCATACCATTTCTTCCGTCGGGGAGAGGCTTCCACCTAGTGGCCCTTTTCTGCAATGTTTCCCCCCCCCCCCAAGCTTGCAAGACTGAAGTATTTACTTGTAAAACCAAACAGAACCACCGTTTTGTAATTCTGATGTTTAACCAAGTTTCTGTGCACTATTTTGATTTATTTATTATATTACGGTGACTCTGGGCACCTTAGAATAGGGTAAAAAGCTCTAACTTGGTACTGAGTGATTCTTCCAACAGGTTTAAAATAATATGGTTGTATTGTGTGAAATCCTGTGGATTTCACTAAGAGAATCCAACTTAAGTTTCTGTGTTCCCCACCCAAATCAACAGGTTACTGTATTGTAAAGCTGGGTTGCACCCAAGGTCTTCCAGTATAATAAGGTGACCCTCCCAGAAACTGCTTTCTAAACATTGTACTTTTACATCTTTAATGCTAGTTTACACATGAGATATTGGATTAACTGGGAGAGGATGAAATTAAGAATATAAAAGCATACCACAAGTGTTCTCATCTAAGCTTGGTTCCTATCATTTTGGAAGGGAAATTTACATACTAGTCCTGAAGGAGAGAAGGAGACAAATTAAAAGGACAGGCATTTCTTCTATCACCATTCCCAGTGTACCTTCCCTTGCTTAGATCATATGAAAGAAACCCAGGTAAGGAATCACATTTGCAATATTAACCTATAGACCTGGAATTCTTTTACTGTCCTCCATCCAAACACAAACCAGTCCCAGCTCTATTGCACTATTTTACTTTCAGATAAGGTCAATAGATGTTGCCACTAGCTGAGTAAATATTCTCTTTTTTCTCTGGTAGTATATCAGTTGCTGTCCTAGGTGTATTCCTATTTCCACTGTAAGAATGATACCATTGCTTCTATGTTGTCAGAAAGAAGACAGTCCCGTACTGCATAGGATTGCTATTCCCTGTAAGTGGTGGTGATTACTCTTCATCACACTAATTCGTTTGGGGAAAAGTTGACAGGTCCTTAGGTTATCTTGATATTCCCCACGCCCCACCCCCCCAAAAAAGGAACCTGTCCTTCTTAATCTGTCTTGCAATGCTTACTTTGAGAGACAACCCCCTGTCCTGTACAGATGTTTCATATTTGTGCCTTAGAGACTTTTGGAAAAGTCTTTGCAATCATAGCTATTAAAAGATGACTGTGAATTTTTATGGCCCTTAAGTGAGAACTGATGGGGATATACTCAATCTGCTACTAAAACCAAGAACTGAAGATGGATCGTCAGACACGTGGAGAAAATCCAAATCCTACAGTGGGTCCCTGGAAGACTCTGAACAAACTTACTGAGATGAAAGTCTTTGCAATCATAACTCTGGAAAAGCAGGAAGCATTTTGGTTGAAAAAAAAATGAAGAATGAAATCTGAGGCTGGAAAAAAACCTTCTATCCTGGTAAAACTAAAGAGAAAGATAGACTGTTGGAGAACTGTTCATGAGAAGAAGTTAAAGGAGTCCAACTGAAAGTCAGAGGATGTAGACTTGTTTATTTATTATATGTAGCATAAATGTAAAGACCAGCCAAGTATTTACTCCCAGTAGTGTGGGGTAATTCAAATATGAAAATAGAGAGATAGATGTTTTATTGGACTCCACAAGTGATTAAGAGCTAAAATTAGTAGATTTTAATGGGTGTTTTCAAGATTCTGAGAGACTGTTTGAGTTCAATTATCTTCTACATACGCTTGACAGTTGACAATGTGTACATGTTTTAGCTAAGAAATAAGGCCCAGATGGTTTAAGAACCTCCGAGGTACTTGCAATTCTAGCTTCTTTAAGAAATGTTTGAAGAGAAACCAGTAAGTCAGCTTTATAAAATACAGTCTTTAAAAAGTGAATTTTAAGTTAGAATTTCCTTTATATTTTCTTTATATTTGATCAGTGAACATAAGTTGTAGAATATCCAATTTTGGGAAATCAATGGTAACATGTAATTAATTCATTAGAAAATATTATTTTGTGTCTATTAGATTCCCAAATAATGTGTACTGTAAAAAGTCATGGACTTTTTACTGTGGTGATGTAAGAATGTATGTGATTTGTTCCTGTTCTATTATGGTTTTTCTTCTAATTTCAAAATAATATATAATTTTGGGAATAAATATATTAAATGATCTCAATCTGATGTGTGAATTATATTCCTAAAGTATAGATTTTTTATCAAACATAGGTACAGCAAATTGTCTTGATTTTAAAGAATGGATCTATGGTATGAATTTGTTAGATATTTTTCAAAAGCCTTTGTGCTTTGAAATGAGATGATAGCACATATATGGTTCAGATACAATGATAAAATTAATAATTAAATCAATCTATATGCATATGTTCATTTTTATTTATCACATGGATTTGGGGGTTTTCTTTTCTTTTTTCTTTTTTTATAAAAAGTTTTATTTCAGTTTTCCACATTTTTAAAAAAACATCTTTTTTTTACTGAACAACATGATTCCAGATTTTCACATCTCCGTACAGACATGGCTTTGATTACATATTCATCTTTTACATTTAATTTCATATCTTATCTCTACTTTACATATTTTCTATAATTTTTTCTCAAATACTTTCCTCAGGCTTATTTATACATTTTCAATTCCTTTCTTAACCTATTTCTTTTAACTTCAGATAATCATCATAGGGATTTTCTTTTCTTTTTGTTATGTTTAATTCATTTAAACACACACACACACACACACACACACACACACATTCATTGTGTTCTCATTATTCATGTTCTCATTGTTCAATGTAGGCTTTTTTCTATTACAGTGTCTCAACAAATAAAATATAAAAGGGGGGGAAACATCTGCCTGGACTGATTAAAGCATGCAAGAGTGCAAGGAAAACTGTCACTTGGTATGCTCAAAGTTCTCCAGAGTTGACTGGCTCATCTGAATGATGTCATATGACCCAACTTGTACGACTTTCGTTCCTAACAAATGAAGATTGGTGAGACATGGTTCCTCTAATCTGTTGTGTAACCTTGTTGTGATCTTTCCTGTCAACTTCAAACAGAAAAACCAGACTGTTTCAGGAATTTTTTTTTAATTTTTTTTTTTAGCTCTCGAGGGCAAAGCAGCCCCTGTCATTAAGCAAAGTAGAACATTGTCCCAGACAAGAGATACAAGAAGAGGGCAGGATGGTTAGGAAAATATTGTGCACGTGCCAAATTATTCGTCTGCTGTCCCATTAGAATATTCTGCAGAAATAAAATTCAGGCATCAGTGTCATAGCACAATTTAGTTAAAAAGAAACACTTTAAAAAAAGCAGAGGAAAAACAAAGCTTTTTTTGTGTAAATTTTCTCCAATATATATTAATTTGGTGACATTTGAAATAAATAGGTTTTAATGACAAGCAAGGATCAGCAAACATATGGGTATTCCTCAATTTATGACCACAATGGCATCCAAAATTTTTGTTCTCAAGCGAGAACAAAATTAAGTGGATTGGGCCCCATTTTATGACTTTTGTTGTCAGAGTTGTTAAGCGAATCACTGCAGTTGTTAAGTTAGTTACACGGTTGTTAAGTGAATCTGGCTTTCCCATTGACTTTGTTTGTCAGAAGGGCGTGAAAGGGGATCCCATGACCCTGGGACACTGCAACCGTCATAAATATGAGTCAAGTGTCCAAATTTTGATCACATGACCATGGGGATGCCACGATGGTTGTGTGAAAAAGGGGCATAAGTATTTTTTTTAAAAATGTCATTGTAACTTCAGTCACTGTTGTAAGTCGATGACCTCCTCCTGTACTGTATTTATATCTCATAATATCTATGAAGATTTCTTGGCTACCAGACAGCTTCCAAATTGTTCCCAAGAAAATGACCTGAATGTATTAAGCTCAACCTAAGGCTGGTCTGCCGTATTTTAATTTTGTAATCCCAGCCAAAGGTCATTGTCCTACTTCAAAGTTATGAATGTATCTCTCTGCTCTTTCCTGTATGAGAACATTATGACAGTTCAAAGGGGGAAATACTTTTTTTAGAGACACTTTTCTGCACTGTGAAGTTACTGAGCTGACCAAATCTTCACAAGCAGGTGTTTGATGCCCTCTAGTGTACATCTATGGTATTTCCAGAAAGGAAATCTCCCAAAGAAAGAAAGGCTCTCTGTTGGCATTTAGTCTGGGTGCTTCAGAAAGCCCTGCAGAAACCCAGTCCCTGCCCCCAAATCTGTTTTCTTTGCCTTTTCTTACAGCAGTAAAACAAATGAAGCGCACAACACCATACAGTGTGTTAACACATGAGAGTTTAATGTGCTGGAATAGGAGTTTAACCACCTACAGCAAAGGATTTTTGCTGTCTTGAGTGGTGAAAAACTTTCAGAGAAGGCATAACTCAGATGTTGGCTGCAATTGGTTGAAAGATCCCCAGAGCAGTTATACTTTTTAAAAAAAAACTGCTTTACTCAAAAAGGGACATCTGTCTGTTTATCTATCATCTCTGTATCTCTCTTTATCTCTATCTCTATAGTCTCTATTTATATCTATCTTTATCTCTCTCGTCTCTCTATTTATGTCTGTCTATCTATCATCTATCTATCTATCTATCTATCTATCTATCTATCTATCTATCTATCTATCTATCTATCTATCTAATCTATCTATCTATCATCTATCCATCCATCCATCTATCTTTATCTCTCTAGTCTCTCTATTTCTGTCTGTCTGTCTGTCTGTCTGTCTGTCTGTCTGTCTGTCTGTCTATCTATCTATCTATCTATCTATCTATCTATCTATCTATCTATCTATCTATCTATCCATCCATCTATCTATCTTTATCTCTCTATCTTAGTCTCTCTATTTATGTCTGTCTATCTATCTATCTATCTATCTATCTATCTATCTATCTATCTATCTATCTATCTAATCTATCTATCTATCATCTATCCATCCATCCATCTATCTTTATCTCTCTAGTCTCTCTATTTCTGTCTGTCTATCTATCATCTATCTATCTATCTATCTATCTATCTATCTATCTATCTATCTATCTATCTATCTATCTATCTATCTATCTATCTATCTATCTATCTATCATCTATCCATCCATCCATCTATCTTTATCTCTCTAGTCTCTCTTTTCTGTCTGTCTGTCTGTCTGTCTGTCTGTCTGTCTGTCTGTCTGTCTGTCTGTCTATCTATCTATCTATCTATCTATCTATCTATCTATCTATCTATCTATCTATCTATCCATCCATCTATCTATCTTTATCTCTCTATCTTAGTCTCTCTATTTATGTCTGTCTATCTATCTATCTATCTATCTATCTATCTATCTATCTATCTATCTATCTATCTATCTATCTATCTATCTATCTATCTATCTATCTATCTATCTATCTATCTATCTATCTATCTATCTATCTATCTATCTATCTATCTATCTATCTATCTATCTATCTTTATCTCTCTCGTCTCTCTATTTATGTCTGTCTATCTATCATCTATCTTTCTATCTATCTATCTATCTATCTATCTA